>NW_020230719.1:0-492500 GCF_003227715.2 Harpegnathos saltator | reverse complement strand
TTATATAAGGCAACACGCTCGCGAGTCCGCCGGGGCGAGTCGAGGCCCTCGCGCGCGCGTCGAGGATCGGAACGCGCCACGTTCCGACTTGACAAACCGCCGCGCGCGCTGCTCCACGCGCGCGCCGCTGTTACGCAACGCGGCGTTCGTCTATCGTGATCGCGGAATTTAGGTCAAACGACGTGTCCTTCGCGCTATCGGCCGGCCCACGTCGAAACTAATCGCTCTTGTTATTAACTTTTTAGCTGTCGCAGCGGAGCGCGCGCGCGCAACTCAGCGGATTCGAGTGATCCGATGACGTTGTCCTTAATCCTTGATCCAAGCGTCACGAGCAGGTTGGAGGTTCAGGTCGAGTCCTGAAGGCTCGGTTGAACGATCGAGCGAATTAATAAGCAATCACTCGACGTATGAATAAATCACTCGGTCGGAGTCCGCCGACGGCTGCGCGAAAAATCAGCGGTCTTGCGTGCGAAACAGCAAGTTCGTTCTTCCTCTCTTTCCTCCTCGATCGATAGTACTTATGACATCAGCGCTTAGCGCTCGCCGGCATTAACGGTAATTTGCGTGAAATCGTCATATCCAAAGTACAAGGTATATAACGCAAGAACAAGTTGTTGGCGCGCGCGAGCGTCGACGTGGGAAAAAAGACACGTGAATCGCGAGCTGGTCGAGCTAGCTCGCACCTAGTTAGAGACAGCTACAACAACCCTGTCGTCGTCGTCGTCGTCGTTGTCGTCGACGACATGCCACGCACGTCGGCGGAGCGCGCGACTATCGGCGAGTATCTACTTATACTTATACTTTCGTTTGACTTGAGTCAACAAAATGTGAATCACCGAGCGCGCGCGCGCGCGCGCGTGCGCGAGTGGAATGGCCGCCGGTTGACGCTGAAATCGGTTTACTGGCGGTCGGTCAATGCCCACGCGCCAGCCACGTGCTGCTCGTGAAGGTTTCCGGAGGTCGAGGGGCGCCGGAAGAGGGTGAAGACACGGATTCGGAGCGTAAGATTCCGCGTTAACCCCGGCCGGATCGCGGATCGTCCTCGCCGGCGAGGATATCTCGTTGGCCCGACGACTTCGGAAACTATTGATTTCCCTTCGATTCCTCGCGGCGTTCCTCGCTCCAATTGAATCGCGTCGCGCGCGCGCGGCGGGGCCGATAATTCGTCGGATAATTCTTCCGCGCGTTTCCCTCCGGATTCGGGAAATTTCCTCGCGAGCGAGACGACGGCTTGCCGTGTACGATTGGCCGCTCGCCCGCTCTCGCCTTCGCGCGGGGAGGTCTAAAATAAGTAAACGACGACGACGACGGCGGCGACGGCGCGCGGCCGGCACCAGCTGTTCGTTCGAGCCCACCTCTCGAAAAGGTCAGCCGTCTTGCGTTACGTTTCCCGATCGATCGATGATTGACGTACGAAAGGATCCGTCATCTTCGGCGGACGTGAGTCTATTGATAGATCGCGATCGATCCCGACGCGCGTGGCTGACGAATAAAAGAGAGCTCCGCTCTCTTTCTCCGTGAAAACTCGCGGAGAGAGAGAGAGAGAGAGAGAGAGACTCGCCTCGCTTCCCTTTTTCTTTCTCCAAAAACACGGACCCGCCTGATAATGTAAACTCGGCCGAGGGAAATTGGGATTAGGCCGATCGTAACACGCGCGACTTGGCGATCTCGGCCTCGGAGGAGGCCTCGCGAGCGGCCGCGACTCGCTCGTCGTTTTTCTCGTCGAGCAACGACACGACGCTCCGCGTGGATTTCCGAATGTTCAGCCGTGCGTCTCTTTTTCTCAGCGGGTGAGGAGACGCTCGCGAGGAGAGAAAGAAAGTCTCCTCTTTCTCTCTGTCTCTCTCTCTCTCTCTCTCTCTCTCTCTCCTCTCTCTCTCTCTCTCTCTTCCTCTCAGCGTTGGTCCCTGACGACGACGATGACGGCAGCGTCGTCGTTCCGTTTCTATTTATAAATCGATAGGCGATATAACGCGCGTGCACGATCCCGCGCGCGATAGGCGAAGCGAAAACGTAGGCGAGAGATCTCGCGACGTCTCGTCGACGACGACGACGACGACGACGACGACGACGTTGACGTGGTAATTGATGAAATTCGCGAGGAGAAGAGATACACTCGTCAAGGGGCATAAGACGCGAACGAGAGCGAATAGCCTGCAGCCTGTCGTCGCTTGACGACGCTTGTTGAACTATGGAAACCGTTTCAGCCGCCTCGGCCTACTTAAGCGGTGTCGTTATTTTTAGCATTAGGGTCACACCGCGCGCTGTGTTGGCTCTCTCGTAGTACCCATCTTTTCTTCCTACGATACGAGCCGACTTAACTTTCTCGACCCTTCGCCGCGAACACGCGCGCCGCGCGGCGCGCGTTACGTCGTCGCTCTCCCGTTGTCCTCTCCGATCGCCCGACGACAATCTCCTCGTTCGTTCTGAGACGAGCTTACGGCTCGTAAATATTTATATCGCCGCCATTTGCTCGCCGCGGAACGGACAAATCTACATTTTTAAGCGCGCGCCGTAGCGCGCACGCTTTCGCCCCTCGGCCTCGACGAGTCCTCTCTCTCTCTCTCTCTCTCTTTCTCTCTCTCTCTCGCGTGCGAGACTTTCCTGCTTCGCCGAGAGGTCCGCCGTTTTTTGCGAAGATGCGGCCGAGTCCAAGGGTAGTTACGAATAAATAATGTTTGTCGCAGAGTTACCGGAAGATCGCACGGCAAGTCAGCACGCCCGACAGCGCGCCAGCTGGTCTTGGCAGCCCACAGGCTGGCATCGGCGGCCTGCAGCAACAACACCAGCAACAAACGCAACAATCTCTGCACCAGCCCGATCCCATGCAGCAGACTAAGGACAATCTCAACTCGGCGGCGAACCAACAGACGGGCGCCTTGAGAAACGGAAACCCACCACCACCTGTCGTCTCTATGGTGAGTTTCGCGCTTTCCATTAAATCGTTCAATTTTACCCTCGCCTTCGACTCGCAGCCGGACAAAGGAACCTCCGCCCCCTCAGAGGGGCGAGTGTCGCGAAGGGGCTGTCTCGCCGTTTCTCATTTTTTTCTTCTCCTTCTTCTTCTTCTTCTTCTTCCGTGTGTTGCCTATTTCCGCGCGACCCCAGCGACTTGACATTTTCATCTCGAGTGATCAATCATTTCGGACGTTGCGAGAGACGCCCGAAGAGGAGACGTGCCTCGCGCGCGTTTACGAAGCCGAAGGCGCGCGCGCGCGCGCGCGCTCGAAAGTCCACTCGGAGTGCCAAGAGACGCTCGCGCTGCGGCAGAGCCGCGTGTAAGGGCGCAATTTTGACAGTCGCGGAGGGAACGCTCCCGACGGCCCGCTCCTGCGAAGGAATCGGCTGCCGAAATAGCGGCGTAACATGGAGGGCAAGGGTAGACTACCGGCAGACAGTGAGTGCGGGGGCGGTGACCGGCCGCCAACGCGAATCAATACCCGCAGGAACAGGAACCACCGACCTACCGAGAGAGAGACGAAGAGAGAGAAAGCGAGAGGGGGAGAGAGAGGGGGGAGCGAGGGAGAGAGAGAGAGAGAGAGAGACGCGTCCCGGGGACGAAAGGAGAGAAAGAGAGAAGCGATGAAAAGCGAGCGGTATCAAGAGGTGGAGCAGGAGTAACGATAGGAGAAGAGCCGGCGAGGGTAGCCGCTCGCGCGAGCGCGCGCGCGCGCGCGCGGGCGGGGGTGGCGCGTGTTAGGGGTGCATCTCTCTCTTGTCACTCGCGTGTGCGCGCACGGATGTCTTCTTCTTCTTCTTCTTCTGCTTCCTGAAAAACGCGTGTCTCGTCGAATTTCGACGGCAATCTCACGCGCCTCCTTCTCGCGATTCACGCTCATTCGTTCTCTTCTCTCCCCCTTCTTTCCCCGCCGTGTACACGTACGTACGTGTGTGCGTGCGGCGAGAAGCACGCGAGCGCGGGCGACTGCTTGAAATAATCGCAGGCGCCGAAATGCGCGTCGGCGGCGGCGACGGCGGCGACGGTGGACGTCGATATATTACTCGAATGAATTCCCGCTTCAACGGCTGTGCATGCACGCGCCAAGCGTGAAATCCTCTCGCGCGTGTGTATTCTTTAATGAAATAAACGAATCGATACCGGGGCGGGGGAGAAGGACAGCAGAGCTCGCGTCGCGCGTTGCGATGTAAATTCGTAACCTTGCGACTGGAATGCGTTTTATAATATCCGCTTTATTCCAGCGGGATTTTCTCTCTCTCTCTTTTTCCCTCCCCCCCTCTCTCTCTCTCTCTCTCTCTCTCTCTCTCTCTCTCTCTTTCCGTTTCGCACTGACGTGCTCGGCTGACACCGGGGAGCTGAACTCGTCGGCCGGCCGCGCCGCGCCGCGCCGACGTGGAAAAATCACTTTCTATCACCGGCGAAGAAATCGCGCCGCGCTAAAATCGCGAGAGACGCTCGCCCGCGCGCCGCGCGCGTCTGCGAGGTTGAACGTCCAGCCGAATCGAACGATCGGCGAGTGTTATCGGCTTATGTAAATTCGAGTCGCGATCGCGTTGCGGATAAATCAAACGCGAGCGCGCTAATCGCGGAGAGGCCACGCGCGCCCATTCGATTAGACGACGTATGTTATCGCGATTGGCGAGAGCGATATCGCTTCCGGCACCGCGGCCGTGCGCGCGCGCGCGCGCGCGGCCAACTTATGCGCTCTCGTTTACACACTCCCGTGACAAATAATATACACGACGACCGGCGAAAATGCAATGACGTTTGCGTCGGCTCTCTCCTCCCCTGGCCCGCGCGCGCGCGGCGGCGGCGGCGGCGGCGGCGGCGGCGGCGGCGGGGTAGCGGTGACGGTGGCGGTGGCGGTGGCGGTGGTGGCGGTGGTGGTCGTCTCGCGTACGTTAAACGTACGGTATTCCCATTGATAACCGTGCCCGGGCGTTAATTGTGCATTTCGCGCGTTAAACGCGCGTACGCGCACGTACGCGCAAACACGTACGCTCAGGTATCGCGTTCGCCGCGATAATTGCTAATGCCGCGGTGATAAAGGAATCAACGTTATACCGGGCGTATTCATCGGAACGCCCAATTATGCAATAAGCCGAAACCGCGAAATGCTCACGCCGCTCGATCGTTGTTGCCGGTACACGCAAATTGCGAGTCGCGAATCCCACCGCGCGCGCGCGACGTATATGCGGTTTATCGTCGCGCGATTACCCGCCTGAAAAGAGACCGAGAGAAGAGGTGGGGAGGGGGGGTGGAGAAGGAGAGAGAAAAAAGCGAGAGACAGGGTGAGGGAGAGAGAGAGAGAGAGAGAGAGGAGGACGTAGTAGGACATATGCGAATGCAATTTCGCACGCTGAGAATCTCGACAGCTCGGTCTTGTAGAGCGACGTGCGAGGGTCTTACATCGCGTTACACACCGCAAACGACGTCGACGCGGCGGCGGTTTAGCGCGGCGCAAGGACGAAAGCGGGAGTAGGTGAAAAGTGGTCGAGGTCGGCAAACTCTCCCGGGGGTATTCGCCGGAAGGGCAACTCTGGCTCCCGAGGGTTATGTTTGGGTGCTGTCACAGAACGTCCCGTTTTATCACGCCAGGGTCTTAGGTTGCCCTAGGTCACGATGCCACGAGAACGGAAGGATTTTCTCTCCCCGAGGGAGCGGCAGTGGCGGCGGCGGCGCGGCAGCGGCGGTGGCGGCGGCGACAACGGCGGCCGCCGCCGACTCGCGCACGAGTGTGCGTGGCAAAGTGGTGGAAGAGGAGGATGATACCGTGGAGGAATCTCTGCCTCGCTTGGCGAGACGCCCAGGTCTTCGACGCTATCAACCTCGACCACAAACACCGATTCACGGCCACCGCGTGAGGGTTCTTCGCGCGCGAGCGGCACAAAGCGAGAGAGAGAGAGAGAGAGAGAAAGAGAGAGAGAGAGAGAGGGAGAGAGAGAGAGAGAGAGAGAGAGAGAGAGAGAGAGAGAGAGAGAGAGAGAGAGAGAGAGAGAGAGACAGTTTCCACGCGTCGTCAAGAGCGGACTCTCGTCGTTCGAGATCGACGATTCAACGCGGCACGAGTTTGAATTTGTTTCAAGAGAATTCAAGAGAAAGAGAGGAGGGAGGTGGAGGTACGAGAGTCCTCCGCGCGCGCGATTAATCATCGTCACCTGGTTATAAAACTCGACCGCGCCTCTTTTGTTGGCTCGTTCCTTGCCGTCCTGTCGCGTTGCCGTGAACGCGAGCGAAACCCGAGCGATTCAGCCGTCGACGCTCGGCAGGACGCGGCGCGCGACTTTTAGCGAACGCGAAAGCGCCAAAGGCCCGCGCTTTCTACGAGTTCTTTCTCTCTCTCTCTCTCTCTCTCTCTCTCATTGCCATGAATTAAATAAAGCAAATAAACAGAGTAAAAACGCGGATAGCCATCCGACCCGCGCGCGTGGCCGTGTCGTTCTTGTTCCTCTTGTTTTCTGGCTCGAGAGAGGTGCTCGCTCGTTCACGCGCGCGCGCGCGCGCGCCTGCATTTTGAGGGCAACCGCCGCGAAAGTGGATGACAAAGGTCGGCGGCGGTAAGCGGATGAACGGAACCAATCGTCCTGACTCTCTCTCTCGTTTCTCTCGTTTTGTACAAAGTTTTACAGTCTGGCTGCGAGGTTGCCGGCTCTCTCTCCTTCGCCTCGCATCGCTGCGGACGGTTCCTCTCCGCCTCGCCAGGCCTCGATGCGTCGTCCTTTTTTCTCCTTCGGCCCCCGTCTTTGTCGTTGTGTGTATCCCCGCTCGTCGCTCTCCCTTTCTCGCTCTGTCTCTCGTTGACAGAGAGAACGCGAAAGACAGAAAGAGAGAATAAGGGAGGGAGGGAGGGAGGGAGGGGGAGAGAGAGAGAGAGAGAGAGAGAGAGAGAGAGAGAGAGAGAGAGAGAGAGAGTGAGAGAAGGAGAGAAGGAGAGAAGTAGTGGGGGAGGGAGAGTGGCAAAGCGGAGAGAACGAGCGAGCGAACGAAAATAAACCAAAGCGAACTCGTACTGCTCCATTTTTACGTGCACTTTATACAAGCGCGTCATTTTATCCCGGAGGATTGCTATTATTGTTGTTATTTGTCCCATGGTAAAATGCACCGCGTCTGTTTAATGAAAAGAGAGGAGAAGGAGGGAAAGTGAGAGAAAGCGAAAGAGAGAGAGAGAGAGAGAGAGAGAGAGAGAGAGAGAGAGAGAGAGAGAGAGAGAGAGAGAGGTGGGAGGGGGCAGACCAGAACTGTGTCTGGATACTCTCGCAACAAAGCCCGAACAAAAACAAAAGCGCCGACGATATGAACTCCATTGAAACTTTGACCTTCGACCTTCGCGTTAATGGCGGCAAAAGTTTCGCCGGCGATCGAGTAGCTATCCAATCGACAGCTACCCCAATGGTCCCACAGATCGCTTCACGCTTCCGAGAGCGTCCAGTTTTTGGAACTACCGTGTCTACCCGCGGCGGTCGCCGTTCTCACCTCGACGACGAGCCGCGACGACGCTCGCCATGTACTCGTCGTCTTCGAGTCGATCGATCGATCGGTCGGTCGAAGGCGAAGGTTTCCTCGCGCATGAAGGGTCCCGCGCGCGAAAGCTGATAGGCAGCGACCGAGTCCTGAACAATCCTCTCTCGTTTTCTGCACGCAGTCAACCGGCGTGATGCCGTTCTACGGAGACACCGGTGCTGGTTTCCGGCCGGCGGCTGGTTTCGGCAATACAGTCTGGCACCAGGGAGTCGGATCGGTCGGCGCGGTCGCGGTCGAAACGTCACCGGCTCCTTGGCCGCCGCAGCAATTCATTCAGCAGATTCCCGGGCCGAATCAGCTCGAAGAGCTGAGGTATCACACCCAGTACGGCGCTGCGACACCGTATCATCCTCAGCCAGGTAAGCGCGGAGATGATGACGGCAGCGGCGATGTGTGAGAAGAGGACATGACGCGTGCGAGAGAGAGAGTGAGAGAGAGAGAGAGAGAGAGAGAGAGAGAGAGAGAGAGAGAGCAGAGAGAGAGAGAGAGAGAGAGAGAAATGACGACGCATTCCGAGAGCTCGTTACGAGAGAACACGGAGATAAAAAGTACAAACAAGCGGAGTTTGTCTTTTGCGAAATCACGCCGCGCCTCGACGACCGAGTCCGCGATCTCTCGGAGCTGCTCGAAATCCGCGCGTCGCGCTCTCTGCCTCCTCCTTCTGTTTCCTCATCCCGCCGGCAAGCGTGTTAATTCGAACGACGTTGCAGTCTCGTATCAGCAGCAGACCTTCATAACGGCGGACCAGTCCGCGTTCCAGCGAGCCGGTACGACGGGACAGTACACCATCACGGGACAACCCTCGCCGCTGGCACCTGTCGGCGGGCAGACGGTGGTCTCGACGCCTCAGCGGCAAATGAACGGACAATTCGTGGACCCCGCGGCCACCGCTAATCAACCAGTTGCTTACGAGAGGCAGGACTATGTGAACGGCTACCAACAGCAAGTAAGAGCCGATTAAATCACCGGGGAACAGGTTCTGCTTGCCTGCACGCGCGCGCGTCCAGCCGTCGACAACACGACGACGACTCTCTCGTGTCTGTCCCCGTTTTGGTTTTATAGAATCGCGCTCACTCGCGCTCGCGCGGGAGATATATACGACGAAGATTTCAGTTTGAATGGCAGGAGAAAGCGTCCCGCGATCAGTTTCAACTGCCGATGTGTGACTGCAGCTAGGATTATCGCAGGATGGAATATTTAGTCAAACGTGTCAAGAATATCATAGAGAGAAAGAGAGAGGCAGATATCTGACATTCTCTTCTTAATGCGTCTTAAGTTGAGCGAGAGATCCTTTCTAAGACGTTGCTTTCGGCAGGATGTGACAGGCATGGCGCCGCCTCCGTCAACAACGCCGACGAGCCGCAGCAGCTCGGTGCATATGGACAGCCAGCAGCAGCAGCAACCAGGCGGCCCGCAACAGCCACCGCAACAGCAGCAACAGCAGCAGCAGCAGCAGCAGCAGCAACAAGCCGCTGCGGATACGCAAGTGAAGGGCTTCGCCGCAATTACGGCCGCGAATGTGTCGGGAAACGAGATGCCTGGGTATCCACTTCAACAGGACCCACAGAGTTTACACAACTCTAACGGATATCCAGGCTACGTGGAAATGGGTCAGCAACCAACGCAAAGCCAATGGCAAATGGTGTCGCAACAACAACAGCAGCAGCATCATCAGCAAGCGCAAATGCAACGGCAGCAAGTCGACAATAATCAACGGCACATGTGGCCGGACGCGAGCGGGAAGATGAGCAGTAGCGTCAATAGCAACATGAACTGGCAGGAGGGTGCGATGCAACAGCAGCAGAAACCTCCGCAACAACAGCAGCAACAGCAAAGTATGCAAAGCATGAAGCAGCAAGTGGAGCAGCAACAAGCTGCTCAGCTGCAACAGCAGCAGGAACTACCGAGACCGGCGAGTCACATGAGCTGGGAGACCGGGAGCGTGAAGGAACCCCATACGCCGCAGTCGTGGTCTGAGAACGCCGACAGTCAGCAGCAGCAAACTCAGGGAAACTGGTCGCGACAAAGCCCGAAGCTGAGAGACCCGCAGAACTCGCGCTTGACGCCGTCCGGCCAGCAACAGCCGCCTCAACATCAGAACTGGTTGCAGCACTCGCCGAAAGTGTCGGATCAGCATCAGCATAACAGTGGCGCCCAACAGAATCCGAGAATGACGCCTTCTGCTCAACGTTCTGCCTGGCAGCAGAACAGTCCGGAGGTACCGGGATCTCAGCAGAATCCCAGGCTGACGCCCTCCGGTCAGCAAATGCAGCAACAGCAACAGCAAACACAGCAGCAGCAGCAACAGCAGTGGCCGCAGCAGACCAAGGTGGAGCAGAACCCCAGACTCACACCGTCCAATCAAATGTCTTGGCCCGACACGCCGACTAGTCAACCGAATTGGTCACCGAATAGCATAAAGAGTGATAATAGTCAGCAGCCGCAGCAACAGTGGCAGGACTCGCAACCTAGTCCTAGACGGACTCCGGGCCACCAGTGGCAGGGTCAACTGACGCAAGACAACAAGCTGGACAATCGAATGTCCTGGTCGCCGAATTCAGTGTCGGAGGGTCAATCGGCCTGGGGCCAGCAGGCGACGAAACAGGACATGCAAAACTCAGGGGAAAGAATCGCGTGGCAGCAGCAGTCTGCGGTGGAGGTTAACAAGCCGAACGGTTTCCCGGAGAGTCAAGACAACGTTCCGGAGAATAACATGTATGCTCAAGCGAACCGAGTGAATCTCAACAGTCGACTGAAGTCGATGATTCTGAACAAACAACAGCAGCAGCAGCAGCAGCAGCAGCAGCAACAACAACAGCAACAACAGCAGCAGCAGCAGCAGCAGCAGCAGCAGCAGCAGCAGCAGCAGCAGCAGATGCAGCAACAACAGCAGCAGCAGCAAACCCACCAAGATCAACATCGTAACATGCATCATCAGATGCAGGCGCAACACGTCAGCAGTAATAACGGCGGCAACGCCGTGGAATATCCCACGGACGACCGGATACGCGACGCGCACGAAAACAACGAGAAGATGCAGGAGAAGCGCGCGGATCACTTCATCAATCAGTCGAACATCATGTCGATGGCGCAATCCAACGAAAACATGACCGGTAATTTTTTATCGCATAGCCACCACCCTCGGGTAGATAATTTGCCCGACGGTGGTGGCTTATGGGGATGGACGGCAGGAGAGCACAATCACAGTAACAAGAACGCTGACAACAGTGTGTTACCGGAGAACGGCATGGCAGCCTTCGAGAATTTCATGAAGCTCGCCGCGGAGAGCAAGAGCGATGTCGAGCGATGCTGCGACAAGGACAAAGATCAGTTGTCCTGGCAGACGCAGGAGGAGAAGAGCCACGACGATCACAACATCGACGACAAGTCCTTCCAACAACGACTGTGCATGGATCAGATTGAGGAAGTGTCCTTCGAGGAGTCCCAAAAAACGCCCGAGAGCGACGAGCTGAAGAGCGACAGTCTGGACTTCCTGAAGACCACGGACACGGCTGTGGGCGCGTCTTCGCAGGACATCGACAAGTGTAGCGACTCCGATCGCGTGATTAAGCGAGAAGGCATCACCTCAGACTATAACAGCGACGCGTCCACCCATGACGCCGCCAGTAACATCATCGCCGAGAACGAAGAAGAGAGTCAGAAGATCGTGCCGGATTACAAGTTCCGTGGCGACGGCGGTCCCGCGAAGGTATCGCCGGCAACCGGATCGTGGTGCTGCCGAAGAGGCGGCACCGAGCAGCCGACTCCCGAACACCTGAGAGACGGTTGTTGTCAGGGCCTTCAGACCAAGGACGAGATGCTGGCCGATTCCCCGCAGAGAGACGAGCTAAAGAGCGAGGGGGGTCCGCACAGTCCACGCACCCCGTCCACAGCGACGACCACGACGACAAAGTTGCAAGACCACTTGGACAAACTGAAGAACAATGTGAGGACCGAAGTGCCGAACTGCAACTGCTTCCCCGCCGACAAATGTGAGTTGCAATTGCGTATTCCGTACCACATTAACAGCGAGAGAACACACTAACCACGACAAGCACCCGACAGAAAAGTCGCAAACATACTAATAACGTGTATTATGCATATGGCCGATAAACAGCACCGAGCAATTGTGCGCCTTGAACACACGGAGGGGAATGTGTACCTCTAACCCACCCCTTTCCCCCTTTCGCAAGGACGTATCCACCGCACGCGCGGCATAAATGTTTCCGCTTCTGTTGCTTCCCCTTCGTTGACACGTCGCTCGCTCGCTCGTAAGTAAAATGAGCTTCCAACCACAAGGTCCACCTGAGCCCGGCTCATACTACACTCATCTCGGGGCGGCCGCGAGCCTGCCCGACCTAAGGAACGATCTCGAACGAAGAACCGGTCTTAAGGGCGACGCGATAAGATTTGAAAAGGTCATCTATACCGGCAAAGAAGGCAAGACCACGCAAGGGTGTCCGATGGCCAAGTGGGTAAGTGATCCTTCGCCCTTCAGGAAGACGATATTGCTGCTAATAGCGATTTAAGATCGCGTGAACCTCCAGAGCGGAGATTGTAACGTCGACAATCATGCTAGATCATCCGACGATCCGGCATCGACGAGAAGATCCTGACTATCGTGAAGCACCGTCAGGGTCACAAGTGTCCAACTGCCTGGATCGTCGTGGCTATGGTCGCCTGGGAAGGGGTACCGACACACGAGGCCGATCGGATCTACTCTCTTTTGTGTCACAAGCTCAATCGATTCGGTCTTCCCACGACCAGGCGATGCGGCACCAACGAACCGCGGACCTGCGCGTGCCAAGGTCTCGATCCGGACACCTGCGGCGCTAGCTTCTCCTTCGGTTGCTCCTGGTCGATGTATTACAACGGGTGCAAGTACGCCAGGAGTAAAACCGTGCGAAAGTTTCGACTGTCAGTACGATCGGAGGTGAGGAATCCTTGAAACAGCCAAAGGAAACTGCGCGAGAGTACACGCAAAATATAGACTTTAAAGAAAAAAAAAGAAAAAAAGAAAAATCGAAACAAGTCTTAGTCACACCACATGTAATTTACTCGAAGTAATTTACTCGAATAATTTAGTTGATGTGCAGTTTAGTTTACTAATTAAACACGTTTTGCATTAAAACTTGCTCAGAGTTGATAAACTAAAACTAGATATTAATTAAATTATTTTATATTTGAAACCTGTTTCCCAGGAGCAAGAAGTCGAGGAGCGAATGCACGTTTTAGCAACGCTCTTGTCACCTCTGTACCTCAGCCTCGCGCCGGAAGCTTTCAATAATCAGACTCAATTCGAGCGCGAGGCGAGCGAATGTCGTTTGGGTTTTAAGCCGGGCCGGCCGTTTTCCGGTGTCACTGCTTGCATTGATTTCTGCGCTCACTCTCATCGGGATCTACACAACATGAACAACGGATGTACCGTGGTATGTTGCACTGTCACGAAGTCACTGGAGTCTCCGCGACAATATGAAGAAGAGAGACGCGAGGCTAAATTTTTTAATGTTAAAGCGGCTTAATGAATATTACGGTAACGCCGGCTCTCTTAACACGCTTGTGTATGATCTTCAGGTAGTCAGTTTGACGAAACATCGAACACTATCGAAACCTGAAGACGAACAGCTACACGTGCTACCTCTTTACATAATGGACGACACAGACGAATTTGGTTCGAAAGAAGGGCAAGAGAAGAAGATTCGCTCCGGTGCCGTCGAAAACCTGTCCAAGTGAGTATTCTGTATGAATGAACGTCCCGAAATAACGGACACAAAGTCCGTTCAACTCAAACCTGCGCAGGTTTGATATCTGCACTCAATAATATGTGTGGCGTTCAATAATCCATGTGAGACGTGTTATATTCCCTCAGATATCCATGCGAAGTTCGAGTTCGATCAGTTCCGCTTCAACCCTGTAGACGTCATGGCAAGAAAAGAAAAGAGGACGAGCCTGATACCGTGAGCGGCAAAAAGGATGCGATGAAGATCATGTCCGACAAGATGTCGGATGCCGGACGCTCGCCAGGACACGTGGATTCTTCAAGACCGCAGTTGAGGGACTCTCAATTGTCAGTGGAGATGACACCCATGTTCGAAGGCATCGACGCTCAGCTGCAAAGTTCTCAGGTATCATCTACGGTCTTAGATAGTCCGGTATCCATGTATCAAGGATGGGGATACCAAGGTGAGCAACAGTGGAGTCGAAACGGTTGGCTCGAACAGCGAAAGAACAACTGGCTGAACCCATGGGGAGAGTATTCGCCTTTCGGTGGCTTGGAAAGAGACGTCAAAGTGGATCCCGACAGCACCAGCTTGGACGACATCAGACCCCGAAGCACCGTCTCACAGGAAGAGTACAGACCGGGCTCGCGAAACTTACCCAACTCCACGGTAGACTCGGTCAGAGGGTGCTACGGAAATTCACCAAGAGCCCATCCGATCTCACCTCGTTCGCACTCGACTATATCGGGGGAAGCGCCGTCCTACGGCGGCGTCCCATCCAGAGGCTGCCTGTCGACGTTCCAAGATTCAAAGACAATCTCATCCAAGGGACCGGAACATCCAAACTCGGCGGAAATCGGCTACAATCCCCATATGACGCCTGGAGCTTATTCCATTCACGATAGCCGGCAAAACAACTGCTCGCCGAGATTCGTCAACTCGTCGTCGCTGGGCATGGAGGCGACACATCGAAATACTCCATCCAGGATGAACCCATCACCGGTCGCCACTCATCATGTTCGCAACGTCGGACAGGATTACGTGGCGAATCAGTTGAGGTTGTCGTCGCCGAGATATACGGGAGATTCTAGTCAGCAGAGGTATTCTGACAGCATGGCGCAGAATTACATGGACGCGGAGAATTCGACGAAATTAGCACTACTGAGACCACAGATCGAGCAAACGTTCACCAACAGAACACCGCAGCACCCCTATCCACCGCAACAAATGCAGTCACCCATCAATCCCGTCTACCAAAACCAATACGCTGACGCTAACGCGGCGAATCTGTTCTCTTGCATGGATAATAATCCCAATCATAAGTCATTGGAGACTGCAAACTCGGACGTTTTGGTGCACAGCTCGCTGCACTTGCCACCGTTCGAACAGCGGAACGACGCGCAATACCCGTTGCTGCCGAACGAGCAGCGAAAGTCCGTTTATCACCACCACGCGCAAAGACAATCGGAAACAAAGCCCTTCGTGGTCAATCACCCTCCATCTCCGTCTTCCGATCAAGTTCCGCGAAACTGGAACACGATGAACTCGTGGTGTTCATCGTCTAATCAGATGAAGAGTCCACAGCGACCAAACGATCAACAAATGGCCGACAAGAAGATCTGGACTGGGAAACTAGCGAGGTCGGACCAGAACAAATCCTGGGAAACACCGTCCGAGCCGTCTCCTTTCCGGGTGCCAAGGGGAAGACCGCCCTCGCGAACGATATCCAATCAAAATTCACCGGCGGAGTCCAACGCGTATCCGAATCCATTGACCAGAACTTTTCTAAAGCCAGCCGAGCCCACGAAACCCGCCATGTACGCAGACTCATTGAGCGGTGGAGTCGTTCAAAATGGCTGCATGCCCAATCAGCTGAAGAGCAGCTGCTCAGAGGACAAATTGCGAGATGGATTCTACGACGGCAGACAAGAGATGTCAAATCCCAACCCAAATTCTCTCGCGTGGGCAGAGGAGATGAAACAAGTGCAAGACTTCCACGCGATGTCCGGTCTGGGCCACCATGCGTTCCCGCAATACGGCTACCCGACCTATCCGGTATTTGAGAAACCTTACGCGAACTCGTGGGAGAGTTACAATTATGGTCATCATCAGTCTTATCAGACACCGGAATATCCGCAGCAATTTTATCAGCAACCGAAACGCGAAGGTTGCTTCCATTCGCCTCAATATCCGTACCAAGGTTTGAATCCCGCCGGTTGGACCAGGTGGGACACACCGCGATGGGACATTTACGGCCCGCCACCGCCATATTTCCCGGTTCTGCCGGAGCCTCCGCCGAAAGCGGAGCCGCTCGGTGAGGTGGCGGATTACTCCGACAACGAAGAGTGCTTCAAGGATCCGCAAATGGGTGGCGTCGCGATCGCCTTGGGCCATGGTAGCGTGCTATTCGAGTGCGCCAAGCACGAGATGCACGCGACCACGGCCCTGAGGAAGCCCAATCGTCTGAATCCAACCAGAATCAGTCTAGTGTTCTACCAGCACCGCAATCTAAACAGGCCCAGACACGGCTGGGACGAGTGGGAGGAGAAGATGCGGCTGCGAAAGTTGGGCCTCACTACGTCAACCAGCGGCAACAGCAGCAGCAGCAACAGTGGTGGCAACAGTGCATCCTCTTCGTCGACGTCCAACAACCCGTCGACTCCGACCATCGCGACGAGCCCAGGCAGCACCACGAACGACAAGACGCCGCCGCTTCCGTCGTTACCGCACATTCCGAATGTCCCCAATTCGCAGTTCATGATGAGATCACCCACCTACACCACGATGACCTGGACGACGCTTTTCCGGATGCATCCCTGCATCATAACTGGCCCGTATCAAGAAGGCGGTGCGATCGGATGAGTCGAGGTCGCCAGGTACGGCTTCGAGCGCCGATGACTACCGGAGCTAGCGACCACCAGCGGGGGACACCGTCATCATCATCATCACCATCGTCATCAGCACTAAGAGGATCCCAGGCGAGATATGCGAGGTATCGAAGTAGAATCGCGCGACGTCTTTCGAGACGGATCTTTCGACGGACGAACGTGGCGGCGTTGAACCACGAGAGGCTTTATATCGTTATTATCGTTATAGTTAGTTACTCCGAAGGAAAAAAGAACAACAAACACACACTTTGCACTGCCATTTTTTCTATTTCGGGTTTTACGCAAGATTTTGAAACATAGCGACGAGAGATACGTGCTCGACGAGAAGCCACGCCAGGATACGTGATCCAATCACACAAACCGTCTGTCGGGGCTCGCGTTTTATATTGACTTTTTACTAAGCTGAACTCGCGAGAGTAGGCTCCCGCGATCGAGCCGAGAAGGCTACGAAAAGATCAAGACGAGATCGCAGATGACCGAGGCTATCGACG
This sequence comes from Harpegnathos saltator, assembly GCF_003227715.2. Classification (NCBI taxonomy): domain Eukaryota; kingdom Metazoa; phylum Arthropoda; class Insecta; order Hymenoptera; family Formicidae; genus Harpegnathos; species Harpegnathos saltator. Next base: position 475,921 of record NW_020230719.1, on the reverse strand, counting down.
TGTAACAGGCAAGAAAAGGGAAAAAGACGAAAAAGGAAGAAAGAGCGCCGATGACCGGCTGCCCCTTGCGAAGACTTTGATACGATAGATTTTCGTATTCTGACTCTGTACACATTAAGTAATATCGCATAACGATTTCGTGTTGGTAGAATCGTAATCTTATTAGCTAGTCGAGAAGTCTAGATGATGAATCACGCGACACATCACACGTACACATAGAGCACACATTAAGCGTACATGCACACTCCGAAACATCCAAGGAACCTGCACGATATATGTATGGTCTCGGAATTATCGCACTTTTTCGAGAGGCGATGCGAGAGAGAGAGAGGGGGGGGGGAAGAGGAAAGAGAGGGAGGAGGGTACAAACTGAATATGAACGACCGCGTTTATTTTCGAAGACATTGTATAAAAAGTCGTATGAAAAATTTTTTAAATTATATATATGTTATATATATACATATATATAACACACACACACACATATATATATTATATATTATTATATATACTGGGTGTATAAAAGAAGCCCGGGGCTTCTGAATATCCCAGACGGGTTACGTTTTAGAAAAAAAATATTAAATATGAATATTGTAGGATTTCAAGAGGTCTATCTATTAGTCTTATCAGTTTGACCTTGAGTGACGTTGCGAAAGTCAGGTTAAGGTCAACTTAATTTTTTTAAACGGAAACCCGTTTAACATTTTTTTCTAAAATGTAACCCCTCTCAGATATTCAAGGGTCCCGGGACTTTTTATATATCCTGTATATATATACAAAATTATATATATATATATATATAGTTATATATATATGTACAAAATAATACCGAGAAATCTTATTATATACATATTATATATATATGCATATATGTATTTCACTACCAGAAAAGTGCTGCTGGCATTTTTTTAAACGTTGCAATGACGCTCACGAGCGCCAACGACCACGATTTTTCGAGTCTTCTCGGTGTCTCTCGAGATGCCCGCAAAAAGGGAGAAGCGTGATAATTCCGAGAGCGGTCCTTTTTCGTATTCGTTAGTCGAGCGGCTAATTCTTCGCGACGGTCCAAGCACAATCCTGAAGATCCGGACGACGATATATACACACACGATAATGATCTCAAGTCTTTAAATTAATTAAAGAATATGTAATGTATATCTGATTTCTAGCCTTTGTACATTTCGCTTCTTATTCTCGTATTTATTTACTCGTGTTTGTACTCGTAGCTAAGTACTAAGTACGGATTAATTCAAGTGGCACGCCAAGTGTGACTAACTAACCATGCGCCCTCTTCGGGTCGGCTGAGTACAAAGCATTTATCTAACAATATCACGTGACACGTAGGTAGTAGGGGTGTAATCCATTATTGGTCGGCGATGTAACGCCAGGTAATGCCAGGTGTTGTCTTCACCATTGTCATCATCATCATCATCATCATCATCATCATCGTCATTATCGTCACCACCATCATTACCGTCATCATCATTATTATCATCATCATCGTTATTATCACGATCATCAGTTTGACGCTCTTCCCTGTTGCTTTTCTCCATCTGGTTTTCAGCCCTTTCCACTTTCCGAGAACCGGCAATCGCAGTGCTAGTGGCACGGAGTTGCTGACTACCCAGGAAGCGATCTGTCAGCAGTCTGCCGGCAGATTGATGGCGGCGGACTCGATCGGAATCTGGCGACCGATCGTCCGCGTCCGCATCCGACTCCGCGTTCTGTCGACAGTGCCTGCGTTGACGGCGGGAAATGAGAGTAGATCTACAGTACGTTCTCCATTTTAATATGTTTAAACGTTTGTCGGAGCGACCGGTCCTGCTCGGTCAGTTTCTGCCGTCGATCCGCCATCGTGCTCTGCCAGCAGACTCTGCTTGCATCTCTGCTGGCAAACTGCTGACGGGATTTGCAGTAGACGCTGTACGAGATCTGCTCCTGCGGGTTTGCTAGCTACCTGGGTAGCTAGCTGTGACGGAAATTCGGCGGAACACGATAAAAATTCGCGCGGTCGACGCGCGCAAGCGCGCCGATGTGAGCACGCACCAGGTTGGTGATCACGAGCACCAATCTTCATAGGGTTCAAAGGATTAATTACTTTCCAATTGTGGGCGATGACATTTGCGTCTGACGTCTCATCAAGAGATGAGAGAGAGAGAGAGAGAGAGAGAGAGAGAGAGAGAGAGAGAGAGAGGGAGGAATGAAGATGATTGAAAACCGTGCGATCGCTTCGATACGACACAACAAAAGGGAGAGAGACTCGATTCTCCGAGATTAGATGCGTCATTATTGAATCAGCAGAAACGGAAAGGTTCGATGATATCCGTGAGCGTAGTCATTATATCTTCATTGTATCTCCTCTATTGTCCTATATTTTATTCTTACATATTGTTGGATGTTGTTGTTTATTCCAAGCCTGTGTGTCACTCTTTTCCGTTCTCTTCGAGACGACAGCTCGACGAAGAAAGAAATAGGAAAAGGGGGGAAAGGGGGAGGGGGGGTGGGAAAGTCGGACAAACACGAAGTCAATATCGATAGTCGGGAAGGTCTCCCCCGCTTAACTTTTCGTCCACTATATTCACTTTTTAGCGTGAAACTGCGACGCGTTTGTTTCGTAAACAGCAGGAAATTTCGACTCGTTATCTCTGACGAGATGAGAAAGAATTTTATCGCGGTGGGTATTTTTTTTTTCAATTTGCCAGTCGAGTCTTTACTTTTTTGTTCTTCTTCTTCCTCTTCTTCTTCTTCTTCTTCTTCTTCTTCTTCTTCTTCTTCTTCTTCTTCTTCTTCTTCTTCTTCTTCTTCTTCTTCTTCTCCTTCTTCTTCTTCTATTTTTCCTCTTCTTCTTTTTATTTGTTTTATTTTGTTTCGCCTTTGTCCTTCTTCGGAGGCTTCTTTGCGTTTTTGCGTGCGCAAATCGCTGGTATGAGAAAAGAAAGAAGCAAGACCAACCCTCGCCTACTGAAGTATGATAGGATTCATTAATATATTATCATTCATTAGTTATCGCATATAATAGTAATAGTGATAATAATAATAATAATAATAATAATGATAATGATAAATAACAAAAATCATAATAAGTAGTGAGGTAATCTAATTTAATGTATTAATTTATTAATTAAGTTTTGGCTCTTCCTGAATAACATCAATTTGGCGGCAAGTTGGCGGCTCGAGGTCGAACTTTCGATTGAAGGTTGTCCAGGCTTCCCGTGCTCTATACGCTCGATTCGATCGCGGTGCATGTATGTGTACGTATCACCCGTTCGGGCACGCGAGAGAGAGAGAGAGAGAGAGAGAGAGAGAGAGAGGGAGGGAGGGAAGGAGGAAAAGAGAGAGAGAGAGAGAGAGAGAGAGAGAGAGAGAGAGAGAGAGAGAGAGAGAGGGAGGAGAGAAGAGAATTCTTCACAACACGCGCGCGCTGCTGTGTGCATTGATTTCGTTCGTGTAACGGCCTCGCCGCAGCTATCTCAGCAACAACGAGAGGAAGATAGAAAAATGTCAATCGAGAGTGTGTCTCCTTTTTCTTTTTTCTCTTTTTATTTTTCTTAAACCGTCGTATGCTTTCCGGATGTATTCCTGCGGATACTCGTGGGGGGACATACCAGTCTCGCGAAGTGAGAACCCATTCTACGAGTTCACTTGCCTCTTATGAATCTGCATCTCTAAGGTCATTCGCGTGCCGGGAGAAATGGCGCGAGACGGACGCACGGGAAGATCGCGATACGTTTTACATCGAATTCGGATTGATCCCCTGATCGATTCAAAATATATATACAGGATCCGCCACTTAAATCCGGACATGAAAATATTTCCTCGAAAAGATGTTTACTAGAAAAAGAGTTTTTTCACTCATTGTAGCCGCCCTGCGCCTCGATCCTGATTCGAAAGCACGCCGTCTGCAATTGCACCCGGTCCTTTTTCGTGAATTCCGCTTCAATAGCGGCCCGGAGGGAGGCCACGATGGGATATCTGGCTTTGTTAGTAACCCTCTCAACTATATTCCACACATAGTAGTGAAGAGAGTTCGGTTCGAGACTGTTAGGAAGCCAGAAACCCTTCGACCAAAACAAACGAGCAAGTTGCAGCGGGTAAATCTCTTGGCGGCTTCGAAGAGCATCTGTCGGACTTTGAGGACGCAGGACTTGTATGTGAAGTCCTCTTGACGATCCGATGAACGGTGATACCGCTCGTCCCCAAGATGGCCACCAGTTTTGTGAGTGAGTTCCTTGACTCTTTTGAAATGAAATCTTGTACTTTTCGGTTGAGTTTCGGGGTCTGTGTCGTCTTCTCTCTTACCCCAGTCGGAACCACAATGTTGATTCAACGTCGATGAGGGGTTAAATTAACGTTGATTCAATAGTTATTCCCAGACCATTTCAACGTCAATCAACGTTATGGTTCTGACTGAGTCAGTGTATCTTCCTCGCCGGAGCCCACTTCGGACTCCGTCTGAGGCCGCATACCTCTGGACAATGTCATACACCGTCGACCTGGGATATCCGAGGAACTTGATAATTTGGCGTCCTTCCGGCGCGAACATCTTCAATAACCACCGCTCTTCGGTTATATTCCGACGTCGACCTGCACGACTCGGTCATTTCGAGGTTTAACGTCTTACCCACGTCTCTGGCCTACCTTCACGCTATCTGACACCTACTGCTGCACTCTAACATAGCGGGAATTTCAAATTTAAATTTGTCCGAATTTAAGTGGCGGATCCTGTACATATCTGTCCGTGTCTGTTCCCAACTAAGTTCGCTGTTACTTCTTCTGCTCCTACATTTTCTTCTTCTTCTTCCGCTTCTGCTTCTGCTTCTCCTTTACGCAATGGATATATGCGTACGAGTTTACGGGAAAGCAAAGCGGGACTATTTCGACCGCGAAATTCGTTTCTTTCGCTTCGTATCCACGCGTACACACGTACGCACCGCGACTCACTGATCCATTCTCTAGATAAGGCAGCTTTCAGACGGCAATGAGAGTACAATTATAGGATAAACATCGGCCCGATGGCTTTTTTACATAGAGACAGCAAGAATTAATTGCCTCCTCCTCCTCGTGTATTCCGCTATAAAGTGACAATACAATAAGCGAACGGGATACGCTTTGTATCGGGGCTTCGATGAAAATCAGGACACGCGTCGCTCTCGTACAATCCTCGGATTTAACGGGTGTCGCGAATATCGTGTTCTTACGTGCTCTTCTTCGCGATGAGGATCGAGTCGGATTTTGCGACTCCTCACTCTCCTTATCACTCATTTCCCAAGCATGACAAGGACTTAAGCACAAGCACGCGAGCGTAAGCGCTTTCGCGATACCCGGTGCATTCTAAAACGCGAAGGGAAATCAAAATTCCATATCGACTTCCGGGAATACACTTGTCGTTAGCCACATAATGCACCCTAAGCGCCGTTGTACGACGATATTGACGACTACTTCCAACTACTTGTCTGCAGGTACACCGAAGAAGATCGTTGTCCTTGCTGAAAACTTTTTTATAATGCGGAAACTCGGAATTACAGTTCGACGATGCCAAAATAGGATTAAATAATTAGGAGAAATGTTTGTAATACATAATAGCTGTGTGTAACGTACGGGGGAAAAAAAAAGAGACGAAGGCGCAAGACGGGGCAAGAGGACTAGATGCGGATCATCGGGCGATAAGCTTCGGATCGTAACTTTTATTTCGTGCGATTCACAGCGGCCATCTCTCAGTCGGGGTTTCTTTATCGATGTAGACTAGTAATCTTGCTTCCAGCAGAATTGTTTGAAAAATTCCAAGTGCAAGAGATCGCGTAGAGATCTCAGCAGTATCGAAGCTTCAACTATGTGTCCGCTGTTCCCACTATGATGTCATCATCGCGCAATCGATGATCATAAAACGGCTTTAAATCAAATTATGCAAGATCGTTCTCGAGATTCTTTTCTTTCACAATTGTCGAAAGCTTGTAGATTTTTTTCACGGCACATTCATGGCGCGTCTCTCTTTGAAGTAAACCACAGAGAGGATACGTCTCTTCACACGCTGCTCCAAAGCTAGTTCGCTTACCCTGCAGAATTTCACGTACAGAGTGACACGCAACAGCAGCATGACGGTTGCGTGGATTCCTGTGCGCGAAGAAAGGAAATTTCGGAAATCTAATTACAACACAGAGATTAATTAGCGAAAAAGAGGAGGGGTTACAATCGGAGATAGAGAGCGACGGCGAATTAAGAAAGAAATAAACGTTGAAGAGTGTATTTTTTCTTCCAATGCCAAAAAGATGCCATTTTGTTTTATACGAAAAAACCAGCGAGAAAATCCAGAAAAAAAGAAAGAATGAGAGAGAGAGAGAGAGAGAGAGAGAGAGAGAGAGAGAGAGAGAGAGAGAGAGAGAGAGAGATATGACGAAGAGGCGAGCGAAGGAGAACGTGCGTAATAATAAAGGAAAGTGCGAGAACAAATTTTTTAAATAGTTTGTAGCAAGCGTATGGATGTGTATAACGATAAACAAACAAGCAACAAAGCAAAAGGAAAAAAAAAAGAGGAAGCAGAACGAGAGTCGATGTATATGTCCCGCGAAATCGAGACTTACACACATTACCTTACCATCAAGAACGATCGACGGCAGGTAGACGAACGAGGTAGATGAGCGAGATGTTGCATCGTTCGAGATCGCGAGATATAGATTTATTAATAACGGATGGAACGGGCGGGATAGCGCCGTCCATCTTGAATATCTTAAGGATCCGAGGGCTGCACCAACATCGATTGACAAGACATTGAACAATGTGGAATAATCCGCGGAGGTTTGATTTATAAAGAGAGAGAGAGAGAGAGAGAGAGAGAGAGAGAGAGAGAGAGAGAGAGAGAGAGAGAGAGAGAGAGAGAAAGAGAGAGAGAGAGAGAGAGAGAGAGAGAGAGAAATTATTATAGATATATTGTCGCTTTTTATCGGTAAAGAACGAAGCGATTCGTGTGTGTATATATATATACGCACATGTATGCGTATACATGTACGCACAAAGTCGCTTGGGACCGCGCGAGTCGTTGGTGCAACTCCGAGAAAATCTCTGGATCCGCATGTGTATGTGTAAGGATGTAGCGTTACGTATACACCGACCACATATGTGTACATATATTTTTGGATAAAGCCATGAGAAAATTTTAAAGTCGAAATTCGGGCGAGGACGCGCGAGAACGTGATCATCTCTCGGCGCATCTGCGGCTTCTCGCGGGATTAGCGAGGCTCCTGTTCTTCCTGTTGGATGAGAGAGCGATGTGAGAGAGTGAGATCGAGTGAAAGAAACGAGAGAATGAACGAACGAGAGAATGATGGGATGAAAGAGAAAATTGATCGGTCGAGAGAGCTTTCGCGTACGTCGCTCCCCAGATGTATTTATGAATTATTTATTTACGCGAAGAGTGGAAGAAAATTTAATATATTGACGATTAAAAGAATGGTCATAAGTTATAAGTGTAAGTTTTCTAAGAGCCATTACATTGTAAAGCATTCTTTGGCATACGTCGATAAAAAAAACGATCGGTTGGAGCCGCGACGCAAGTCGCAACGGTGGTCAAGAATAGAGAGGAGAGACAAGCGAAAGCAATGGAAAAGGAAAAAAAAAAACTCCGATTGCGCGGCGAATGAGAGCGTTTTTCGGGTTAAACAATAAATTTCGTTCAAGACGCGCAGATGGACATCCACGCTTTGTGGATCGTGTCCACTTAAGAACTCAAATAAGAAATTAAATGAATTAGAGTAATGCTAGCGAGTACGATATGTAAGAAGTAATGAAGTTCTAACAAATAACTGGTATTAGCTATCGATGACTATTGTCGACGTAAGACACATACATTTAGACAAAGATATGTAAGTAAGTCAGATGTAATTGTCCTTTGTGAATATACATAAGAGAGAAATGAAAAATACAAAAAACTTTTATGAGTACAGCTGTTTTCTCATTCTTTTTATTTATTCGTACCTGCGATCGATAATGACTCTATCTTTATAATTATTGCACATAATAATTGCACATTCGCTGTTGCAAACAACTTTAAGTGGCAAGTAACTGATATATAAAAATCTATTCTCCAATGCCATACGTTCTCATTACAGTCAGCTCGCTTGTTGAAATATTTATTTCTTTTCTGTTCTTTCTACAGATAACAAAGGTGAATGCGAGCGCTTCACATGCAAATCCTCGTCTTCCTTTTTCAATTCTAATATCACATGCCTAATAGCGGATATCCAGGTACGACAGATGGTTGCATGCTGCATCATAAGATTAATGTGAATCTGGTCGGCTTGTTGGACATCTCTCCTTAATAATGCTATAAACATATGTATTTATTATAACAAGTTTGCAAGAATAACACATGGATCTAAGAATTACTGCTCATTACCTTTTGACACATCCAGCACACTTTTTTGTATTGTATCATTCAACTTATCTTCTAACCAATCAGACTTCATGATATCCAGTCTCTTTTGTATCTCCTCTAACTTATTCTTCTCCATCTTTTGCTCATTCATCACAGATTCTAAATTGGCCATAACTTCTGTCAAAGCTTGATTTTTATCAAAATCAGACTCTAGTGGTTTTGTCATAATATCCTTACTGTTGGGAGTTACGAGGGGCTTATGCAGAGCTGTCTTCAGGGAAGACAGTAAAATAGGAGGCATGTTAGATGGAAGTGAGGGACTAGTTTTCTCTGAAGTGGAGGTTTGTGAAGACAATGGAAATGCCACTCGCTTGTTCAATAATCTCTTACTGGACGTCCCATCGGAAGAACCACGTTGCGAAGACATCGCCCATTCTGGAGGATCATTCCATCCGGAATCGTAAGACGATGGTAACGATTTCTGGCTGGAAACCGTTTCGATTGCAGGTGGAGGAATCTGTTCCATGTCCACGCTTATAGGTTAAGTATGATTCGACTGAAAGACTGGACGCAAGGTCGACTAAACTAATGAAAAATCAAACTTCAAACTAAATCACAGTTCAATCGTCAGTGAGTGGTGTCACCGATGAATGTCCTCGATATCAGTCATCTTGGAATTCACGGCATCTTTCTTCTTGAATATTGAGACAATGTTCAATCTAATGACAAATTATTCAGGATTAATTACGTAGGAATCCTCGTGAAACAATTTTAGATCTATTTCAGACCTACTTTAGACTTAAGTTAGATGTCCGATAATATTGCTAATTGAAGTCATTTGACTGTCACTAATGTCATTTTAAATACCCCCTAGTGTTCATAAACAAAACAATTCCTTCCTTCCTTCCTTCCTTCAATAGATGGCTCTGGGCCTGTGGGAGTAAAGCCCCTTGTACAATGCCAGGCAACAGGCAATAAGAATAAAAATAGACCAATCACAATAGATTATTCTTGTAATAGTCGATTGTGATTGGTTTATTTTTATTCTTATTGCTTGTTGCCTGGCATTATGCAAGGGGCCTAAGCCCGTATGCCATTCTTCAAACAAAACAATTTAAATTGGTTTAAACCACAGACATATGGATCTGTCCTTTTTTTCTGCATCGCTGCACTGGTGCAGTAAGTTAAAGTGAGACAAATATATACTTGTCTCACTCGAACTTATTGCACTAGTGCAGCGGTGCAGAGAAAAAGAACAGACCTATGGGCTGCGTTCCGAAATTTACTACCAGTTCTGAAAATACATAGTTTGTGTCACGTATACTATAGAATTTCAGTGCTGGCAGTGAATCTCGGAATCGGAACGCAGTTCTAGATTGCGCGTTCACCCCACAGACTTCTATATAATACCACAGAGGAGAATACGTGAGAGCGGCCAACACGGTGTTTTCGACGACACCGACTTTCCGCACTGGGAAAGGGCGCCATCTGCATCCATTTTGAGAGGAGAACTACGATTCTACATCTACTTTCAGGTTTCGGCGGTAAAACCTGTATGTGGTGGCAGTCCGTGCTACATCCATTTTTAGGCAGTTTATGTCCGTGCTACAATCATAATAGCGTACTTGACAAACACGGTCTCGCACATTGTTACGCATTTATAACATGAATTAACATGTTAACATGTGCAAAAAAAAAAAATTGACATTGTGTATTAATATCACGAAGATCACACGAAGTGTCTGGTAATTAGCTGCCAACCCGAAATGTGAGGGTAGATTGGGTTCAGACAAACATAAAAGTCCCATATCATTTTGCGAGATTCGCAATAATTATCGAGTTATTAATGACAGAAGTCTGAGGAGTAAAAGCGCGCCGACATAGATGATTCGAAAAGCGTTGCAGCTGCTCGGGGCAGCGATCATGAATCTTTTCCCTAGCGTGAACTAATAAAAAGTGAAAGACTTCTGTGAATTAGTGAAAAATGAAAAATTTTATATGAATTTGTGAAAATCGAAACATTTCATACGACAATTGAGTCGTTCAACATGGCAGTTGCACGTTCTGGATAATTCAATGAATACTAAAGAAATCAAAATGATCAAGATAATGTTCGTGTAGTCCGAAGGATATTACGTGACACGCAAAATCCGTTTGATATAATATCCAAAGAAAATGTTTCAAAATATGTATGTACAGGTAATATAAACCTTATGCACCGACGAGATATACTACAAAGACTGATGGCCTTACGGGATTTAGCGTACCAGAGAAATTTCCCTGATGAGGCACCCGGGCGAAAGAGACCGTCTCGCATTTAATAAAATTTAATGGGAACTAATACTTTTCAATCCTTTTCTTCGGATCAGAAAGATTCAGAATTCAGACATATTCAAAATGTCAATACTTTTTAATACGTTTCAATTCGACATTTTATACAGGGAAGCAGGACGAAGGGAATGGGATGCAGGCAACGATACATCATGCGTCTACAGACATGTCAAATCGTTTATTATTGAGGAGATTTTGATACGGTAACATGTATTCGAATATTTAATCGTCCTATGGACCATTCATATATAATAAAAAAAAAATTAACGCAGATAAATGAACGATTCGTATCAAATTTCCTTTTCTTATAGAACAATGAAAGAGTAAACAGTATCGAAAATCGAATACCAATTAATACCATAAATCAGTGTCAGAAAATTGTCCAATGACAATTTGTCCTCATTTTTCAGGTAGTTACCGCTGTCATTTACATAACAAATTAACTGGGTTAAACGAACGATTCGTACCAATTTTTCTTCTCTTATAAAGAAATGAGAGAATAAATCAGTACCGAAAATCGAAGGCCGATCAATATCTAATTTATTAATCAAATTAACGCGGAATGGACGATTCGTATTAATTTTCTGTTTTCTTATAGAGAAATGAAAGAGTAAATCAGTACCGAAAATCGAATATCGATTAATATCATAAATCAGTGTCAAAAAATTGCACACGTGCAATGACAATTTGTTCTTATTTTTCAGGTACATACCCCTCTAATCTTATTCAACAAATTATTTCAGATAAACGAACGATTCGTATCAATTTTTCTTGTCTTATAAAAAAATGAGAAAATAAATCAGTACCGAAAATCGAAGACCGTTCAATATCTAATTTTTTCATCAAATGAACGCGGATAAATGAAAAATTCGTCTGAATTTTTTCTTTTCTTATAGAAAAATGAAAGGAGAAATCAGTACCGAAAATCGAATACCGATCAATATCGAATTTATTCATCAAATTAACGTGGATAAACAAACCATTTGTATCAATCTTTTTTTCCTTTATAGAGAAATCAAAGACTAAATCAGTACCGAAATCCGGATATTGATTAATACTATAAATCAGCGTTAGAAAATTGTCTAAGTGTAATGACAAGTTGTTTTCATCTTGCAGGTACTTACCCCACTAATTTACTCAACAAATTAAGTCGGATAAAAGAACGATTCGTATCAATATTTATTCCCTTATAAAGAAATTAGAGAATTAGTCACTACTGAAAATTGAAGACCGATCAATATTTAATTTATTCATCAAATTAACGCGGATAAATGAACGATTCGTATGAATTTTTTTTTCTTATTGAGAAGTGAAAGAGTAAATCAGTACCAAAAATTGAATATCGATTAATACCATAAATCAGTGTCAAAAAATTGTCCAAGTGCAGTGACAATTTGTTTTCATTTTCCAGGTATTTATTCCTCTAATTTATTCAACAAATTAACTCGAATAAACGGATGATTCGTATCAATTTTTCTTGTCTTATAAAGAAATGAGAGAATAAATCAGTACCGAAAATTGAAGACCGATCAATATTTAATTTATTCATCAAAATTGCGCGGATAAATGAACGATTCGTATGAATTTTTTTTTTATAGAAAAATGAAAGAGTAAATCAGTACCGAAAATCGAATATCGATTAATACCATAAATCAGTGTCAGAAAATTGTCCAAGTGCAGTGACAATTTGTTTTCATTTTCCAGGTACTTACCCATCTAATCTTATTCAACAAATTAACTTGGATAAACGAACGATTCTTATCAAGTTTTTTGTCTTTTAAAAAAATGAGAAAATAAATCAATACCGAAAACCGAATATCGATTAATACCATAAATCAGTGTCAGAAAATTGTCCAAGTGCAATGACAATATGTTCTCATTTTTCAGGTACTTACCCCACTAATTTACTCAACAAATTAACTCGGTTAAACGAACGATCCGTATCAACTTTTCTTTTCTTATAAAGAAATGACAGAATAAATCAGTACCGAAAACCGAAGACCGATCAATACCTAATTTTTTCATCAAATTAACGCGGATAAGTGAACGATTCGTATTAATTTTCTGTTTTCTTATAGAGAAACGAAAGAGTAAATCAGTACTGAAAATCGAATATCGATTAATACCATAAATCAGTGTCAAAAAATTGCCCACGTGCAATGACAATTTGTTCTTATTTTTCAGGTACTTACCCCTCTAATCTTAGTTAACAAATTAATTCGGATAAACGAACGATTCGTATCAATTTTTTTTGTTTTATAAAGAAATGAGAAAATAAATCAGTACCGAAAACCGAAGACTGATCAATACCATAAATCAATGTCAAGAAAATTGTCCAAGTGCAATGACAAATTGTTTTCATCTTGTAGGTACTTACCCCACTAATTTACTCAACAAATTAAGTCGGATAAAAGAACGATTTGTATTCAATTTTTATTCTGTTATAAAGAAATTAAAGAATCAGTCAGTACCGAAAATTGAAGACCGATCAATATTTAATTAATTCATCAAATTAACGCGGATAAATGAACGATTCGTATGAATTTTTTTTTCTTATTAAGAAGTGAAAGAGTAAATCAGTACCAAAAATTGAATATCGATTAATACCATAAATCAGTGTCAAAAAATTGCCCAAGTGCAATGACAATTTGTTCTCATTTTTCAGGTACTTACTCCTCTAATTTTATTCAATAAATTAACTCGGATAAACGAACGATCCGTAACAATTTTTATTGTCTTATAAAACAATGAGAAAATAAATCAGTATCGAAAATCGAAAACCGTTCAATATCTAATTTTTTCATCAAATTAACGCGGATAAATGAACAATTTGTATCAATCTTTTTTTCTCTTATAGAGAAATCAAAGACTAAATCAGTATCGAAAACCGGATATTGATTAATACTATAAATCAGCGTTAGAAAATTGTCTAAGTGCAATGACAAGTTGTTTTCATCTTGCAGGTACTTACCCTACTAATTTACTCAACAAATTAAGTCGGATAAAAGAACGATTCGTATCAATTTTTATTCTGTTATAAAGAAATTAGAGAATCAGTCAGTACCGAAAATTGAAGACCCATCAATATTTAATTTATTCATCAAATTAACGCGGATAAATGAACGATTCGTATGAATTTTTTCTTCTTATAGAGAAATGAAAGAGTAAATCAGTACCGAAAATCGAATATCGATCAATACCGTAAATCAGTGTCAGAAAATTGTCCAAGTACAATGACAATTTGTTCTCATTTTTCAGGTATTTATCCCTCTAATTTACTCAACAAATTAACTCGAATAAACGAATGATTCGTATCAATTTTGCTTGTCTTATAAAGAAATGAGAGAATAAATCAGTACCGAAAATTGAAGACCGATCAATATTTAATTTATTCGTCAAATTAACGCGGACAAATGAACGAGTCGTGTCAATTTTTTTTCTTGTAGAGAAATAAAAGAGTAAATTAGTACCGAAAATCGAATGTCGATCAATATCAGAAATTAGTGTCAGAAGATTGTCTAAGTGCAATGACAATTCGTTCTCATTTTTCAGGTACTTACCCCTCTAATTTATTCAACAAATTAACTCGGATATATAAACGAACGATTCGTATTAATTTTTCTTCTCTTATAGAGAAATGAAGATGTAAATCAGTACCGAAAATCGTATATCGTAAATCAAAATTTATATTGCTGTTTAATTCCATCGTCGCAAAAGATTTGACGTTTTCTCTATCCAAGCCTAACTTGTAGAAAATTTGGTACTCATCTCTATTTGACAAAAATACATCGGACTTTCTGTACTAATATGAAAAATTTTTTTCATTCTCATTTATTCTACGTCTAATATTTTAATACCGAATCTGTCGAAATGAACCAGTCTGCAGAAATCCTGGCAAGACGTTTATCTCTCTTTCTCGCTCTCCTCTCTTTTGGTCTCTGAATCGCCACTAACGATCGAAAACCACAAGCGGAAAGTAACGAAAATTTATTCATCCAACTAAAACGTTCTCCGTGTTATTTTTTAAACGTTGGATAAGTACCGATCCGGCGTTTTGTCCAATTATTCAAATATCTAACAAAAGTATCTCCGTTTTTTTCTTGCCGACATTCAAATCGATAATTTTCTACAAGTTAGGATTTGATAAAAAAAAGTCTTTCCCGAGTCGAAATATTAATTCTACATTGATCCTGCAAATTGCATCCAATTTGAAAAATCAATGCAGAATGTCTAGATGCGCAATAGTGAACAAGCTTTGTCCTACCTGAACGTTACATCTGGCTACTCTCGCAGTCTCGCCCATGATGAGTCTTCAACAGCGACGTATTCCGTAGTTATTTAATACTCGTTTATCTCGATAATGTATATGTACTTAATCCTTATATTCTTAATTTAAATGAGCAATTTTTATTGATGTTGATTATATATTGCGCTTAACAGCGCAAGAAAGAGAACAAAGATAAAAACTTAAATAGAACTGCCTTTGTTAGAACTGCGCGTGAGATAAATATATAAGGATTAAATAATCATATAAGAATTAGAGGAAATGGGGAGATGAAAAACACTTTTTATTCTCATCATTCTTAAAGTTTTTTTTTCCTTTTTTCTCCTCTTTTTTTTCTTTTCTTTTTTCTAATGAGAATGATGAGAATTGTAGCTCTCAAAAGAGCTGAAGCTACAAAAAGACAACGGTTATGTCTAATAATGCTGTTTCACTAATAGAGATTTTAATTCAGATTCGGTACAATAAGAAAGATAAACAAGAATGAGAAACGGACATTCTAGCAGGTTCTAAACGAAAACAGCAATCTGAGCATTATTAGATGAATAAAAATCAACACTTGTAAAATTTATATCAGATTCTAAGATCATTATTCATAGTTTTCTAAATTGTGTGCAATTTTTCATTGAGAACATAATTACAAATTTGTATTCATAAACCTTAGCTTGCCTCAGCAACTTTGCTTGAATAGACATTCATATTTTATGAGAAAAGAGAAGTAGAACTCATGTTACATGAAATTAGGTCAACGAATAATCAAATCTCAATCTATTTTATCATTTTTCAGATAATAAACTATGAATGCTGATCTAATTTCGACTCGGGTATGTCCTTACTTCGAGTAAGGTCCGTTAAAATCAGAAAAATCCTGCGTAATAATAATGACTCGCGGTACCTCGAATACCATACATGATGTATCGCTGTCTACGTTTCTCGGCGCGCTCCAAGTCCTCTCTCCATCCTGACTTCTCGATCCGACGTCCTTCTTCTGGTTACTCCGTCGCAGCACCCCCGGATACTCCATCGTAGCACTGGCGACGACACTGACTCTAGCTCTAACACTCGCGCAAGTAAAATTCGGACAAAGAAACGCGTATTAACCGCGATACGACTACCGACACTCGTACTGCTCTGCGTCGCGGTATGCGCGTCGTTCGTCGGCCCGAGGCGCAATGTCCTTTCCGCAATCACGGAGTCATATATAAGCGTACGAAACCAAACAATCGGGAAGGCACAGTTACCCCCCACCTTGCCGATCAGTGATGCCTGCGTCGTCCGTTAGCTGAAAATGAAAACAACTCGTGTTTTCAAAGCATGCCTGTGAGAAACTCGTTTCAAACTTCACAATACTTATTTACGTCTGTTCCAAGAATCATATTACGCCGAATTCAAACTGTCTCTATTGACATGACATACACGAGATCTGCGATCGCATCATTGATCTTTCTTTGGACAAGAAAATCCTGAGAGGAACGCTGTTCGAGAATATCACATTTTATGTTTCGGGTGACTTGTAAATTATCGAATCCGATATAACAGATCAGGGAAAGTATGAATGCGTCGCTATGAATAATACCGTGGGCACGGAGTACTCCAAGTCAATCATGTTATACGTGAAACGTACGTATATTTAATATTATATAAAACTTACCTTTTTAAACAAAAAGGTAAAAAAAAGGCGCCAAGTACAAGCGCAACACGTATTGTGTTATTTTTAGAAATATCAAACTCAAATTATTTTTTTTATTGTATATATATGTACATAAGTTTTTACAAGTAAAACTTATAACTATAATAAAATTCTGCAACACTTTTCTACTGTACAAAAGAAGTGATATATTAGAACAGTAGCGCCAACTGAGAAACCTAACATATATATATATGATTATTGTATACTTAACTTAATATTTTTAGAAATCTCAAATTCAAATTATTTTCTTTTTTAAGATATATATTATGTACATAACATAAGTTTTTATAATATATGTACATAAACTTTTAAAAGTAAAAATTATATCGTGTTATAAAAATTTAACACGTTTGTTAATAGTGTCCAATATTAAAAAAAAATATCTTTTTAAAGGTTATGCTATTCAAAATATTCAAGAAAACCTAGATACAAAAAATGTCCATGACATAAATTTTTACAAGTAAAATTTATCATTATTTATTAGAACACTGAGTTATATGGTTATTTTATTTGTTATTGTAACAAATAAATTATTATAGCAATGCAATAAAAATATTAAATACAAAAAATCTTGGCGCGGCTGCACCAGAAACTATATCGAACTAAAACTTGTTTAATACATATATGACAGCATTTTTATTGTAATATATCCTATAATGAAGGTTTATAATTTATTTATTATAATACTATATAAACTTAAATAAAACATTATACCGTATATGTATAAAGAAAATTTACAAGAACATTTTATTATAATAAAAATGCTGTCATGTATGTATTAATCAAGTTTTAGTTCGATATAGTTTTTTAAAGTCAAATTAGATATCATTGACATTTCGTCAATTATTATAACATCTTTGAATAAAAAAATATCAAAATATGTAGAATATATACACATTCGATATGTATATTCTATAGTGAAGGTTTATCATTTATTATAATACTATATAAACTTAAATAAAACATTACACCGTATATATATAGAGAGAATTTACAAGTACATTTTATTATAATTACATAATATTATAATTATAATTTATTATTATTATATATACGAGAGTAATTGCAGATTCATAAAGTATCTATGATTACTAGTCGGATAATGACGGATCGTGAATGCCGAGCGCGAAATTCCGACTTCTTATTCCCGGAAAATTCGTCAAACGTCAAACGAAGGGCAAAAAGTGTCGTCGCTCGCGAGCCGATCAACACAATCGGCGCGATGTAAACATTGCGGGCCTCGGCGGCGGTTGAAGCAAGAGAGACTTGCCCTTGGGCATCTTTTCTTTTCTCGAAGGTTCCGGGACAACGAGGGGAATGCGAGGAGGCCTTTCAACTGTACGCGACATTGATTTACTACTTATTGATTACTGAAAATAAAGAAAATTAATCTGTCGAAGCATAGGATATTTGTTAGCTTTATGTTAATTAAAGAGGAATGTATACGATTAGAAAATATGTTAGCAACTAATTGTACAGAATGTCAAAGTTGTAGCGCCGTTTTCGGAGAATAATTAAAAGTCATGGTAGCGTTAAAGAGTGGAATTTCATCTCATGCGAATTTTGTCTCGTTCTTATTAAATGTTAGATTATCCGCTGCGGACAATAATTCTTCTACTTTTCATCTAATATTCAATGATAATAAATAACATTTAATTGCATTCGTTTGGCTTTTTTATTTCGAAAATAAAAAAAATATATACCAGAGTGAGATTTCACCCATGACAACATCAACGTGATTTTCTTTGATGCTTTTTTTAAAAGTTCAAATATTTCGTCGACTCGCGAGATATTTATAATCAGAGTCTCGTCGCGTTAATTAACATGTGCTCCTCCGAGCGGATCGAATGCTCACCGACGGCCACTGTCAGTGCCACGAGCGAATGTCCGGAGCGGACGGGATGCTGAATTGAGATGCAGGACGAAGGGAACGGGACGCGGGCAACGATACATCATGTGTCTCCAGACGTATCAAATCGTTTATTATACAGGAGACTTTGATATGGCAACATGTATGTAGAGGATTTAATATTTAATATGTACTTTTATTTTTCCTGCTCCCGCCTCCCCTCCCCCCGCTCTTTTTAGACCTTCGGGCATAAGGCCTGTTCGTTTTGTCTGCACTGCTGAATTAGTGCATTAAGTTAAAGTGAAACAAACGTAGATTTTCTCACTTCAACTTGTTGCACTAGTTCAGCAGTGCAGACAAAACGAACAGGCCTATTGTCTGGCATGGAGATAGTAACTATGGTTGCAGCACGGACATAAACTGCCTGAAAGTGGATGTAGCACGGACTTCCACCACATGCAGATTTTACTACCAAGACCTAAAAGTGGATGTAGCATCATAGTTCTCCTTTTAAAATGGATGCAGATTTCCAGTGCGAAAAATCGGTGTCGCCGAAAACGCCGTGTTGGCCGCTCTCAGCTTCCTCTCTGGTAGTACCAAAAAATAGGATGTACGACGAAGAGCGAGCAGCGAACGAGTCAGTTCGCAGCGAGCAGCAAGAGCGTTAAGAGCGATTTTATATAAAAATCGTTAATTTAGTGACTTGAGAAATGACCAATTACTTTTATTTATAATATTAAGCATTTCTAAACATTTTAGTCGCCATATTCGATCCGCCATTTTGAATTTCTATATTTTGATCTCAAATTCGGCTTCAGCGACCAAAAAAATTGAAGTATACAAACTATTGAAAAAATCCGCCGTCATTTTTTTGGGGCGGTTTCAATGCATTTTACTGAGTTTTGCTCTGCCACGGAAGGGGTTAATATCAGTTATAATTAAGAAAAAAATACGTATCGCGAAAAATAATATTGGTAAAATTACAGTAAGTAATAAAATACTCGTGTATGTGCGTGATCATGAAAAATATATATATGGTATGTCAAATTATAAAATTTTGTTATTAAATTTTTATATAAATTGTAAATAAATACTCACAGTAAAATATGCTGAAACGGTAGCGCGCCTACAGAAGTATATAAAATTGTTTACTGCGCATCCCTTGTATTCTGCACAAGTTGTACATACATTTTGGCAACAGTTAAAG
The DNA here is from genome assembly GCF_003227715.2 of Harpegnathos saltator. NCBI lineage: Eukaryota > Metazoa > Arthropoda > Insecta > Hymenoptera > Formicidae > Harpegnathos > Harpegnathos saltator. The sequence continues at coordinate 456,194 of NW_020230719.1, read as the reverse complement.
GGACGCAGTTAGCAGTCTAGTGTAATATATAGAAGTTTATGGTTCACTCAAATGTCAAGAGTGGGAGTATAACTCACAGAGAGAAGGATCTGTTTTTACTGTGCGTTCTTTCTCGCATATTCTGGACGGAAGGGGAATAGGGGAGGCAGTTACTAACCTGTACGACACTACAGCGGCTATACTTGCATATATCTCGGGATGAGCTGAAGGCACGGTGATCTAGGTTGATCACTATATCGGAAAGAAATAAAAAACCGATTTGTTTTCGTTACTAGTAGTAGCTACAGCCATTTTTAAACACACCTATAGACACATTTCTAGTGATGGCGCGAAGAGTATATTAAATTCAACGGACTCGAATCTCAACTAAATAGGATTCGCGTTTCAATTAAACAGATTTTGAGTTTCAGCTGAATGACCTGTTACTTTTATTAGGTACACTGACCAACAATTATATGAGTGGGATAACAGCTTAAATATATGAAATAAAAAGCACAAATTACAAAGAGTCTGAGTCATTTTTATTAATATCCTCTCTCTAAAGCAAAGCTTCCCAAACTTTTTTTTATCGCATGAAAGAAACCCTGTAGAGTCTACAGTCCTGTAAAAAAGGAGCGATTCCATAAAATGTTCGTTGTTATATATTGAAATAACTTATTTTATTTTCTACAAATATGTATATGTGTATATATATATATATATATATATATATATACATATATACATGCACCTTCTCCTTTCTATATATAGTACAAAGGAAATTAATTGATAAATATATAATAGCAAACAATGAGTAACAAAATAATAATCGATAAATCAATGTAAATAAAATCAAGTATTGTAAGATACAACTCGGGAAACGCTGCTGTAGAGCAATGCATCTGCATTTTTTCCTAATTATATTACTATTTGCATATTTTTATATGTACATATGTATGTATTTTCCTCTCGCTCTCTTTCTTTGTAACAAGCACATGATTCCACAAGCAGCTTTAAATCATGTGAGACAAAGCACTACTAATATATACCATAATTATCGTAGCAGTGTTAATTGACACTTTTAGAATGACGATTCTAGCACAGAGAATGCGATAAAATATAAATTAATGTTTACAGTCAAATACAAAGAGTGTCAAGTCTGATATTTATCTCTGTGCGTTTGATATGAGGATCAAGATTCCCTGAACTTCACCATTCTCACGAACTGGAATCAATTGCCCTGCCACCTTTTATGAATTTGCTGTAAATGCTCGTAAGCTCGCTCGGAGATGTTGAGTTCGGCATTTATTGGACGCACTTCGGGAACTTTTAGGAGACTTAAACCACAGAGACCTGTTGAGAAAAAAACATTTTATACAATGTCATTATTTAAGAAAAGTTGCCCCTGCAGAAATATTTTAAGGAAAACTCAACAGATATATAAATCATGTTTAATAAAATTATTTCTAATTTATATCACAAAAAAAATTATCACATCATCTGTAAAGTTCATGTCACTTTGAACACTATGATTTAATTGCTTTAACAATCCTTTTGTAAATTCTGTCACTGATCTATTTTCATATTATCAGCAAACCCTATTATACTTCTACTAGTTAGCAAAACTTGAAGCAGACCTTTTGCTAAATCTACCCAAACAGATTCGGCTGTCTATAGATGTCTCTTTATTCAGATAAAAAAACAGAAATCTCAAGTAACATGAACTTTTCTTTCCAGGCAATCTGATATTCCTGCACTTACCCAAATATGTGTGTAAAGGATCTGGTCTGGTGTTTTCAAATTTGGCAAATCCTCCAATCTGCACATCTTGAGTATTAAGTATGAAAGCTTTATTCTGCTTAGCATCTGAGAAGCAGCTCACTCGGAGTAGATTCAGTGTAGCACCAACCCAGAAACTGTAACATGTGTCAGATGGTTTACCTGGTCTACCCTGAAACCCACCATCCTGTCTCATAAGGCACCAACGCCTTAGACGACTGAGCTGTATATTCGACAGTTCCAGAAATTGCTTCATTAATATTAGGCTTGCCACAGCACAAAAAGTAGATCCGCCGTGAGACTCAAGGCCTGGCCCTTGTCCAATTCCACCATCGAATGACTGTAATTATTGGAATATAAGTTACTTCTTCTCTATAAAGGGGATATTAGTTGGTATTAGATAACAACACTTACGATACTCTGTAAGATATAATTGGTAGCCCTTGGAATATCGACACCTGACCAGTCATTTAAGATCTCAGAGACACAGCAGGCACAGTAGAGGAACCTCATGTCACTTTCACAGCCAATCACAGCTGCAGTGAAGGATCCATCAGCGTTCTGGCAAGCACGCAGGCCCTCGATGATGGAATCTCGATCAACACGTTTTAAATCATCACCTAAGATCAGCAAGGTGACCAAGCCGGTGTAGGTCATTGCTAAATGACCATATTGAAATTCACCAACTTCCTTAGGTACGGTGGTGGACGCTTGGAAACCAGATCGAACACCAGCTCCTTGCACTTGAAGACCATAGATCCAGTCAATCGCCTGTAGCTTTACTTCCTCGCTAATCTCATCCAACGAGTTCAGCAGGTCCAGGCCGGAAAATGCGAAATACGCTATCATCAGTCTGGTGGAATCAAACTCTACCAGATCGCTGGGCATAATCTGCAGTAACCTCTGGAAATATTTGACGTGCATCTTTTTCGCTAATTTTGGCGTCATGATTGGTGATGTTTCTCGCTCAGAAGTAGAATCGTTTAAAGTTAATGCTACGTTTGCTTCTCGCTAGGTTAAGCGAGAATTTTTGCAGCGTCAGTGTATGAAATCTACCACAACTTGTGTGTGTAATGTTTATCAGTCGTACTCTCTCTCTCTCTCTTTCTTTTATTCGTCTCGTCAGAATTTTCGGGATCGTACTGATTTGTTGTGCACTTTCGTATTCGGCCGCCGCATTTTGCTTCCGTTCTCTTCGATTCCAAAATTGAGTCTATAATTAGAATTATGCGTTACACTACATGTGTGATCTCTTATTTTCGCTTCCTTCTTGGCTTATCATTCACACTCACATTTATTCGTTTCGCTTCTGAACCTATGACAACTTTTGAGCATGAAATCGCGAGTGCGTGGAGCGATAATGCCAAAGCGGCGATTAGATAAGCTCCTAAATATAGAAGTGGCAGAGAAGTGGTCTCTGGTGGAAGCGGTCAACTTTGGAAATGTTGCGAATTACCTGTGATCTCGATGTGTCGGAAAGTTGGCGACAGTGCAGCAGCTCTTTTGCCGGGAATTACAAATTATATGATCACATGATATGGTCTGAAACATACAATATGGAAATGAAAGCGTACACACATATGTTCACTTCATATAAGCTACATCACAGTTTTACAAAATAAATAAAAAGAAAAAAGAAAACCAGCCTTCAGCTACAAACTTTTTTGCATTTCAGCATGTTGCGATGGATAAACTACAGATTGGCTGAGTGACACAAAATGACAAGAATAGTTCTATTATATATATCACGCTATTTCTTTAATAATTATTACAATAGTGCCGCACTTAACAACGCACAATTTAGTCACAACATACGAGTAACACGACACAGTAGTGATCTCTATAATAAATAAACTCTTAGAAATATTACATCGCTTTTTAATGTGCGCGTGTCATCCACGCGCGCGCGCGCATCATAAATATATTCATTTAAATAAATATATCTTAATCGAACATGGACGTAACATCGAGGAATGCTAATTTACCGTTCGTCTAATGGTCGATAACGCGCTAATAAAACTTTGAGGTAACCGTGCGATTACGGGTTATCAGGTAACGTTTTAGCCGACTCATCCTAAACGAATCAAATCGTTAAAGAAGCAGATCGGCAGGTACGCTGCTCGGTAAGGTGACGCCGACGCGGGTCGTTATGTAAGACGCGACCCTGCATCCCGACTCCAAGCAGCTCTTCGGGTCCCAGTGAGCCAAAACACCGGCCAAGAAGCCAGCCACTAGAGCATCCCCGGCGCCTGTAGTGTCTACGATAGGCATCTTCGGTACAATAGGTGATACCTGAATAGAAAACATTTGTAATAATTAATATATCATAAACAATACTACAGATGTTATATATTAGTGCATTGGAGTATCTACTGTGATCTAAAGCGATCTTCGTTCTTTTTCTAGTTGCCCATGCATTCAAGAGAAAATTTTTACATTACATTTAATGCGTGGGAGACTGCAAGTGTATCGATTTATTTTATGTGGAATACGCGGTCAGTGGTAATTCTTTCAAGACATAGACAATATCAGTATCTATTTATAAGAGGTTCTAATTTCAGATCAGCGATAATTCTTTCAAGACGTAGACAATATCAGTATCTATTTATAAGAGATAGCAAGCACTAAAGAGACAATTTACGCAGTCCTATTCATGCTTGTCTAGAATCTTTCGATTCTAATAGTCTCTCTTGATCAAAACAAACCTGAACAGATTGTCCCTTGCCCCACACGATGATCGCCGGCGCGGACCCACCACGCGTCATCACAAATATACCATCATCGGCCAACCAGTCCTTACTAGTTGCGCTGGAAACGTCCACCGTGATCCTTTTTAGGCTGTTTAATAGGAAAGGTATATCAGTCACATCATCGTACTTGACATTCAACGCCTGCGCCAACGCAATCATTTCCCTTGCATTGCCGAAAACAATTTTGGCGTGGCCGACCATTTCACAAATTGCCGGATGATGATCCTGCAAGAATTGAGAGTAATTAGGATTGGTGATTTATGAAGGAAATAAGTTGTAGATATCAGTTTTCGGCAGTCGTGTTACAAGCTATGTATCGTTTATACCTTGAATATATAAAGACCGCTAAGATTAAACGCAATAATGATATTCTTTTCTTGCGCCCGTTTAACCAGCTCTTTGGCTACCTCCAAGCTATGTGTTATAAAATATCCCTCGATGTAAATTATCTTTACATTGTCGAATCGTAAATTAACTTTCTTGAAATCGTCCAATGAATATATATTAGCTGCACCGAGATTCGCGACGAGACTGCGGGATGCACCGTTTACGAGCGAAATGCACAATCCAGTTGGTAGGCTTGAATGTACAGCGTATCTAATAAAATTTGAAAAAGAGATTAAATTTACCGCATTTTATGAGGTGCACAATATATATTTTTATGCACAATAATTTTGAGTGTTCCATAAACACAAACCTCACATCCACTCCTGATAGTCGAACTAGCTTCTCTAATACTGAACCCCTTTGATCATTTCCAACACCACCGCAAAAGGTACCAATATGACATTCGTGAGTATCATCGCAGAGCCATTGTAAAATCCTCATTGTGTTCTGAGCAGATCCTCCAGGACTGACTCTTTGCTCCAGCCTGTGAAGCACAGAAAATTTCCACATGGAATTCAACTAATGAAATGGATATGAGCAATATATATCTGTGATATAATCATCAGTTACAGGTGTCTTTGTTACAACGGTGATTATATTTCTTAACATTAATAATAGCTTTTAAAGAATTTATAAATTTTACAAAATATTGATGCTTGCACTGTTTATTCTCTACCACTATATATTATGGCAATCTAAAGGACAGGTTTATGATCCAAGTACATATAATATTTGTAAAAATAAGCAAAAATTATCCAGTCAACACAAGTCCAAGAATCAATATTGGTTAAGAATCAGTATAGGTTATCTTTTTTGTTTGTAAAATCAATTACATACAAATTAGGATACAACAAATGTACAGGCTGACTCACTGTACTTATTCATTGTTGTAGATAAAGTTGCTCAACACATATCTGTTTCTCTTGCAAAATTGACTCATGGACTTCTGTCAATCAGATGGATTGGTTTAATATTTTTCTTTTTTTGCTATCTGTCCCTGAAAAATCAACATTTATGTACAGTGCAAACACAAAGCATACTCCAACAAATATACTCATTAACTCTGATGGTAAATCCGCTATCAACTCTTGTATCTTCGTCTCGCATAGCTCAGTCTCGCTGTCCATTCTGAGATTGTATTTCTTAAGCAAATCGTCATTTTCCAATATCACAAGGATGTCCAGCAGAGGATTGCCAAAAGCTATGATAGCCGGATAGTCCAGTCTAATAATGGCTTTCCGCAGTGGAATCTTCTCCACCATTTTTTGCATGGAAAAATGAGCTTTCAACATTGACCTTCTACAAACACACAAAATTATATGAAATCATCACGATTTTAAATTAGAGTATGTAAATCTGCAGTTGATTTCACGCTACTCACATGATCAGCTGAATTTTTAGATCATTGTAACTACCTGGCAAACGTAATCACAAGATTACATATACATGAACGAAAGTAAATTGTTACATAAAGTACATGGCAGGTGCACAATGTCGCCTCTAAAGCAAACAATCCAATTTAATGCGAGCAAATACCCCCGCAGAACCAGAGGAGGATTACCGCTTTATCTAAAATTCTCTCTCCTCCATTCTAATGCATTGACAAAGAATCGCGCGATTCAGTCGTACGTTTCAACAATCCCGCATTCATTCCCGACGCTACATTGTATCGTTGTCTGTCACCAATTCACTCTATCGCATATATCAATCTCGAGCCTCATCATAACCTAAGTTCTTCCAAACCACCAGCCGAGAGACACGAGTTGCAATTTTATTTTTACTTCTTTGCATTGGTTCAAGCGCATGAACCGTCTTCTACTTCTCATCGTACGCCCGAACTACAGTGCACTTCACTCGGTCGGTAAAGTCGCATCGAATCGGCGCATGCGGCGCACGAGAAATGACAGATGCGCCGAATGCGGCAAACGGTTGTGTGTGTTTCCTGCGTCTGACATAATAGTTGCTTGTGATGTTCTGAATGTGTTAGTTCTGCCGCTTGATCTAGGACGATTCTTACGCAGTTTGTTCATCGTACGTTATCGCCTCGTGATTAATACCAATTCGCATTCGCCGCATTGCCTCGGCAAAATCAGTTGCCTCAAATCGCACGCGCATCGGATACACCGAGATTGTGCCATTGAGAGGCTAAAATTTAGTGCATGAAAAATTCGTTCTAACGGTACCGGGATACTTTCCCCGTAACCGAGATCTCGTCCGCACCCTCGACTGCGACGTGATACGCGGCCGCCGATATCCTCGTCAACGCGATATTTCTCCCGAGATTTCGTTACATTTGCGCAACGCCTCTGTGGTGGTGCATTCACGGCGAATTTGCGCACCGTCGATTTATGCGCCACGGAAAAAGTAATGTCCCACTTGACTTTTTACGTCGCAGGGCACGGTCGTGTGGAATCGCTTGATCCGGAGAGATCGCTTGATTCTTACGCTTTCTTTCGCTCTGTTCCCCTTTCTCAGATAACATTCGAGGCGCAAACAGAGAAGCGAATCGAGCGAATCTTGCGCGAAACTCAAAGTCGGCCATTCGTCGCTGCTATTTAGAGGCTAGAGAATTCGGAAGTGACATTCCTTTCGCGATTCCTATGACACGCCGGGACGTGACACGAATGTCCACCGTGGAGATCGCGCGTGTCGAATTTAATTCGAATTGTTCTGCTAAATGATTTAGATTACTAATGTTAAAAGTATCCTCCCATTATATCTTCGATGGAAATTTAAATGACACAATTTAACGCACTGTACTTTGTTCTGCAATTCTTTACTTTATATTTGATTGCGTGCTAATCTGATTTTTCTCTATGTTACAGATGGCAGCTAGTGCACTTGAGGAAAAGATTAATAAGATAAAGCAACAAAATGAGGAGATTAGAAGGAGATATGAGGTAAAAATTAAGTAATTTTATTAGTGATTATTACACATGACACTAATGAAATTTGTTACATAGGAGGTAGAGGAAGATAAAAAAAATGCAGCTAAATTGAACGCATTGGTACAAATGGTACCATCTACAGATTGGCCTGAAAGGAAGGAACCGCCAGAATTTTCTAATCCTCCTCGAGCAAGCAATAAACCACCAAAGCCTGTCAAGGAACACCATGAGTATCCTCAGCAATATCATGTAGCCAGTGGAGAAGGAAGGAAAGCTCACGTTTTTTCTCAAGTACGTAAAGAAACTACATTCAAATATGCAAAAAAAACTATACTTGAATAATATTCTTAGAAACATTAATTTAACTTAGGTATGTATATAAAATGTGTCTATATGTGTAATTGTGTTAATTTAAGTAATTAATTATTAGTTAATTAAAGTTATTTTTAGTTGGAAAGTTGGATAAATTTCTTCAGTTGCTTAATTTTTAATATATTATCCACAGGGACAAAGACCTCCACCTGATCCTAAATATAATTTCTTAGCTGATTCTGAGAGAGAGGAAGGCAACACTGAAAATATAAAGGATAATCCTCCAAATAGGGGGCAGAAGCATTCAAGAGGCATGTTCAGAAGAAAAGTTGGAGGAAAGGATGGCATGCAAAGAGTGAGTAAAGGACAAATTTCGGATGTGTGTCTGATCACATTTCTTCTCAATAACTTCTTTGCTCGAAAAGGATTACAGGACAAACAGAGGGGCGCACAGAGACGAATATCAGCCAGAGTATGAGGCCTGGAGAGCGGAGAGAAATCGCATCGACGAGGATCGCATAAGTAGGCAGAGAACGGCGGAGGGTAATTGGCGAAGAGAATGGGACAACGACAAAGTGAGAGTCCTCGAGATTATGTAAAAAGAGATATGCGCGTTAGTACGTTATAACCGCATACGACGTTGCATATGTATGTATGATTGTTACAGGCGCACATCGTGAACGAGGTGACTAGATCTGAGGCAAAGTTAGGGGATTATGTAAAGAAAGATCATAAAGATTACACACAAGATCATAGACGATATCACGCTAATGGTGAGAACCGATTGGAAAAATGATGAATAAGTGCCACTATGAAACATGGAGAGTCTTCGATATTCTTATATTCTTATTACATGCATATTTCTTTCCCGTAGGAAATGATTATGCCCATCATAATCGCGGTGGTAATCGTTCTTATCGCGGGAATTCGAAGCATTTTCATAGTAATTATGAAAATCGCTCCAACAACGCGTACCATCAGGATGGATACGCAAAGAATCCTTTGTCACCCGGTTCCGAGAGTAGAACCGTTATCGCTACTGACAAAGGTATCAAAGTTACTCTGAATCAAGGAAATATGGCGAAAGGACCAGTAACAAGTGTCAAAGGTACGTTGAAAGTGATATGCGTTTACATTTATTCCTCTAATAAGGCACAACTCCATTGATATCTAAGCTAACGTCTCAACGTTATCTTGGCGTTCATTGTTTCAGTAAACTCACCGAGTATCGCTGGAACAGGTAGAGTAGGGCCGCGGCAGAGGAGCCGCGTTACGTACAGTAGTCACTCGGACGTTGAGATAACTTCCAGCGAAACCGACTCCTTTTCACGGCCGAAGTCTTTCGAAGACAAGAGCAAAGGTATTTATCACGACAATCTCCAGAAATCCCCTAATGCACGCAAAACGCAACCTCTGCAAAGGAAGAAGGATCTTGGCAATAAGTCACCTTATTTCCACAAAAAAGAGGTCGGGAGGGAAGATACTAACGAAAATGTGCAGAAACAGCACGAAATGGGATTGAGGCCGTCGCGTGCACCGGAAGAAAGTAAGAACTCGTTGGAATCTAAGTCCAAGTCTGAAAAGCTTGAAGAGATTAACGCAGATTCGTCGCAAAATGAACATGCGAATGTAAAGCAAAGTGACGAAACTGCTTTTGAACCTGACGCACAAACCAAGGAATTAAACAACTCCGATGATCAGAAAAATGAATCAAGTACACAAATGGACGTCAGCGAAACTCACGTAGAAGTAGAGAACGAATCGACCTTGACGAACTTGGAAATAACACTTGCGTCCCAAGATGAAACGGAAATTCAAGTTTCTGCCATTGATTCGACGGAAAACGAATCGAACGAGACGGAAATTGTTCAAGCGGTTGCGTTCGAGAGTAAAGCAGCTGAAACGGATATAGCGACATCGGCAGCAAAAGATAATGATAAGAATGATACGAAATTTAGTTTTATTGCAGACATACCATGTGATATTAACAATGATATCGAGGAAATTGTGGGGGAAAATAAACAAAGTTCATCAACGAAGCAAACTGAAGAAATTGTGGAGGAAAATAAAGAACAGAAGTTGCCAACGAAGCAAATTGAAGAAATTGTGGAGGAAAATAAAGAACAGAATTTGCCAACGAAGCAAACTGAGGAAATTGTAGAGAAAAGTGAAGAAGAGAAATTTCCGACGAAGCAAATTGAAGAAATTGTGGAGGAAAATAAAGAACAGAATTTGCCAACGAAGCAAATTGAAGAAATTGTGGAGGAAAATAAAGAACAGAATTTGCCAACGAAGCAAACTGAGGAAATTGTAGAGAAAAGTGAAGAAGAGAAATTTCCGACGAAGCAAATTGAAGAAATTGTGGAGGAAAATAAAGAACAGAATTTGCCAACGAAGCAAATTGAAGAAATTGTAGAGGAAAATAAAGAACAAAATTTGCCAACGAAGCAAACTGAGGAAATTGTAGAGAAAAGTGAAGAAGAGAAATTTCCGACGAAACAAATTGAAGAAATTGTGGAAGAAAATAAAGAACAGAATTCGCTAACGAAGCAAACTGAGGGAATTGTAAAGAAAAATAAAGAACAGAATTTGCTTACGAAGCAAATTAAAGAAATTATGGAAGGCAATAAAGAGCAAAATTCGCTAACGATGCAAACTGAAGGAATTGTAGAAGAGAAATCTAAAGAGCAGAATTCGCCAACAAAGCAAACTGAAGAAACTGTGGAGGGAAATAAAAAACAGAATCTGCGAACGGAGCAAATTGAGAAGGTCGTAAGCGATAATTCTGGCAGTAAACAAAATGAAGACGTGAATGAGCAAGAGAACGACGCCAAACGCGATACGAAGGAATTTTCAGACAAAAAAGAAGCAGATGATGTAATAAGTTCAACTCCAACTGATGCGTGTTCCATACTGGTGGAAGAAGATAAACCGGAAGACGATAATACAGCTTTAAAAAAAGAGGAAATTTTGATAAACGATGGAATCGTTGCTACGAGTGAAACGATTAACACGAATGACAAACAAGATACAGCAACAATATGTATCAACGAGACTCAAGAACGTATAGTCGTGAATAACGACGAGGAAAAAAAGAACGACCCCACAAATGATAATGTGGACAAAGTTGACGAGACAGACAAAGTCGTAGTTGACAAAATAGAGTCTTCGGAAGGTGATCTACAGGCGGAGAAAGAAAAGGCTACTCCGAACGAAATGGTTGAAACTGAAAAATAATAAAAGAGAAGAATGAAGCAAAAAAAAAGAAGAAAAAAGAAATGTACGTATGTATAAAATGTTGCAGACGTAACTACAAGTTACCGATAACGTGATAAGAGATGAAGCTTTTATAATTATACTTGTTGAAACGTGATATCTCAAAAGTCAATTTTTATGGCAATATACGAGTTGAATATGGAGTTATTCGAGTAATAGTTCGGAAGAAAATGAATTTTTATTCTCGAGATATATCGCGTGGACGATCGTCATCAGTTCGCCAAGCTATAACACATCGCACATCGCGATTTTTCTTTTCCATTTTTTTTTTCAGAATTTTATATCCTGTTGCATATCTATTATTACGTTTAATTTTATTTTATTTCTCCGATTCTCGTCGGCTCGCTGCTGACAATTCGGGTATTATAACGCTTTATGTATGTATACACATATCTAGATAATTTCACGTTGACAGAGAAGCACAGAGAATAAGTTTACTTCATTGACATTTCCGAATCTTTATGTGAAACGCAAAACGACAGAAAAAAACAATCTCTGTTCGTATATGACAATCAAGAAGTATTTTTTTTTATAATTGGTTTGAGCAATCGATGGGATATTTAAGATCAACAAAAACTGTGAGATTCATTAAGTACGACTAAACATTTAACGATTAATGATGATTTTATATATATATATATATATATATATATATATAAAGATATATATGTGTATAATATATATTCGAGCAAAGGTAACTCTTCTGCCGATTGGAAATGTTGTTCGACTTCATAGTTTATATGTATTTATTTATATTTTTATTGCTTAATAATATTTATATTTTTTAATTTCTTTTTTTTTTATTCGTTGCTCTTACGATTTGTTGGAAGATAACGATGATTAAAAACTCGTCGAAGGCCAATGCGACTCAGATTGTTGTTGAATTGAACTCCAAATGGTACCTCTTCGAGAGAACAGAATTGCATAGAGTACGCACACATATTTAATTATTATTTCTTTCTTTTATAATTCGTATATACTATATTAGAGAAATATCTAAAGTAGTAGCCGCGAAGCGCCAATCGTCAAGAATGACAGTAGTGTATAGTTGGGAAAAGCTCTCTAAGAGCTCTTCTCTCAGAACTAAGCCTGTTACTCTCTTTTTTTTTCCATCGTTGAAGAGGAAGGACGTGAGAAACGTTGCCATACCCAATACTGAGAAATTTCAAGCCTCCATAATTTCTGTTATTTTTAGCCATAGCTTTTTGCATTTCTAAGGTTATTTTAATGTGAAAAAAAAGTGGCAATAAAGCATTGTTAACGAATCGAATCTCATTTACTGCCGCGACACAATCCACGATCCAAGTCCTCTACTTCACGAAACTCCTCTCACAAGTGCACGCCTGAAAGTACAAGCGAGGAGAACTATTTCTTTCTCGCAAGGATATTGCAGGAGAGTATGATTTATCTCCTCCGCACGATTTCTTCCTCGTGTATGATCGTTCCTTCCGACGTGTACGTGTATGATTACTGTTGAACGAAGATGCGAGAGAGTGAAGAGTACATACACGAGTCCGTAAAATTTTGTCGATATATTTCACCCCTCGTACTCACATACGGATAATATATTTTCATATATTCTCGTTAATATACGGAGGCCGCTTTACATCATCTTGTAACGTTTATAAGTAATACTCTGCCTACACAACACCGAGATGAGGTTCGCTCCTCTCGAGACGCCACAAAATATGGATATTCTGCGAAAGCGCTTTACAAGCCTACACGTGTCCGCGGTACTTCCGCTCACGCGATAAGACATCGATCGAAGTCCTGGGGATAATGTCTCCTCGAGCAATTCTTCTCGATCATCGTCCGTAACAACTACTCTAAGTCATTACTCTTCCTCGTCGGCCTCGTCGGACGACGATACGTGTATCGACAAGTTTCGTAAGGTGAGTAAACAACGTTACTATTCGGTCTCTACACGCCCTCCTATATATTCTTTCTCCCCCCCTCCCTCTCTCTCTCTCTCTCTCTTTTTTTCCCGCCATATTGCATCTATGTCGTCACCGCGAAGAGGATTCCAAAGTATAACACTCATCTCTGACCATTTTTCTGATAATTATTGTCAATACAAAGAAGATGATCCCTCGTTAACGTTCTAAATTGATTTCGTGAAACAGCGCGATTACTTACATTGTGTGTCATCGATATACTCATTGATATGAAACATCAATTATGCCATGACCGTAGCCTTAAGTGTTAACGCTTAACGCCTACAACTCTCGATATGATGTTCGATATATTATCCGACAAAAAACCTTTGTTCAATAAATAGTGATACATTATTATCGTTATTGTTAATATATATATATATGTATGTATATATTTATATATATTATTGTTATCATCTCGATTGCGACATGATCGATCTGGAAGACATTATTGGAAGACTCGTTTCACGATCGTTACTCGCCCATGCCTGTGGAACGCTCGTCGATGCTGCGAGGAAGAACGGTCAGGTTCAAGAATTCCCGAAAAGGAATAATCGGATCGAAGGATTCGCATGAGTGTATGTGTGTGTCTGTGTGTGTATGTGTGTATGTGTGTGTGTGTACGGGAGTCTTGGTACATCCAGCAACCCAGACGACCCAAACTTCAGAAAGTCTCAAAGACGTCTAAAAGACTACTTCTTCGTTCAAACACACTCAAGACCTCTCTTAGCAGTTTGCGCTGTCTGGGACGAACGGGGTCTATACCCAGACAGCACATAATCGTCCTATGGACGTCCTGAGAGTGAAGAAACGTCCCCAGGACGTCCTTAAGACGTACTTTAGACGTCCTCTGGACATCTGTGCTGTTAGGGTAGCGTGTCGATGGTATCTAAACGTCTACGGGAATCTGCACCTTATTAACGATTATTATCCGTATAATTATTGTCTCTCGAGTCTAATCCCGTTCTCCCTCGGACAGTCGCCGGAGCATTCCGCAGCGTTCTCACGGGGCGTCTCTCTACGTCTGCTTATACTCGCTCCTTAAACTAACGTGCGATCTAACGATACGTATCTCTGTTAGATCTCGGAAGACGTTGGATTAAACGGCTAATTGTACTCGGTTGCACATGTACATGACTGTCGCCGGTGCATTCTCTCGCCTGTCCTGTTAAACATTCGACGGGCGAACGGCACGGCGGGCATTACTCCCGAGCTCTGGAAGAACGCGTCCGACAGATTACTCGCTCGCGATGAGAAACCTCATGGGCTCTCTCGTGAAGAACCGCACGGCGAGAAGAGGAGACCCTCGCAACTGGTTGCATTTACCGTCTGAAATTCGTATCTCCCTTCAGATTTCAAAATATACATCGATCAGACGCGAGAGTTCACTACGCGCTTAGGCTTCGCCTGCAATTTCGTCTTGCACGCTTTCGTGCTGAGAGCATCGTTCTGTCTCCCTTCGGCATGTATAATGAGCGACAAAGGCAGAATGACGCTCTCCACGCAAAAGCGTGGAAAAGATGAACTTGGCCTTGGAGCGAGCGGCTGCGGTACTGTACGCACCCGTCGTTACAGCACGAAAGTTGCAGCAATATTGCTGCAACGTTGCAATATCGCAGCAATGTTGCTGCAACTTTTGTACTTTATGGGCGCTTCATACCGAGCGTGACTCGCAAATCGCTTAGAATCGGTGCGCTCTGTCGCACCGAATCGCATCCCCAGTCAGAAACACAATGTTGATTCGACGTCGATGAGAGTTGAATTAACGTTGCCTCAACGTTTCATCAAACATTTCAATGTCAAATTAACGTCATGGTTCTGACTGGGTCGTGTCTTGCTTTCCTCTTCTCGGTGACAATTTCTCACGAAGGTGTGCGTCTTTGACACCCAACATTTCGGCCAAATGATCCAAACACCCGTCGCACAATGCACGTCCCATTGCCTTTTCATCGCGCAAACCCGGCGGCTCACGCGGTTTTGGAAACACGGCGCGTCCTGGAAGCATCTATCGAAGGGCACACCCGGGTCGGCGAATCGATCGCGCGCCGCGCCGTCGCGACTAACTATTCAACACGCCGTGCGAAAATGACAGCACGGCCGCGAGTACAATTATAAAATCCAAAATACGATAACAGTAGTCAACTATGTAAGTTAGTTAGGCTGCGCTCTCCTTGCAACTGCATCGTATGGAAGACATCGCGGAAGGTGCACTTCTTGTAAACCTCTGTGGAATACCGCCACGTTTTAACCGCGCGCGCGTGCGCGCGCGCGCTAGATCTACGTCTCGTTTTTTTTTATCTACAAAGCTCCCGGAACAAGTGGAAAAAACAATCGCCATGTTGGAATTCGGTCGTTGCGGCCGCCGCGAATAAACGAGCGAGAGACTCTGCTGTGCGAAGTGGGAAGACGAGGATGCTTTTGCGCTCGCGTCGTTCGAACGAAAATCGTCTCAACGGAAGTTTCGGCGCCCGAAGGGGACGCGACAACGTGCAAAAAGACAACACGGAAACGTGAACGCGATGAGATTGAAAGTAGGTAGTACACATAATGCAAAATTGTCGAGCTAATTGGTCGCGGCTCTGCTGGAACACGCGACCTAGCCGAGCCTCGACCTGCCGACGCGTCTTCGGCGCGTCTCTTGCCTGGGGAGACACGTTTTCGAAGGTAATTTCGCACGAGGCTCATAGAGTATTCTCGTAGTTTGCCATCATTTGGGACATTTGGCAAGGCGACATCAATCGCCGTTAATTAATTGCTAATTCGCAGCGTGTCTCGAGGATGCTCGCGTCGCTAACGAGAAGAACGCGTCTCAGGATCGGGGACCGGTGGAAGACGAACAACAACGAACGACCCGAGGCGACCTGAACGGCGCGACAGACCGTTCAGAAGGGCAGGCCGATCTCGAAAGCATTGATGAGCGCGGAGCCGGAGTCGTAGACGCCGATCACGCCGAAGAGGATACCGAGGAAGATGACGAAGCAGTCGTATGCGACGGCGCTCCGTTCCATCGAGTTCCTCTTGAGTTTCAGGTGGAAGTAGCACGGCCAGATAAACGACAGCATAGTACCGGTGAACGAACCGATGAAGCCCATCAGTATGCTGAAGTGGGGTATGAAGATCGCCATCAGGATGGTGAACACGATCACGCCGACCCGCCAGGCAAGACCCCAGACCTTGAGCTCGCGGTCCACCGTCCAGATGGTCGGGAAGATCGTCTTCGGGCGGCCGCGGAAGAAGGCGCGCTCCAGAAGCTCGCACGCGGCGTAATACGGCAGCGGGTACGAGAGCACGGCCTTGACCACCAGGCAGAGATTCACCAGGCCCTTGAAGCCGGCTGAGTGTAGATTGTTGGTGATCACCTGCTGCGTGTCGTTCTGGAAGGTCAGGAAGCAGATCCAGCCGAACAGGGACTTGAACGCGGCCGCGGCGATGTGGCTCCAGTTGAGCATCCAGTCGAACTTGGAGCGATCGATGAGATTGCCCTCGAGGGTCGGCAGGAAGATCTGCGACGTGTAGCTGAAGACGATCACGCCGAGCGAGATGGGAAAGTTCTCCATGTCGATCGTCCACTTCACCTTCGACCAACCCCAGTCACCGATCTCCAGGATGCAGTAACCGATGATGATCGCGTTGATGAAGAGATGAGACATCGTGCACCAGAAGCTGAGCACGGAGACGTGCTGCAGCGACTTGAGGAAGCCAAGCGGCAGCAGGAAAATGCCGATCAGCATCATCCAGCTGCGAGTATCGATCGCGCCCTCGGGGAACGTGCCGATCATCAGGTCGCCGCACACGACCACGTACAGAATGCAGGTCATGAGCAACTCGATGATCTGCGCAATGTTAACTGCCCGAGCACCCCAGGTCGGACCAAAGCACTCCTTGGCGATCGCCACGTACGAGTCTCGTACTCGCACCCGTTGCCCGGTCACCGTGTCTAGCTCGTACAGACACTCGACCAGGATCTTGCCGGTGTAGCAGCAAATGTGCGCGATCCCGATCATCGCGGCGATTGCCCAGTAACCACCACGCAGAACGGCGAACGGCAGAGAGACGATGAACATTCCCTGGAATTTGCCAAGGGATTCGGGTACATCGACGGATGATGGTGTGTGCGTGTACGTGTAAGGGTAAAGAAAAAGAAACGTAATTACATTTAATATAATTGTCGATCAGATCATTTTGAAGAAGAGAGTTCACCATTACCACCTTGCAAATAAATACGCAAATTTTCAAGTAAATCAATTAAAAGAGCCCTCAAGTGTAATCACTTTCAATCATTAATAACTTAATAACTATGGCGATTTTTGCAAAATGGTATTTGGCTTTTCTTCTCAGTTTGATCTGATTAATCTTCACAATTTTTCGTTTCCAAACAATCTCCAACACCCTGTATAAATGGTATTGTTCAATGACATAATTACTACTCATACAGCACAAAGTTGCAGCAACGTTGCCGCAATATTGCAAAATTGTCGCAACGTTGTAGCAATATGGCTGCAACTTTCTGTGCCGTATGGGTGTCCAACAATAATATTTAACCTTCTATCTGCGGATGCTCTTCAAGATCTTTAAGATAAAATATATATTCAAAATTATGATATATTATAAACTAAAATATATTATATACATTCATTGACAATTGGACATTGCGGCGTTGAGTTCCGCGTCGAGCGTTAGCGCAGACTTTTGCGATCTAGCGATACCTGAATAGCATTTGTAACGTTCCAGGCGGCCTGCCATTCGTTGATCTTGACCCCCGCAGCACCGAACTCTCCGCCACCCTCGTCGTACTCGCTGAATTCGCCGCTACTCACGCTGCCGGCTCGGATTTTATCCCTGAAACCGAGACGGTGAGTCCGATGGTCCGCGACAGATCCGTAAGGTCTTCAGCGTTACCACCGTGTACGTGTCCTCACCCGTTCCTCTGGTAACTGAAGGAGTCCTCGGCGACCGCCGCGTTTCGATCCTGGTACATCTGCTCCCCGTTCATCGTCATCATCTCGGTGTTATCGCCACCCTCGTCGAATGATTTAAACTGACCCTGACCGGTCCGTCCTTGGCCCATGCCTTCGCCGCCACCGCCGCCGCCGCCGCCTCCGCCTCCGCCGCCACCGCGGATCAGCTCCATGCACGGACTGTTCTCCGGCCATTTGGCCTTCAAAGTCTCCCAGGCAACGTTGACCGTGGCTCCGATGGATGGTATGTAAAATCCACGGAAATTCGCCATTTCTCTATCTGTTGCTTCTACGGCGACATGTTTACTTGTATAATCCCTTATAGGAGTTTCGCGCAGGAACAATTAGGGACTGTGTAATTGGATGATTCTTTTTTCTGAGGAGGATAACGAGGCAAAGCACAAAATTCCACAGTGCGTCCCCTAGCAAGACAATCGGCGTAGAACGATCAATGCGAGCCCGTGCAAACATCCCCGCGGAGACCACTAAGCTCTAGATCAGTTCGCGCACAAGTGATGTCTCTCGCTTGTATCGACGAAGAGAGAGTGTCGCGCTTACCGAACGACAAGGGATCTTCCGCTTCTGATGTTCTTGCCCCGAGGAGATGCCGCTCGCCCTCTCGGTCGGTCCTCGACGGTGGTGGAGTCTCGCGTGACGATCGACGACGACGAGAGACGTTGACGAGTCGTAGAAGCGTTGCAGAAGCGGTTCAACTCAAAACGACCGCGACTCCGGATGTAAACGGGGCTTCATGAAGAGGTAGAAGAGAAAGAAAGAAGAGAAAGAGCGAGAGAGAGCGAGAGAGAGAGCGAGAAAGAGAGAGAGAGAAGAGTGAACGAAAGAAACAGACAGAGAGAGAGAGAGAGAGAGAGAGAGAGAAAGAGAGAGAGAGAAAGAAAGAGAGGAGGATGAAACCGAGAGAGTGTCTAACTAGCCGGATTGCGAAGCCGCATGATGATGTTGCTCACCTACGATCTACGCCGCGACTTGCGAGGCCAGAATCGTGTGAGCCCTCGATCCGCGGCATCGACTAGCAGGGAACACGGCGGCGTTTCAAAGGGATCGGGAGATCGGGGGAATATGGCCAGCTTTCCCTGAACGCGCAAGGCTCGATCGATGGTCCACGAGAGAGGGACGTATCATCCCGCGTGCGCTCCTCTCGCAGTGCTGTATCCGCGCCCCGCTTCACCCCGAACGGGGGTGAGACGAGCCGCGCATCCCCCACGGCGAGAGCCGGGTTAATGTAATCGAGGCGCATGAGTACTCGCTTGTGTTCGTTCGTTGAGAGCCGCGGAGAAATTACGAGATCCCGCGGAGTTTGTCGACTGATCTCGGACGTCGGAGCCAACACTAGCGGACGAAGGCATCGTCGTCTTGGAAGAAACGCTTGTTTCGCTTGTTTCGGGTTTTACTTATTGTTAATTACAATTGATCGCAGTCGCGCGCACTCGCATTGATTAGATTCAAAAGACTCAGGGATCTTGATCGAATTTATTGAGCGAGAGATTACGACTGAACATGCAGAATAAGTCGTTTGTTGCTTGCAAATTCTAAATTTGATGCGGAGAGCACCGCTTCGATCAGATCGACGGCGCGGATGATTTTCTCCGCGATTGTAGACTTTTTAATTCTGCAAGATGCTTCTCGCTTCAAGTTGCTTCTCGCGCGACAGAAGGTGAGTCGCGCAAAAGAAGGAACGAAGGCGGAAACGGGATCGTTTGTGTATCTCGAGGGGATATGATGAGATAGTCTGTTTTAATAAATAAAGAAACCAATCCGCATTTTTATTATGAATCTTCGCTTTTACCATAGTGATTAAGGACAATAAATCTTAACTTTACAGCTGTTTGCATCCTCGCGAGTATGCAAGTCGAATTGCACTGTGCTCTCCTTTCTCATTCTCAAACGAGCATTTGAGATTCGCGCTGCGATGCACTCGCGACATCGCAGCCGTTAAAAGATGAGCGATTCTTGGTAATAAAACGGAACCCGTGAGAAAAAAGAAACAACATACAAAGTATGTGCACTGAATGAGTCTACCGAATCGCAACGAGAATGTTCCTCCTCTCAGAAAGAAACACAAACGTGAATTAAGGTTCTCTCGTGTGTGCCACGTTCGACCTTGCGATTCGAGTTGCCACTAGTGCAATCGTGCAATCTCACGTTAACTCGTGCGATTTTTTTTTCATTTTAAATAAAATCATTTTATCAGTCTTCCACGTGTTGTCCAAATAAAAGAAGCTACCACCAACGAGAAGATATAAGAGTAACGATTAGATTTGTATGTACACATGAGCTGACCGGGAGTGAACGAGAAATGAAAAGAGAATCCACTAGCCCTCACGTGCAGGAATGACACAGGCCTCGCTTGCGCACCGACCGTTTTTTCTTCTTCTTTTTCTTTCTTTTCCTGCCGAATCGACGCGCACTTGTTAATGCAATTGGTAACTTGTGTTAAATTATTCGCGCTCGGGTGACGCGTGTAACGCAATATGCATCGTCGTTCATGCGCGTTGAAATAATTTAACACGAAATTATCAGTTGAGAAACCAGAGTCAGCGTGTCTAACGATCGGTGCGAATCGGGCCGTACGCACGCACATACGCACGCATGGGCGCGCGGCGTGCGCGCACGCGCACCCATCACAGCGAATGTACAAACATCGAAAAACTGATTCGCTGTAATGAGGTCGCGGTTGTTACATTTACGGCCTAGACTTTGGGCGAAAAATACGAACTACTATCTGTATATTTAAATAATACACGGTCTATAACAAATTTTCCTTTGTACTATAACACTATGCCACCCACCGTACTTCATCTTCAGTAATTTCTATGAAATCGTATAGCTTACGATTATAACATGACCGTCGACGACTCCTCGCGGCCTCGAGACGACGTGGGAAACCGAAACGACCGGACATCATTTCGCCGTCCGAAGCGATGGCTTGCTCGGACACGAGTCTCTCAAACGAACCACCCATTCCTGTGACGAAACAGGAAAAGTCTGGTCTCCAACTTTCATCACGAGAACAAAGTCAATATGCCGTCTATGCCGCAACGCGCTTACTTTATGCAGTCGAAATTGCACAATCGAATAACGTAACGGTGGCTCCCTTACGATGATATTATTTTCAAATGTAATTATGTCTTATGATAGTTTGTTTATCGAAATTTTCTACGTGAATCATAGCCGCGCGATTGCGTCATCCGATCGCCTCGTTGTCCCCAAACTACTACAAACGACACCGATTGTTTCGGTTCCACAGTATTCGGATCATCTTGTCCGCGTCTTGCGTGTGGAATCTGAACGAGAAAGTGCCAAGCTGTTCGAACCGAGCGTATGTGTATGTGTATATGATATACGATCTCAAAAATGGAACAATTAGATTTAGATTGAGAGAACGAATGGAAATGTATTTTCTCACAACGGAAGGAACGTGTCGCAGCTCTGACAGTTTTACTCACTCACGTCCCTCTGCGTCTGATGGGAGTCACTATCCGAAGTTAGGCTCTCGATAGCGCTGTCTTGCTGCGATATCGTTTCCGAGCTTCTAGTGATACAAAGTTTGTTGGACTTAGCCTCTACTACGCGATTACATTTAACATTCGGATCTATTAAATTCGAATTCGACGCGGAATGTATAGAAATATTAGGCTGAGCGGGCACCGGGCGTTGGCACGAGTGCAACATTAGCTCTGGTCCTCCGCCGTACGTCGTGAGGAAGAATTGCCATAGCTCTTCGGGTATCTGGCCGTAGTCCGAGCCTGTAAACAGGAACGAGAACGTGTTTGTAGACGAACGAAAGTTTGTCAGATTGTCGTTGGATTTTCATTGATAACTTGAGCACATCACTCAAACCAACAACTCACCGACTTTGAGACTGGTTTGCCCGTTCTTATTTATAACGATGGAATTATTATCGATTGGTCCTGGTGGCTGTGTCTCTTTGCCGCGGACGAAGCTCTGCCATTGTCTTAGCCAAGCCATGGCCAGTCCGTAGATGGCCATGGGATTGTCGGTGGCGTGATTCAACCGTTGGAACAGCTCCATTTCGTATTGCCTGCGTTTCTGCAAAGACTCGTACTTCTCTTCGCAAGTCGGACACTGGTACAGGTGTGTGCACGCTGGCCCTCCGCCGAATCTAAAGGAAGAACCGAAGACGAATAAACACACAGAAAGTTAATCATGAATCGCGCTACGGACAGTATTCATACTCGGAGATTTTACATTGAAAATTCCCTCAAGTCTATCTTTAGATGTCGTACGGGTCGTTTTATTGGCATCTGAAGATAAGACCTAAGGCGATCTTAAATATAAAATTTGACCATATGAATACCGTGCTATGTCTATTAAAGAAAGCATCGCCATGTACTTTACCCGAAGAAACTTACGCATTATACAAGTATTCCCAAACCGCTTGAGGTATGGGCATGCTGATCTTGTCGACGAACTGCGTTCTCACGGGAATCACACCTCCGTGCGGGCATAGGAAATCTGAGTTGTCGATCGGTCCAGGTTCAGAGAAGGTATTAAAACGATTGATCCATTGTCGGGAGACGAAGAAGTTGAGGTCGGATAGCTCGCGGGACGAGATCTCCATCAACTCCATCGACTTGTCGCGTAGCTGCAACATCTCCGGCGACCATTTCTTGTAGAACAGCACATATGCCTCGCAATGCTTCACTGTCTCGGGTGATACCTCAGTCACACACTGGTCGTCGAACTCGTACCACTTGTTGGCGAGGTGATTGAGCGCGTAGCAAGTGTAATGTCCGCCACCGGCGGTGCCGTGGTGACAAATGACCGAAATCAGGTTGTAGGTGGTGACCTTGGACACGCACTCTTTGTGCAGGTAAGGTCGCATATCGAGGCCCTCGAGCGGGAAGGATACGTAGTTAGCGATCTTCGAGCTAAACATGAGCTCGTGGCGGAATCGCTTGAGGTGGACGCAGAGTATTTCGGGCAGCTCCAACACCTTGGAGAACTTGATGCCGTTGCGTAGTTTATTACATTTTTCACAGCTATACATATTGTCACCCTTGAGCTCGTCGGCGCTGAAGAACGCGGAGAGGCAGTCATGCAGGCTGACCACCGGTCCCCAGAACCACGAGCGCATCCATTGTAGGAACCAAGACAGCCAGCCAGACTGATTGGTCACGTAGACTACATCTGAGCATGGGCCAGCCTTCTGCGGGGTCAAGGAGCCTTGGTGCAGCATGTCGATGTGATCTCTACTTGGAATAGGTAACGACAAGTCTTGGAAGGTTTCCACGCGGGTCGAGATTCGATCGCACGTCAGGCACTGCACGCTGCTGAGAAGCTTGCCATCGAACGTATCGCTGATGATGCTACGCATCTTCATCTGCTTCTTGGTGCGATGTTTGGCTGGCGAGCTCTGCGGCGAGCGTTGCTGCGGCGCAAACGTGGCCGGCTCGACATTCGATTTCTTCAGGCTCCTGTTGGTGAACTTGTTCCTGAGCTTTTCCGTCTGAGAGACTCGGGAATATCGTCTCTTAGTGCCGCGTTCACCCTCGTCACTCAGAGAACTCTGTTCGCTTACGCCTGAATCGCATGTCTCGTATTCGGCATCGGACTGGCTGGACGCGTTGCCATCCATCTCGGTCTCATCCTCATCTGAGGAATGATCACCTAGTCCTTTCAGCCGCAGTTGCACGTCTCGGTCGTCTTCGATGTGCTCCTTCAGCTCCTCGTGAAGCTGATCCATGAAGCACCTGAGGAATTCTTGAGTGTCGTGCTGATGATAACCGCGGAACATCGGATGAACGGTGCGAATGCCGGAGAGAATGCCGTGCGGCACAACGTATCCCCGAGTTCTCTTATTCCACATGTCCCGAATGAGATTCAAGTAACTCACGCTCAGCCCTGGTTTCCTGTCTTTAGACATGTAGTTGACCATAGGACTACAATCCAAGAAGAACTGCGTCAAGGGAGATATATTGGATAATGCTTGCAACGCTGCATTCATATAACATGTGTTGCCAATATTCTGCAGACCCACTAGGCCTCTCGGCTTCCCAGAGAAGTCTTTGCTCTCGTCTGAGTCTGTACTGTCGGGAGAATCTCCAGACTTTTCATTGAATGAGCTGCCTTTATCCGAATTCATCCTGTTCACAAACCACTCTCCATAGAATCTATTGATCATAAAGAAAATATCACTTGGAAATTCAATAGTAAAATAATATTAAATAATGATGTATTATCAACAATAATATCAATACTAAGATATTGAATAAAAATGAGATATTAGATCTTTAAAAACTATAGGTTGTGGCATATAGAAAAATATAAATGTTAAAATTTAAGCAGGAAGAGACTTAATATTATATGGTCAAAAATTACATCAGCTCTGTTTCTCTTCAGATATTGAAGGAGAACAAAGTTCTAGTGCCTAGGTAAAAAAAATAAATCTAAAGTGAATATATTTATATTCTCAAAAATTCTAGAATATGATTAGCTAACTTGATTATTACTTATCTATAAATGCTTTAACTAAATACTTGATAACCTTTATGGCATTTTTAATAGAGTTAATTCTTTTTTTGTTTTGGAGCACTGCATCACTGCCATCTGTCTACCAGACAATAAGCAATGCTGGAGATAGAGTTAATAACATCATTATGTAATTAGAATGTTTTGAAGTATCTAATAGATCCCATCTTAGGTATAATCTATTGTATGTTTGAAATGTTTCAGGCACAGGTTATAGCACAAATGTATCCAGCAGAGTAATCCATTAATATTACTAATGTTACTAATAATCCTAATATACAAGTGAATTGATGTAATCAATTGGAATAAATTCAAATATTCTTATATAATAAGTAATCAAGTAATACTGATATAAGGAAATATTGAGATTTAGGAAAAAATTCAGACAATTTATAGCTGGGAAAAATTATTTAAAAAATGGAAAAAATTTATCATTAATTTATATTGCAAAGATTTAAAAAAATTTTTAATTCATATAAAACAAAAACATATACTTATGAAAATTAACAATGAAACAAATGAAGACTGAGTCTATAAAAAGTAATCATAAACAAATCCTTAAAATAAAAGATTATATAAAACATGGTTTTTTACTTAATACACAACTTTTGTGCATCTTCCTCAAATTTCTAATATGTAAATAATTTCATAGTATTGATATCTAATAGTTATATAACCATTATTTTTTCAATAATAATTTTAGTACATAACAATAAATATATTAATTTCAAGATGAAACAAAAATAAAAGCGTATGAGCTTTAATTATTTCTAACAATGAGTATTATTCCAAATGATGCTTCAGCTATATTATTTCTCTAGCTAAAGCAAGCTGAGAACAAACATCTATGACATACTTAAAACATCATAATGACGGTAGAAATATTTTGAAGCTTGTAGTAATATTCGGAAGTCATATTCTAAATATTTCGAAAACTACAAAATGTTTAGCATAGATAATATCCCCTATGCTATTCTCACATATCCTATACTATTTGTTTGATAATATTATATATAATATCATCTGCTTACTTATCAAGCATGAATCTGTCCAAACCATCAAACTTGCATTCCACATTGTTAGGAAGATCTCCGGCGAACTTGTTACCCATTGTCTTGAATTCTACCTGTGTGGGCGACACCGGTGGCGATGGTATATGTCTGGCGAAGATCTCCCTCTTGCAAGAATAGCACCATATCCTGTTGGTGGACAGATTCATGTGGGCGCAGTGGTTCGGGAAGTTCTGATTATGGGTGGTGCTGTGGTCGAAGTGCGCTTCCGAACAACCGACCCAGCGACAGTCAGGAAACAAGCATAGCCAGAGGTTAGGTCCGTCCGTGTTGCAATCATTGCACTTGAGAAAACGTTCCTCCTGGGTGACTGCCGCCTCGATGACGGCGAGATCGCCGCGGTTGGCCAGATGCGGGCAGTTTCTCACGACAATCGGCATTCCGCGGGATAATTCGTCGTCGTGTTCTCGTCGTCTCTTCTGTCGGAACGCGAGTCAACAATCCTATACAATCCTTTCGACCGAGGGATTCACACGTATATAGTCCTACCTTGATTCTCGCCTTCTCTTGCGGCTAGGATCACCGTTCGGACTTACGCGCGGTTCATGACGTGTTGCGTGTCATCATCGTCGTTGTCATCGTCGTCATCGTTATGATTATGCTGTAAACGTATTGCCACTTGTGTTCTTATGTCCACGAGTCCGACTGTAATGACACGCAATGTTCATTTTCACAATCAACAAGATTCGAATCTTGGTTGATATTCAAACTTGTTCAATAGTTTCCTTAGCGAGACCGTTAGATGGCGTTAAACAGTGGTTAATTTTTTGCCTACGCATGCACGATGCAGTATTCATTCATTCATTCATTCAATATATGGCTCTGAGCAGAGTTATTACACTGCTCTAACGCCAATCACAATGATTTTGTAATTAAAGGAGAAACAGGGATAACGCGTACGCAGTCCCCAAGATTAAAAATATGCATAGTTACGGGAACCACATCCAACCGCCGCAGGGGCGAACAAAAGACTCTTTGCACGATGCAAT
Organism: Harpegnathos saltator; assembly: GCF_003227715.2. Taxonomy (NCBI): domain Eukaryota; kingdom Metazoa; phylum Arthropoda; class Insecta; order Hymenoptera; family Formicidae; genus Harpegnathos; species Harpegnathos saltator. The sequence continues at coordinate 429,359 of NW_020230719.1, read as the reverse complement.
GGGGGATGGGCGATTTTCATCGATTAATCGAAAGAACCGATTTCGAGTTTGTTTTCAATTAATCGATATTTTCAAATGATTTTACTTTTACTCCATTAATCGATGTTTGATATATATACAGTATATATATACAGTATAGGCGAGCGCGCGCAGCGAGGGGCAACTGTAAGCGACAAGAGGCGAGCGCGCGCGACGAGGAGCGAGCGAGCGCGAACGACGAGCGAGTGAGCGCAAGCGAGAAGAGGCGGCCGCCCAGCGCTCTCTACGCGCTCATTGGCTCACATGTTTCAATTAATAACTCGATAACTATTGCCAATTTGACATTATGGTACATGACTTTACTTCTCGGCTACACCCAACTATCTCCAACTTTCGTCTGTATGATAAGCTTTCAAACACCCTATATATACATATAGAAAGAGGAAAAGAGAGAGAGCAGAAATTGAAATTAACAATTGTGACAGAAAGATAGTCTGAACTTTTTAGCTGCACTGCTGAACTAAGTGTAATAAGTTAGAGTGAGATATAGTATACATATAGTATATTTTTTCTGCAAAAAAGTGAGATAGAAAAAGATGTCTGTAATGCTATTGATTAGGGCTGTGTTCCAAAATTTACTGCCAGTGAACACTGAAAATACATAATTTATGTCACGTATATTATAGATTTTTAATGCTGGCAGTGAATATTGGAACACAGCCTAGGTGATACGGCCGCGCATGTCCTGTCACCCTTGGAGAGGGTTGTTACTGTGGCCATGTTCCAAAATTCTATGACTACGTTTACACGGCTTCTAACTTCGGCTTAGTAACTACCGTAGTTAGTGCAGTCTCGAATCCGATCAGAGTATATTTTTAGATCTAAAAGAATATACCAATCGAATCAAAGAATTCACTAACTACGGTTGTTACTAATCCGGATTAACCTTGTGTAAACGTAGTCACTGTCAGCGCTGAAAAGTTATAGTTTGCGTGACACAAACTATATATTTTCAGTACTGGCAGTGAATTTTGGAACACGGCCTGTGTACTGTACTACTGCAGTGTTCCCTAGCCTAGTTCTGCGCAAGCGTTGTCACGTTCTGTGCATAGACTTCTATAGTATAACTAGACTGCTATAGTATAACTCCAATTCAATATATGACTCTGAAAAACTATGGCCCAGTTCCACAACTTGCTTTAAACTCCGTTTAAAGCAAGTTGTGGAACTGGGTCTATACAGAAATCTCGCGCAGTCATGGTTAAATGCCATGGTTAAACTCGCGTTGCGTTCTACGTCGCATTTATAACCGTAGTTTATGTCACGAGTTTTTGAATATGCCAGAGAATTAAAGGAAAATAATATATACAAAATGAGGTATAAATATATTGATATATGGCTTTAGAATACATATACTTTATCTAAAGATGAAGATTTTGAAAATTTCATTTATCGACGACCGAGAATTATAAGAAAACGACTATTATACATTGAAGAATTTGACGACGTTGATTTTCATGCACGATTTCATTTATTCAAAGAATCTGTTACTGCAGTGCTAGCAGAAATCGAGCGACTTGTTTTCGTCCTTCCTCCCGTTCTATTTCCGACCATTTATTATTAACCAACCACAATCCATGTTTGACAAAAAAGAGACATCTTTGGGACTTTCTTTATACAGATTATACGTTTAAATAAACTACAGTTATAAGTGTGACGTGGAACGCAACGCAAGTTTAACCATGACGTTAAATGTAACAGCCGCTTAGCTAAGCTTAGTTCAAACTCCAATTTGAACTGGGCCTAAGAAATAGTTAATATTAAATTATTGAAACAATTTAAGATTACCGATGAAAACAGATCTTGATAGGCCTAAAGTGCCCGGAGACATCTCTTTTTCTTACAAGTTTGGTACGCCCCTGCGATCACGAGTGCATGGCGAGAAAAAGCGCATGTTTTGAATACTCGATGCTATTCCTGTTATGTTAATTAAAAATGAAGACTTCAGACACTTCTCAGGAACGTTCTATCGAACATCATTACTCTTTATTCTCAATATTATCTTCGTTCGCAATATTTCTTCATCTCTTGTTCGTCAAACTATTCGTTGTGTAAAAATAGTTTCTGCACATAACATTTACCATCACTTGTGTCGCAACACTCTCATAGGTGTGCGATTAGCTGTAACAATACGAGTTCGCGACTGCCATGAAACTCGATTCAAAGAAGAGTTCTTGAGGAAGCCCAAAAGAGGAACTCAAGTGTCGTAGGAATCCATCAGCAGATTCCCATCCTTGTCCCTCAATCTTTTCCTTCCGCTGGAGTAACGCGTTTCTTGAGTACCGTCCGCATATACCAGCTTTATAGTGCCATCGGGGTATTCTCGTCTCTAAAATATTCGCACATGTTTAAGTATATGCCGAAACCACTCGGCAGAGACGCCGACCACTCGGCAGAGACGCAATGAAAGACAATACGATAGAAATGCACGCATGAGAGCCGCACGAAAGAAGAGCAGCCTTTACCTTGTGCTCTTTCGTATGGATTTCTCTTTGGCCGTTGGGCAAGGTGAGAATCTTGTCGCCGTTGGCGAAGGTCTCCGCCACCGTGCCATCCGGTAACGTCCACTTCTCCGCGCCGTTGGCCTGTGCTATTCGCGTAGCGCCGTCCGGGAACGACACCTCGACGGTACCATCGGACATGCGCCTCTCCACTTGGCCGCTGTATATTTTTTCGTTACCGGTTAGTCGAATGTACGAGAACAAAGCAGACAGGCGTATCGCAACAAAAGCAATAGACAAACAGACAAAGTAACGTACTCGGGGAACTCCAGGATCTCTAGGCCATCGGGAGTCGTGGTATGCCACGTGCGAGTGGTAGCGTAAAAATATTTCACCTTCCCATCGCGCTCGGTCTCGCGGACGTCTCCGTTGTAATAGATCATCTTCGTGACTCCTTGGTCCGGGAAGATCTTCTTCACGTTGCCGTTCAAATACCAATACTCGATGCGTCCGTCGGCGTGTTCGATTTGTCGCACGACGTCCATGGCGCTCGGCATGCCGCCGGCCCGCTGACGAAGCGACGAGCCTGTCCTCTCCACCGGCAGGTCCCGATCTCCCGTCGCCGCGTCCTCTTCGTCCCGCTCGTCGTCCACCCGGCAGGACCTGTTGCAACGTTCCGTGCCGTTCACAGCGCGAACTGTCGCCGCGGTGCGCTCAAGACTCTCGCTCGCAGAACTGGAATAGAATTCGTCGTTGTACTTCGGCTCGCGCGTGGCGATCGGCTGGCGAGGATCGCGTATACCCTGCGCGACGTGGGGTGAACTTTGTTCTGTCAGCAGGTCCGACGTGGCTTCGTTCAGCAGATTTTTGTACAAATCCCGCTTCCTGCGCGCCTCGTTCGCGCTGCGCTCCGCAAGTTTCTCACTGCGTCTCGAGCGCGAGCCAACCTCCCGCGCTCGTTTGATCTCTCTCTTCTTCGGGGGTGCGTCCTCGCCTGTTTCAGCAAGATCGCTATTTTCCCCAGTCGCTTTCGCGACCTCCTCGACCGGCTCGTCTTCGATCCTCGCCTTATCCTTGTCCTCTTCGTGGTCTTCTTCACGGACGGACGCGCTCGGCGAAACAGCCGGCAAGTTTCGAGATGTTTTCACTGGGACCTCCCTGGACGAAATCGCGACGACGACAGGTTTGTTGACTCGCCGATCGACAGCTTTCGCGAACACCTGGCCGCCCGTCCTGCGGGCGTTCTTCAGGTGCGTTTTCTTGGCAGTTTGCAGACTCGCTATTTCTTGCTTCAGCTTGGAGATTTCCGTCCGTAGCGTGCGCACTTCGCTCTTGTACCTCGACTCGGCGGCGCTCCACCGACTCTCTCTGATGTTCAACTCGTCTCTCAGCTTGTCCAACTCCTCCTCCAGACTCTGTGCTTTTTGCCTCTCCATCTTGCTCTGTCTCGCCTTCTCTTGGGCGTCGCGGATTCTATTCTCCATCGCCGCCTTCTCGCGCGCTAATCTTCGCTTCTCCTCTTCCAGTTGGATCTGTACCCTCCTCTTGTTCTCCTCGAAACTTCTCTCCTTCTCTGCGTATTCCTTGCGCAGCGTCGCCTGATCTTCCTGCAGCTTCCGGCGTTGCAGCAATAAGGCTGAACTTTCTTTCCGGAATATACCAATCTCCTTCTCCAGTTCTAGCAGACGGCTCTTCAGAAGCTCCGGTTCAAAGGCACTCGTCTTGTCCGTCTTCTCCATTGTCGGCTCGCTCTTCGGTGAGTATTCTTTCCTTATGCGCGCAGTCGATCCTCGATGAGCGTTGGACAATGACGACAACGACGATGATGACGACGACGACGACGATAAGACCGACGCTTGCTCTTCGTCGTACGCTTCAACGACTTTCTCGTTATCATCGCCGGGCGATTCGTCCTCGCAGCCTATAGCGTTTTCTTCCTCGGAGGCGTTCAGCGCTTGCACCAAGCGGTAATACGAGCTGTTTGTGATGTCCTGCTGCAAGGACAATTGTATCGACGTGTTAATCGCCCTCTCATTGCTTTTGACTTGTCGAGTCGACACATCGTCCTCGTAGCTCAACGGCAACTTCTCCTCTACGTCGGACGACTCCGACGAGGTGTTCGCGGAACGATCGTCGCCGTTGCTTCGCTCAAGGTAGCACGTTAACGAGGACCTGCTCGATGCGTTCGACACGTTTCCTAGATCTATAGTTCTGTACTCGTTGTGTTCTGAAAATCTAACGCGGTGGCTCGCTACCGACGAGTCCGGCTGGTCGTCCTCGCGCACCAAGGTATCACGATCTTCCGTGGAAACGTCTTTCTCCTCGTCGCTATCCGTCGACAGGGCTATAACAGCACGTTCGTCGCACGGTGCATCGCGATCTTTCGGCCGGTCTTCGTCGCTTTGTGATATCTCGTCGACCATCATCAGACGATGCTGTGGTGCTTCTTCTTCCGTTGAGTCGTCAATGGCTATTGTGTCCCAGTAGGAGTCAATAACGGCAGCGGTGGAATGAGTATGAGAGTGTAGGTTGGATTGCTCAAGTCGCCGTCCCGCACTTAGTCGCTCGGTCGTGTCGCTCGTACGTTTGTCGCGTCGTTGTTTTGCGACGCCGACATCACTCTCGGAGCGATTCAGTCGCTCCTTTATTTTAAACGGTGTGGACTGCTGCAAAAACGCAAGTACTGTGCTCGATGTTGAGCAGAAGCTCGAGTTTTCCGCTTTTTCTTCCAAGAGTTCAAATATTCTTACCTCTTCTAGTTCTCTCTCAGTCTTCGAGTCAAAGTCTGAAGCATTCATTTCCGGAAGATGTCTAGTCCCATTAGAAGTTATGGTAGGCTTTGTGACAGATTTATCAGGGACTTTTCCTTTCAATGATGCAGCAGTGTTCAACGATAATTTCCGTCTTTTTTCGATTGATGTGCGTTCTGAGAGTTTCTTACTATCTTCTACACCTTTTCTTACTGTAGCTTTGATTCTCTTATCTGTTTTATCGACATATTGCATATTAATGGATGAAGATGCGCTACACCTTCTTGTAGATGTTGATTGGGCAGGTGGATTTACAGACATCTTAAACCTCGATAAACCTTGACCCTTTCTCAGAAATGGTTTCTTTATTTTAGTCTGCGAATCGCTATGTGGCACATCGTCTGATTCTTTGGTCAATATCTCTTCCAATAGTGTCTGAAAATCTGTCTTAGACGAAGGAACAGGAATATCATCCAAACAGATATGTTCATTTGATGGTACATTATTCAACGATAATGGCGCTATTCCTTCTATCAGTAGGTTAGCATCCAATTGTTTGTTTTGCAGTATACTGAAACTGTGATCCTTTGAAGAATTTCTACTGTCATCAACAGCTGCAGAAATATAATCAGATATCTCAGTTTCTTTTTCTTCATTATGATCTTTATGCAATGCATTATTGTCTATCACTATTCCTTTCTTCACATTTTTTAAAACATTATCTATACTTTTTGACATTGCTTTATCCTCACTTATCATACTGTGAATAATAAGCTCATTCTTTGTGTTCTTGACAAGGTCATTAAAATCATGTACAGATAAACCAAGTGCTTTGTAAATACGATCCTGCTCATAACTCAATATTTCTCTTTGCATCTGTTGCTCCTTGAGAAGCTTTTCCTGTTGTTCAGCTTGCCATTGTCTTAGCTTTTGTAAACGTTCTGTAACAGCAGCTTCCATATTCATAGTTTGTGATATCTGTTAAAATTAACAATTTAAATATAAAACAAAATAAAACTTTTGCTGAAAATTTGCTTAAAAAAATATGTAACTTTCATCTCAGCTCTACATGTTGTTGTATATATGACCATGTTTTAAGTTTTAAACATAGTATTTATATTTGGGATACATTAAATAAAATATGTCCAAATTATAAGCAATATAGAATATTAAAGATATAATTTTTAACAAATGACTATAATTCTCTTTTTATTTTAGAGAAGATGCTTATTATCTGTAATATTATTTCATTTATGATATATACAAATATACTTACTTACAAAAGCACGGATATAAATTATGCATGAATTCGATCGTTTATTCTCTTTTACACAAGACAGTATGAAAGAGCAATCTTACAAAACACTGATTGTTAACAAATTCTTCTAAAGATATCTATTAAAGGAATTCACCATTCAAAAAGCTATCTTTGTTATTTATTTGTACCAAACAAACCTAACCTAATCTAATTTAACCTAACCAATTTGACCAAACATGTAACAACCATAGACAATGGGTGCATTCAGTACTACAACCATTCACTGAGCGCTCAATGAGCTTTTACATTTGATTGGTATATTCCTTTAGATTTAAAAATATACACCAATCAGATGCAAGAGCTCACTTAGCGCTCAGTGAGCGGTTGTAGTACTGAATGCACCCTATAGGTGCGTTCCGATATTTACTGCCAACACTGAAAATCTATAGTATATGTAACATAAACTATATATTTTCAGTACTAGCAGTGAATATCGGAACGCAGTCTATATATTTTTAGTACTGGCTGTGAATTTTGGAACACAGCTCTAGTAATATCAAAACATATGACGTCATCGATTATTCGCCCAGTTATTGAGTCGAGTTTTTGAATAAAGTTACTTGAAAAGTAATGGCCCGTTTGTTCTACCGTTGAGTCATATTACTACCTTTATTTATCAGTAAAATCAGTAATATTATTATAAATTACTTCAATAGAAATTGCGTTATATGAGCAAATTGTTTTCAGTCACTCATAATTAATGATAGAAATGTACATCTTGATCATGGTTTATAGTTCAGAAATGTTACAAGGAAATTATCAGAGACTTGCAAGTTTATTATATCAATAATTTTATTCGTTCAAAATATTGTTTCATTGTTGACAAAAGAAAAATATTTGAAAGATCTGAAAAATTTTTGCAAGTCCCTGATATCTAGCTAAATAATTGTATATTTGTTTATAGTGAAAATTATAAATAGATCTTTATTTGCTATGCAGTAAATGTGCATATACGTTATATAAACAATGTACTTTGCATGCAACGGTATAAAGATGAAAGAAATTCGTAAAAAATTTATTAAGAAGTATAGTTACATTATATATCTATTTGATTAATCTGTGTATCTTATGTATTTGATTAATCAATATATTGCTAACAAGCATACCACGAGGTGAACAAACGCGATAAAATTTTAAGCGATAATATGCTCAACGTTCATATTGAAGATTTTTATTCAAAAATCTGACCGCGTTTTCTCGCGGACATAAAAACGTTAAAATACGTATCCGAAAAACGAGATGTGTCGGAAAAAAGAAACTGTAAAGTTATACTTGTTTTCAATCGCAATGAATTTATCATCGCACTGTTACATGAAAACGCTTCTCTCTAATCGAAAACAGTATACAGAGGTTACGTGTAAGAAGACTCAACTGTGAATAAATTCTGCATAAAACAGAACGTATACTCATTCTCTCTCTTGACTTCTAACTTTTTCTAGCGTTCAACTATATTAACATATCAACTATATTGAGGTATAATCTCAATGTTCATCGCATTCTATCAAATTATGTAATTAACAATTTAATAAATGGTGCATAAAAGTCGCCATAAAAGAGTAATTTCGCCTCAGACATCATCTTGGCGAAGTACAATTTATAACAAGTTCATTCACGCAGCATCCAATCCTATTAGTCGCTAATTATACGTTTATACTTTCTATTAGGTGGAAATACTTCCTCTTCTTCGTCTTTGTCGGTTGCAAGGAAAGGATCGTCGTACGCATAATTAGGTGCCCATTTCAATAACAACTTCTCGAAGAATTCCTCTAAATTCCTAGCTTCTTGGTATACTTGCGAATCGACCTGGAAATAACGAGACAGCCAAGGGCACGATGAAACGAGGAATAGAGGTCACAGGAGGCGGGGAGACGACGAGTGACAAAATTCAACAAGAGAAATCAAGAAACTTTTTTAGACTATCTTAGGCAACTTACGGGATTGTAGGTGAAAGCATTTTTAAACATGAGCCTGATGTCTGCCATGACTTGTCTCAAATCCGTATAATGATTAATATGATCGAGCTTCAATTTATCCCTGATTATATCCAACGCAATCGGTTTCTTAATAATCCGATGGTAGTCGGTAATCTATTGGGACAAAAATGATCTCCGAATTACTCTCGATGCTATGCGAAGATTCAACGCAGGAGATAAAAGTTTAATAACATGTTGTTACTTCGCTTGAGACGACTTCTCGAAAAGGAAGACTCTGTTCGTACTGACAGTAGAGCTCCAAAACGATTCTTTGCGCAATCCGTAGTTCCTTAGTACTCATACTGTTCGACCTCTTTTCACCGCTCGATGGGTCATCCGTACAATCGAGGACATTCGTACACAACATGCACTGCCAAGTTTCACTTTCGCTGGAAGAAACGCCAGATGGATTAGTAACAGCGAGATGATGAGACTAGAGCATTGTCAGCGAAATAAAATGCTTACTCTGGAAAAGATTCTAGACTGGGTATATGACAATAAAGGTGGAAGACTTTTGGACATTTGTCGCAACAAAGAACCGCATCACCCCCGTCCATACATACTGCACACCAGTCTTCGTTCGGGTCGTCCTTCATGACCATCGAAGCCGGAGTACTTTTCGGATTATCCGCTGAAAGGAGCAAATACACGCTTCAAAGTAACTTACCATCAAAAGAGATTCATTTCACGACGCGATCACATGACACGACGTCTACTATAAGCAACCTGTTGTGTTCTCAGCCATCGAGTTCATATCCTCGTCGGTGGAACTGTCAACCTGCGCGGAGTCCATCTGATTTCTCTGAGCCTCCGGTATCACCACGATACCGTTGCTATCCAATTTCGCGATGGTGAGCATCAAATCATTCAACGACTTCTGGCAGAACTTATCCAAGCTCTTCTCCGTCTCGTCCGGCTTGCCGGGAGTGGTGACCGGGCTGGGTGTTTTGGGCACGGACGAACTGACCGCGTGGCCGATGATATTCGACGAGTTCTGTGACTGAGGCGGATTGTCGCACGTACTGCGTTCGCTCGCGTTGCCGCTGTACTTTTGATTATTACTCGTTTGCTGATTCCTTAGGGTGATCTTGTACGCGTCATTAAAAGGGACTGGCATGTGAGGTGCCACGTGCTGATGACGGGACGACGCGTAGAAAGGTATACAGGGATTCACCTGCTGAGGTATATGCCAGCGTGCAGTAGAATGCTGTACAGGGTAGTTGGCGTGGTGTTGCGCCGCCGACGGAGACGCCAAGTTACATTGCTGCAAGCGCGCCGTCCCAGGCGTACCAGCCGCGTTCACCGGCTGGTACGAGTGAGGCGGTGGTACCGGCGGTTGTGGCACCGTTCCTTTCTGAGGGTTCCCACCTGAGGAGTATCTGTATCCAGGTGGTAATCGATACTGTACGTGATTGCTGGATGTCCGGAATGATGGATGAGCAGGAGCCGGCAGAGGCGGCGGCAGTGGCGGTGGTGGAGGTGGGTTGTGCGCGAGGAGGCCGCGTAGGCTGGCGTTCTGCCCGTGCTGATCCATGTTTTGAACCTGCTGATGCGGGTGCGTGGACGATGTGACTTGTTGCTGGTGACAGTTGGCCAATGGCCGTTGTTGATGCATCATTTGCTGTTGCAACGGTTGCTGTAGCCTATTGTTGTAGTTGACAGTGTAGGGTACTCGTGGCTGATGCGTTTGCGGCGACGACCGGGGCGGTATGTTATGCGGCACGGCATATTGCTGCATGTAATTCTGCGATTGTTGAACGTGTTGCTGTTGTTGCTGCTGCTGCTGTTGCGGCGGTAGATGCAGAGGCACTTGCTGGTAGGAGTTTGGTTGGACATTGCTGGATTGCTGTGTCACCAACACAGTTGGTAACGGCAACCCCTGTTGTTGCGCTACAGGTACGGCACCATCCGTATGAGCGTTCGTCGAATTGGTCATTTGCTTTTGTTCGGTATGCGACTCGTTGTAAGCTACCGCAGTGTTACCGCAGATTGTGGGCGATAGAGAGGGATACACTCTACCGTCGACGACTATAGCCCCGATCGATGACACGACTGCAGAGACACGAGAACAGTTCTCGTATTACTCATTATTGGACTAATCGGGTTAAATTGATTGCTCACAAGCGAGGGATTATTTCAATATCGACTGTACCTTTTATCAGGTCCGGTACTTTCTCTAAAGACAAATGTATTCGAACTGGTATCTCCGGATTAGGTATATCGGCTCGTCGGCTCTTTATCCTCTGTAAGTGGCTCGTGACAGACCTATGTAATGCATATACGAATCATTAATATAACAAATAGATGTAAAACAGGATGACGCTAACATTATACATGTGCACGCACGCACATAAAGGCGCGCTCATATCTACATTTGCATCTACATTCTGTACTTTTTACTATATAATAACTCCATATCGGAGCCTTTGTTCAGGACGTAGGTGCCGAAAAGTATACAATGATCCGTCAGCTTAGACAATTGGTCCAGAGCAACTTTTTTCTCATTAAGTGTATTTTGCTTTTGGTCGCACACTTCATTCAATCGCATCACCAATTGCTTCCCCCTAGTGTTGATCGCATTCGTCAGCCTAAAGTAGAGACAGAATATTAGGGAATGGAACAATATCTCATCAGAGTAGATGCATAATACAGATGTATACTTACTGTACTACCATCTGAGTTATATCCTGAACAAGGTTCTTTTTCTTTTCTAATATTAAAATTTGTCTATCTTCTATAACTTTCATTGCGCTTCTCAACAACACCCGTTTGTAACTGAAAATTAATAACAGTAAATTATCCGTATTTTTTATTGGTGCTTTATTGAAGAAAAGAATTGTATGCAATATAAATTAACCTTACCTAACTTCTTTGAGCAAAGTAGACACAGAGGAACGTGTTTCAGCAGCAATTTCATGAATAAATTTGTACTTATGGTCACGATGCTCACTGAGTTGGCAATCTCTACATGTTAATCTATCACATGTCTGACAAAACAAGGATAACTGTTCGTGCGAGTGGATCATACAAAATAAGCATCCGGGTATCTTCTTGTTACCTTTTTTGGTTACATTATCTCTATCGTTTGCTACTTCATCCTTAGGCTTAATTGTATGATCCTTAGTTATTTTCAATCTCTGATGTGCCTGAAAATAGTTTCATCCAACATGGATTAATATCTTGGGCAATTATTTAAAGAGAATAGAAGTGTAGGATATGACCACAAACCAACTTTTATTACAAAAGTGACCTGTACCTATACAGAACATGTGTATTATTTAATACAGAGTTTATAATTACCATAACACAATTCTGACAGATAAATTCTTCACATTCGACACACCAGCTAGTAGCTGTAACATTATCGTGACAGCTAGTACATTTCTTTTCCTCTTCTGTATCTTTAAGTTCATCTTCCACTCCTAAATTGGTATCTTCTTCTAACAATTTGGAGAGAAACCTGTTTTCAATTAGGTTTTCTACTTGGCTGGCAACGTTGCAAATTTGACACATGATTACATTACTTTCCACTGTAAAAACAAAATGTAACTATAAATATTAGATTGGAAAATAATCTTACACTTAGGAATACCAAAGTAAGAAACTACTTGTATTGTCACACCTACAGTTTGATTTGAATACATGTTACATTCGCTAAGAGGCACTAAAAATCGAAAAAAGAATACACATATTACATACACAATACATCCACATCAACTGATGTGTTATGATCACTGAGCTTATTATTAACACACGTTGTACAAGCTGCATGCAAGCACTCGAGAAGTTTCGGCTCGTCTCCCAGAGTGAATATCTTGCTGCAGAAGATACATTTTGACAGAAATGCTCGCATTTCGCTCTCCTGACTCTCGGTAGTGCACTCAATTCGTTGATCGGCGCATTCTTCTTCGAGACAAACATCCTGCAGTTGAGATTGCTGTGTGTCTTGCTTCGAGTTAGATTGCTCAGCAGGCTCCTCCTTCACTATCGCTGGCAGTGCAGGTAACGTTGATAACGCTGACACAGTCACTGCTAACTCATTACCTCGATTCTCCATGACGACCCGGAACTAGCTGATATGTTATCTTCGTCGATTAGCGCCGCGCGTCGCGTTACAAGTCGTAGCGGGAAATCTCTCTCAAGCCACACAGCACACATAGCGCCGTGGCAGCCATTTTATAAATTTACGCATACCTGTGTGTTATGTATGAATGAGTCGCAGCACAGAAAGAAGCCTGAGAACGGCCATCCCGGTGTTTTGGCCTTTTGGCCGATACCGATTTTCAGGACTGCTTGATACGCCATCTGCATTCATTTTTGAGCTGGAACAAATGGTCTGTTCTTTTTAGTTGCACTACTGAACTGGTGCAATAAGTTAAAGTGAGAAAAAATATAGTTGTCTCATTCTAACTTATTGCACTAGTTCCGCAGTGCAGCTAAAAAGAACCGGGTGAAAGTTTGCTACACCCATTTTCCAGAACTGCAGTACCGCGATTCTGTAAAGCTAAGACTCCATGCATGCGGTGAGCTCCGGCAAACAGCTGCGGTGACCAATCAGGAGACAGACGCATGCCGGAGCTTGCCGCAACCGGACTTGCGCCTCCCTCCTGATTGGTCACCGCAGCCGTTTGCCGGAGCTCACCGCATGCATGGAATCTTAGCTTAACTCGTTATTGGAGTTAACGACACTTTCGTTATCGTTGCGCAGCTTTTGTATACCGTAGAAAAGCTGCGCAACGATAACGAAAGTGTCGTTAACTCCAATAACGAGTTACAGAATCGCAGCACTGTACCGCGATTCTGTAACTCGTTATTGGAGTTAACGACACTTTCGTTATCGTTGCGCAGCTTTTCTACGGTATACAAAAGCTGCGCAACGATAACGAAAGTGTCGTTAACTCCAATAACGAGTTACAGAATTGCACCACTGTGCCGCGATTCTGTAACTCGTTATTGGAGTTAACGACACTTTCGTTATCGTCGCGCAGCTTTTGTATACCGTAGAAAAGCTGTGCAACAATAACGAAACTGTTGTTAACTCCAATAACAAGTTACAGAATCGCGGTACTGGGCCCTTATTGGCTTCTACACACAGGACGCGGCAACGCGTCAACGCGTTGATCAATGGCCGCGTTCAGTAGAACAAAGTGATCAGAGAGCGCTTAGTGATTATTGTCTGTGATTGGAGCATTCTTTTAGATTCTTCATAGACCCAGAAATATTTACCAATCAGGAGCGAGATTCAGTGGTAAATCTAGTAATGTTGTCCAACTGTTGAGTCTGCTGAATGCGGCCATTGGTTGCGTTCAGAAAACAAAGCGCTCACTGAGCGCTTAGTAACTATTGGTCCTTACTGTTAGATCCTTACATTCAGACCAATAACGTTGACGAATTACTCAACCGTTGTGTAACCGTTGCGTTTTCTGAACGCAGCCATTCAGTCTTTGGCTAATAAAAAGCCAGCGGCACACGATGCTTATTTTCGTGCTGGATTGCTTGCTGGATGAAAATACTGCATTCTGATTGGTGCATTTCCATCCATCTTCGGAAATGTACCAATCAGAACGCAGTATTTTCATCCAGCAAGCAATCCAGCACGAAAACAAGCACCGTGTGCCGCTGACTTTATATTTGTCGTACGACAATTTTTTCGAATATGTTGATTGGTTAACAAACAGAATATTTCTAGGATTGCTTCGCATACGCCAATCAATGTATCCGAAAAGCTTGTCGTATGCACATGTAATATTAGGCTTTCTTTTACAGTTAAGCCAGCACAAAAACAGGCACCGTGTGCCGCTGGCTTTATATAACTCTGGAAAAGAAAGACTGTGATTGGTTAACGCGTTGCCGCGTTGACGCGTTATCACACTGCCGCGTCCTGTGTGTAGAAGTCATTATTTTCGAAAATTTGTGAAAAATATCGTATATAATATTTCATCAATGGGGTAATTTAATTGGCTGAGTATCGTGATATCTAGTGTCATTCATGAAATAATGGCCGCGTTCAGTAGACTCAACAGTTGGACAACATTACTAGATTTTCTGAATCTCGCTCCTGATTGGTAAATACTTCTGGGTCTATGAAGAATCTAACAGAATGCTCCAATCACAGACAATAATCACTAAGCGCTCTCTGATCACTTTGTTCTACTGAACGCGGCCAATGGCTGCGTTCAGTAGAACAAAGTGATCAGAGAGCGCTTAGTGATTATTGTCTGTGATTGGAGCATACTTTTAGATTCTTCATAAACCCAGAAGTATTTGCCAATCAGGAGCGAGAATCACTAGCGCTCACTGATCATTTTGTTCTTCTGAACGCAGCTATTGCTCCATATTTTTCATTAGATACCTGCGATTGGCTGATATTTCCCGTACAAGGGTCTACCGGAAGGTCAATTAGTAAAGATCGAGAAGTTGCGAATCTCTGTCTAAAGAGGTCTTCACTGGTACACGTTAAAAGACGTGAATAAGTCGCCTCTCGGAAATCTCTTCTTCATATTCCTAATATTCTTCGCGTCGACATTTTAATGGCTGCAGTTTGCGTGTCGAGTATCGCGCGAGCGTGAAGATTTTTCGGCGAGAATTACTGCAGTTCAGGTACTTCGATTAGTTCAATAGCTACTTCAGGTATTCTCTATACGTATCAAAGTGCCAATCGAGAACTCGCGTGCAATCGCATCGTTCTGAGAAGGGAGTAAAGGCTGTGGCCTTTTCCACTGAGTGAGGTGAGTTTTCTACTGCGTTATCATGGTTGCTCGCGCACGATGCTAAGAGATACCGAGAGTGCGGCCGTAGACACCGAATTATTGATATTTCGATCGGGTAGTCTTTAATTCATGGCAAATCGATCCTTTCCCGAGGTATATTATCTGACCATCAGCCATCGGCTGCTCAGCGTAGTATCGCTACGCGCGCCTCGTGTATATCACGTCGGTAGAGATTCGCTTCGGTGGTATGTTGTATCATATTCGCGTAAAAAACTTTGTTTATCTCGCTTGCAAGCAATTGAGCAAAGTTATATTATCGGATTTACATCGTTCACGCAATCGCCACATTAAATCTAATGAAGTACAGTAGCAACTTGTAATCGTGAAGAACTTATCGATGTGTCGTTTCTATAAATAAACAATTTACGCGGTGCACATTATATGAAAATATTTTTAATATATGTTTTGTTCATAGACTAGTGGGACACTATATCCGCCATAGCTCTCCCCCTCTCCTTTCTTTTTCTCTCTCTTTCTCTCTCTTTCTATATATATCCCTGTCTCACTCAGCGATAAGTTGCAACCATGAGCTATGGTTATAATAAATACAGGTTGGTATGATAACAATAGTAATAATAGTAGTAACAATAATAATAATGATAATATTTATTAAAACTAGTAACTACAAGTATTATTCATACAAAATATATGTATATATTTTATATGAAAATATATATATATATTTAATATATATTTCTTTTTATTTTTTTTAATAACTGCTAGTTTCATACTTCATATGTTTTTTATGCAAAGCATTTATATATCAATAGTTTGTTCTGTTAATTTTACAAATTAATAGTAAATATATGTATGTGTATGTATATACATACATACATATATGCATATGTGTGTATGTATATACGTATGTATATTAACTAACATAATGATATGTCAAGATATATGAAGTATCCAGAAGATAATAACAGACACTTGCATTGGTCTAACGACAAAATTTTTAGCTCTACTATGAGTTCCCGCGGTCGCGGTTTTGGTTCTCGTGGAGGTGGGTCTTATAGAGGCCGAGGAGGTGGAGGAAATGATTGGGGTGGCTCCACAGGCAATATGTCTGGCAGAGGTGGTTATTCATCTTCTCGAGGTGGTCGATTTAAATATTCTACAACAAGCTACGATTCTAGATCAAAATATACTTCAGGTAATATTTATGCATTGCTATTACTTTATACTGAGAACAATGTCAATATGATACATGCAAATTTTGTAACAAATATTTAAAAAAATTAGTAAAGTTCTGATTTTATCAATTTGCCTCATTAGGAGGATCAGAGCGATATTCAAGCAGAGGCCGTGGTGAACATTCAAACAGTTATAAAAGACCTCGTGTAAGTATATATATATTAAAACTATTGCAGTGTCAAACGCTTTTTACATCCTTAAACAGATACTCGACATTTAAATTATTTTTTACAGGATTCCTATTCTGGAAGGGACGATCATCGATCGTCTAGCGATTCAACACGGAAAAGAATAAGAACTGACTCTTACCAGGTATGTGTCTTCCCTTCTCTCTCCCTTTCTCTCTTCCTTGGTTTCTCTCATTTGTCTCTTTTTTTCCTTTCTCTCTCTTTTTTTCCTTTCTTTCTTTCTTTCTCTCTCGACTTCCCCGACTTCTTCCGTCCGTTTTGTATAAAAACCGAGCATTGAATATTATGATATAGCGTTAATGAGTTTCTTAAATTGTATGCAATCATACTTTCCATAATCGAGAAATCTCTTTCAATGTGGGGAACTTGAATGTTATCTTCGTATCTTGTATAGTGTACTTGAAAACGATGGTCCTGAAAGTTTGCCACTTACCAATTAAAGCGTGATACATATTAAAGATTATAACTTACATAATTACGGATTAGCAAATAGTTTCAGGACACTCGTACGTAAGAAAGTCTCGGTATATTTTAGGCGAAGAATTCATAAGTTGTCATACTTTCCTTTCAAGCGACGCGAACCAACGGCTTCTCGAACAGTCATTCTTTTTGCGTTGGGGCACTGCGGCAGTGGAACACTACGAAAACGTCAAATAATAGAAAGATGAAAGATATACCTAGATGGTATTTATAATCTCTTACTGTGAGCACATGGTCGCATTAAAGTTTGAGAATTGTTTGAAAAGCCAACGAACGGTCGAACGGAATAGATACGTGCATATACACGTGTGTACACGTATATACGCATGAAGCGAGGTACTATCACCCCGTGATATGGCGATAATAAGCGCAATCAAGTTCATTCAGTGCGCAACCAGATAGAGACATTGTTGAGGGAAAAAAAAAAACTGCACGATATGTACGACGCATGGGATTGTCACAGAAATACCACCCACAATCACCGTGCGAGCAATTGTCTAAATTATATCGAGAGCTCTAAGTTACGAAGGCAACGAGTTTCGAATGTCCATACATTTCGTAGCTTTTTTCCAATCGCATAGGACGCGTACGTCCTTCGTGTTAAAAAAAAAGTGGCAAGCAGAGATTAGAAAAGAATTAATGGTTAGTGCGTTATATGCGTATCCTTTACCCGATAATGCGAAAAATACTTGGAAAGCATAATGCATGCGGGTAAATGTGAATGGAAAATGTGGACGTAAGGACATGCACATGTGTATACGTATACGTATACATATATAGATACCCAGAAATATCTCATCTCATTATTCCCAGACAGGCAAACGAAAACGAGAAAATATGAGTGATCACGTAAAATAGCTACTGCTTCCTTATTTTCGTTCGATTATTCCTTCGTGTGTACCTCACGTAGACGAGAAGTCCAACGAATTGCAGAGGAATTTCTAGCACGCTACGATACGATTATGTATACCTAATAAGAGAGAGTAACTTGAGAGTTGGAGAGATTTACGGAGATTTATCGAGAACATGATTGTTGATATCTTGAAAATGGCGATTTATTAGCTCGGGGGAAGCGAACGTTGATTCTCGCTACTACTATTCCCGAGATCGGAAATGTTGCGAAGCGTTGTTAGCGATTACGCGAAATCACATAATAGAAGTCACCGGACAGGTATATAGGGGGATTCTTGATACTTAGGAAAGGAAAGGAAATCAAGTTTCACGTAGATTGATCCGAACGGGGACGGGTGTAGTTATGGCAATCAGTCGCTACGCGAGACGTTGGGCCATGTCGAGCGCTAAAACGATTGCTGTATGCAGATGTGAGAATTGAACAAGGAGACGGAAAACGGAATTCCTGAGAAAGATAGAAACACGTATCAGTTATAATCGCCAACCAACATTCACGCTGTTAGTCGGACAATTTCCTAATCGGTCGATCGAGCAGTTAATCAAGCAAGTTGGTCGCTTAGTCAATATTAGTCGGTCAGAGTAGCCTGTATTGGGAGCAATAGTAGTCGAGAGTTAAACGTGAACGCATTACGTATACCCGTAGAACAAAATCCATGGATGGATGGATGGTAGGAATGGGAATAACAAAAAAAGAGGGGAAAGGATGATGTAATTGTTGATCTACCTACACACATACCTAAATACATAAATGTACCATACGTGCGTAGAATAAAATAATATAATAAGAAGGAAGGAGAGGCAGGAGACACGAAACAAAAAAAAATAGATAAAGAGAGAAACACATGGAAGGAGCACAATTGAATTTGATTTGGCAGGGTGGAGGTAGCGGTAGCGGCTCACAGAGGTATTCATCGTACGGAGGTTCATCCGCATCGGCGCCTTATGACGATAATAAGGGCTCGTCGTCGTCCGGAGTGTACGAGGACAAGAGACAGAGCGAACGTGCGTCATCGTATCACCGTTCCGAGGATCGTCACTCCGCATCTCGGAGCTATGCACCTCCGCCACCCCCTCGGATTAGCGAGATGGCACCACCCCCGACTCAGAGATACACCTCGAGTCGGGGAAGAATATCGCACCAGAACTCAAATTATAGAGGTCGCATCTCGACCCGCGGCAGCAGCGGCAGAGGGGGTGGATTTCATCGGGTGAGCTCTCGATCGGACGTCCTCATGGTGGCTCGCAAGCGTACCCTGCACTCGCTCGACTATCGCCGAAAGCTGCTAGGCTCACGCTCACGAGAATACATCCAGCGTATGAGAATGACTACCACGAAACTACGTAGGAGGTAATTAATTCATACATTTACCAGGCGTACGCGCGAATACTATTCTCATAGCCTGTGTGTTTCCTCGTCCTGCTTCGGAGAGTTGCACGATTGACGACTGTTGCAGGATGATGATTAAAAAAAAATATATACATATATACATATAAGTATACATAAATAAAATAAAACAAAAACGAGAAAAGAAGGAGGAAGGATAGGAGGATAGGAAGCGAGTGAGCAAATATCCATGTGAATAAAACGATTGATAAAAAAAAAAAGATTGATGCAAACACAATCGCACGGAATAAATGCTACTACTACGCTGCTGAGAGGGAACTTTTCGCAGGGTTTTAAAACATAGAGAAAGAGGAATCACAACTATGTGTGATATATGTATAAACGCAGCGTATCGTCGAAACGCAATATAATTGTTTTCCCGTACAAGAGTTGACAAAAAATTGTATATTTTATTCAATGTAGAAAAAAACATTGTTCTCTTTAAAGTTCATACACTTTTCGCAAGCACGACTAAATCAGGGAAAAAGAATTAGTCGTTGCGTCTTCCGTGTAATAACTTTTATGGCATAGACGAATGTGTGGGAAGAAATTGAAACGCAAGGCAACGGAAATAAAAAAAAAAGTAAGAGGATAGTAGACGCTTTTAGTACGACGCTAGATAAATATCTCGCGATATATGCCACGTATCATCTATCAGCAAGTTTTGCTCGATGATACAATGGAAAAAAAAAACAAAAAAAGGAAATCTGAGAATGGAATGGAGGAGAATAATATAAGCCAAAAAAACATTGCTGTGTCATTAGTAGCGGTACTAGGCTCACTGGGAGTAAAAAGGACTCAGGATCTGGAACCAGCGTGAAGGACAAGGATAGAGAGATGGCCAAAGCCATAAATGCCGAATTTTCCGACGACGATGAAGATGAGGATGATGATAATAAGAGTAACTGGGATGACGAAGAGAAGGTAATTTTTTATCCAATGTTCCAGCGATGTTGAACCCATCATTCATCATCGTAGATTAAAGTCAATTTCCCATTATAAATGGTTTTACCCGCGTAATTTTAATTGTATTTTTCTGTAATCTATTTTCCGTCTTCTTTCACGAATTATATGTAACTTAACTAATTAATTAATTAATGTCCCATAATCATATGTCAGAATAAGTTGATAATATTTCTTCAATTGCCATTATACAGCCGCATGAACACGATGAAGAGGAAGAGGCAGAGGAAGAGGATGAGAAGAAGAATAAAGAGGACAAGCGTAAGAAAGAGAAACAGGATAGAGAACGGCAGCATACCGAAGATGAGGAAGAAAAGGACGATGATATGAAAGAAGAGGACGATCAGAAGCGAGATGTTAGTCCACGTTCTTTTTGTAGCTACTGTTAATTTTATTGCTAATATTATGCTATACTGATTTTCTTCATCTTTCTGGGGATTGCAGGAAGACGAAGATGACGGCGATGATGAAGAGAGAGATGAAAACGAAAAAACGGAACGCGATAGAACTATTGGTTCCGAGGAGTTACCAAGTCGACGAGATGGGAGAAAATTCATTAAATTGAAGTGCCCGCATTGCGCCCATCACAGCATAACATTCAAGGAATATTCTGTTCACCTGTTCACCGATCGCCATAGTGCAGCTATGAGACGTATTGCGTCGCGACACAAGGCGACTCTTACGCGTATGAGAGTCTTGCAGCGGCAGGAACAACGACGCGTTGAAGCTCGCGACGCAATTCGCGGCACGCTACCCTCTCGTACTATGTTCTGCGCAATTTGCAAATTGAATTACCGTTCTCTGAAAGCCGCTCATCAATTATCCGATTCGCATTGTCAGATGAAACGATTCCTCACGCCGTTCTGTCGCGTCTGTCGGATTCAATTTCGTTCACCGATGTTATTTGAAACGCACATGTGCTCTCTGGATCACATTAAAGTAAGATCGCTGCGGTGATCGATGATTACAACGAGATTATAAGGTTACAGATAACTTATTAATTTTTCTGTTTCATTAGAGAAAAAGCGTACTGAAGGAGAGAATGAACGCTAACGGGAGTGGCGAGGCGGAAGCAGACTCTAGCGCGCCCGAGGAAGATGACAAGGAAGTCAATCTCGATAATTTCATGACGCTGGATTCCGTGGGTGACGTTGACGGTACATGGACAATTACTTCCCGTTACTTTCATCAATTTACCGTTTGATCGAATATCGTACATACTTCTAGATAAAATACGTATTTTTTTCTGTGAGCTTACATCATATTAGAATTATTTACAGTAGAAGAGGACGAATCCAACGACAAGAAGAAAGATAAAGCCGAAGGCGAGACTACGAGCGAGACAGAGAAGAAGTCAAAAACGAAACAAATGATCAAAGTCGGTGCGGAGTACATAAAACGCGTGGAGGTGCAATATTGTGAGCTGTGTAAGGTGTACCTGCCGCGCAGTGAAAATACAGAAAGAGCGGTCGCTCTTCACTGCTCCACTCGTAGTCATCTAAAACGGTATCGTGTCTCAATATATGATTAGCGCGAATCAGCGTGAATGTAAAGTCAATACTATGAAACTATCGAGATGTATTTCAATAATCTCGTATGTGTTTCAGATATGTGAGAGATAATGATGATAAGGCTTTGAGACGTCAAGCGGAACGAATACACTTGCAATCGTCATCATCGTCATCGTCAGCGAATGTGAATTCTAACAATTCGACCGCCATCAATTCGTCGGAAACCGTGAAAGCAGCTCCCGTCAATTCCGAGCCACAAACGTCGGCGAGCGCTACGCTCGCTGTAGTTGCGATCGATAACAACGGCACTCGTAGCGCGGAATACGCGAAAATCGAGGAGCAGAAATCAAACGGCTCGGAATCGGAAAAGAACATGAAAGAAAGCAAAAGTAACCAGGGCGACGAGGATGACGACGACGATTATCGCGCTCATGGTGATGAGAAATCCACATGGGACGACGTTGACAAAGACTTGGGTGACATTTTGAGGGAAAGTGAAGCGGCAGCATCGAAATCGAGCGATGATGAGGAGTCACGTTATGACCGTTTCCGCAATTCAGACAAGAAGCAGCAATCCGGGAAGGAAAAGGAGAATGACAAGAGCGAAGTGCTCGAAGAAAAGTCCGCTAATAATAAGATTAAAGAAATAAAAGTCAAGATCGAAAAGACAGATATGTAATATGTTACTAATTCATCAATTATTATCGGTTCTCTTTCTGGTTCGTCGGCAGTTTCTTTTTCGATTGTGCTTATCATTTAAGGAGATCATTATTGCAAAAAATATGCGAACATGACCAACACAATTTGTGTCTCATAACATTCAGTCGTGAAAATAATGATTGCAATTTAATGCTATAAGCTTCATGAATTTCAATTTCAATCTTCTGTAATTTCAATTGTATCAGCAGAATCCCAATGTATAAGTGAGTCCTCGTCGAAATGACGAAACTCCATCAGTACAATCATCGAAATATAATTATACTGTGCGAATTATGAAATCAAGTATATATGAATATTAATCTTGCGTTACGTATTAACAAGAATATGTATGCGTATGAAATAATTTGAGCCGTTTAGACATAGTTTAATGTTGATTAAAAGTGTCAAAGGAATTTCACATTCTTCACGACGGATCGTTTCTTTTTTTCATTTAGTTTCTTGAAAATTCCTTCTCTTCAATCAAACCTACATCTGTTGAAGTAGGAACATAACACATTCGTATAATGTAATAAATTAATGTTTGGGTGTATATTAATACATATGTATGCATATATACATACATGTATATGTGTACGTGTATGTAACATGTGTATATATTATGTGTATCTACATATATAAATTAAAATAGGAGCGTTCAGTTGGTACATCTCAAGAAGTCTGTTGGATTTTTGTTGAGAGACAACGAAACATTTGTCATTGTCGAGAAACTGAGTGTATTTAAACGAAATAAATTACATCGTACAGTTAACTTTGTTATTTATTAATACGTTCTAAAAATACGAGAAATTTGTTTTTGGAACTTCGTACGTTCACTATTAGTTAGATAAAATCACAAGTCTTCACAATGAATTTTGCACATCTGTATTCAACAGGAGAATTTATTATCTCAGTAATCTCTAAATGAGTTGGATGCTGGGTTTGGTCCGAAGTTAATAAATTAAAGTAATAAGATTACATCCATCTTTTATTGGTGCAGATCTGTCCGTTTTTAAAGAATTTGTGAACTAGTGCTCACTAGTGCAATAAGTTGGAGTGAAAGAAAGTATATGTGTTTTTCATTCTAACTTATCGCGATGATGCACATATTTTCGAAAACGAACAATTCTTGTTTTTAGCTGAACTAGTGCTGCACTGAAACTCCTCCATTCCTCTTCAACCGTTCCATTCCTCTCCAACATAAATTTATATACTTGTTTCACTCCAACGGCAAAAAGTGCAACCTGGTTTAGCTAAAAGGAACAGAAACGTAAAAAAGTGCGTGGAATTATTTGACACGCACGATTATGATCGACTTAATGTTTGCATTATACTTGTGTTACTTTTACGCGATCGTGACAAACAGTCGGAAATTTTAAGTCCCGTTCAGAATAGGTTGCAAATACCTAGTTGCGAGTTGCGAAGAATGGCAACTATTAGTTACTCCCTAAATTTCTTGGAGTGAAATTTTCACTCGAGAAGTAGAGTAACTACCGATTCACTCGAGTTAGAGTGACTTTTCATTCGTATAAAGTGATTTCTTCCACTTTATCATGGAGTGAATTATATACTTTTTATTTTGGAGTGAATGTTTTTACGTGACACGCAAAATCCGTTTGATATAATATCCAAAGAAAATGTTTCAAAATATGTATGTACAGGTAATATAAACCTTATGCACCGACGAGATATACTACAAAGACTAATGGCCTTACGGGATTTAGCGTACCAGAGAAATTTCCCTGATGAGGCACCCGGGCGAAAGAGACCGTCTCGCATTTAATAAAATTTAATGGGAACTAATACTTTTCAATCCTTTTCTTCGGATCAGAAAGATTCAAAATTCAGACATATTCAAAATGTCAATACTTTTTAATACGTTTCAATTCGACATTTTATACAGGGAAGCAGGACAAAAGGAATGGGATACGGGCAACGATACATCATGCGTCTCCAGTATCGAAAATCGAATACCGATTAATACCATACATCATGATGTATGATATTAATCGGTATTCGATACTAATTTACTCTTTCATTGCTCTATAAGAAAAGGAAAAATTGATACGAATCGTTCATTTATCCGCGTTAATTTTTTTTTTATTATATATAAGTGGTCCATGGGACGATTAAATATTCGAATACATGTTGCCGTATCAAAGTCTCCTGTATAATAAACGATTTGACACGTCTGGAGACGCATGATGTATCGTTACCCGCATCCCATTCCCTTCGTCCTGCTTCCCTGTATAAAATGTCGAATTAAAACGTATTAAAAAGTATTGACATTTTGAATATGTCTGAATTCTGAATCTTTCTGATCCGAAGAAAAGGATTGAAAAGTATTAGTTCCCATTAAATTTTATTAAATGCGAGACGGTCTCTTTCGCCCGGGTGCCTCATCAGGGAAATTTCTCTGGTACACTAAATCCCGTAAGGCCATCAGTCTTTGTAGTATATCTCGTCGGTGCATAAGGTTTATATTACCTGTACATACATATTTTGAAACATTTTCTTTGGATATTATATCAAACGGATTTTGCGTGTCACGTAATATCCTTCGGACTACACGGACATTGTTATTTTGATCATTTTGATTTCTTTGGTATTTATTGAATTATCCAAAACATGCAACTGCCATGTTGAACGACTCAATTGTCGTGTGAAATGTTTCGATTTTCACAAATTCATATAAAATTTTTCATTTTTCACTGATTTACAGAAGTCTTTCACTTTTTATTAGTTTACGCTAGGGAAAAAATTCATGATCGCTGCCCCGAGCAGCTGCAACGCTTTTCGGATCATTTATGTCGGCGCGCTTTTACTCCTCAGATTTCTGTCATTAATAACTCGATAATTATTGGGAATCTCGTAAAATGATATGGGACTTTAATGTTTGTCTGAACCCAATCTACCCTCACACTTCGGGTTGGCAACTAATTACCAGACACTTCGTGTGATCTTCGTGATATTAATACACAATGTCAATTCTTTTTTTTTTGCACATGTTAACATGTTAATTCATGTTATAAATGCGTAACAACGTGCGAGACCGTGTTTGTCAAGTACGCTATTATGGTTGTAGCACGGACATAAACTGCCTAAAAATGGATGTAGCACGGACTGCCACCACATACAGGTTTTACCGCCGAAACCTGAAAGTAGATGTAGAATCGTAGTTCTCCTCTCAAAATGGATGCAGATGGTGCCCTTTCCCAGTGCGGAAAGTTGGTGTCGTTCGATCGTTTATCAGATATTGCAGCAAAAAGCGGAAGAAGACTCCTTTGAAGGTAAGAACGCTTCGCTAATGCTTAATGCTCGATAATGCATCGGGCAATATATAATTTTCTAAAGAAAGAAAGAGAGGTTTACAATTTGTACGATATTTTAAAATCGCTCGTGAGGATCGTATAAAATTTTATTTTATTTCCCTTGGTTTGTTATTGGAAGATTATTAAAGATGTCATTAAATATGTAAAAATTGGTCGAAACGACAAACATGTATATGGCGATAGCAATGGTATTAGGTGCTTCCGAAATGTCCAGAGTTGGGTCGAGTTGAGTTAGTTTCACTATAGTATATGTAACGGATGACCTTTAGTCAGACTAAAATAAACATAAAAAATATTGTTGGCCTTTATTTGAATCTTATTTGAATTGAATTGATGAACATTATTTTAATTTATGGCTTCTTGAAAAAGACAAAATCTGCGTTCATATAGTTGGACGAATTTCTTCCGAATTTGAGAGTTAAGATGATTTCTCTTCTAAATTTGAATTGACCAACCAACGTGTTAAAATATTCCAAGTGCAAATTTTAATCAAATTTGTGACGAGTATATCGCGATATATATCGCGAGAGAATAATTAAGAATTTGAAAAGAACCTATGGGGAGAACTCTATCGGCTACTAAATAGTTGTTCACATTTTTCTATGATAATAATTATTCTCTCTCGCTTTCTAGCATACGATATTTGCGCAATGACTTATGCGCAGATCAATCATACAATTTTTCGTACACCGACCTTTTGTCAATATCGTCCAATATGCGTATATATTCTGTAAGCGCATGCGCGTAGATGTACAATGTTAAGGCGCGAATGTTTCGCGCGTTTCGTTCAGTTCAGTACTTGGTGTGCTACTGAACAGTTGCTCCAGAACGATCATTCCAGCTGGTTGCTATCATTCCAGAAGTAACGATGACCTGGGCAATCGACGATGACGATTCAACTGCCGCAAGCGAACATTCCTGCCACGGTAGCCCAGCTGCAAGCCGCCTCGAATTTTTCACAACGCATCGTCCAATTGGTATGTCAACAACAGGTTTATCAATATTTGTTAAATTATTGGAACAGACTTTACATCTTCTTTGTTTCCACATGTGTTTTCTCGCACAATTAGGGGCTGAAGCAAAACCCTTTAAGAGAAATTCGATTGATTTGATCGTGAGTCTATATCTTCGAAACCGTAAAGCGTATGGAAAATCTTTCGGACAAGCATTTGTAGCATTTGATGTTTTCTATAATTGTCCATTTAGATGTTTACAGATACATACATTTTTTAAGCTATCTTTATCATTCACTATCATTTCTGTGAATCTTCAGACTTTTAGGAGGCGTAACATTAAAAAGAATGTTACGCTGAATTCAATAACATGTAACATTGTTAGATTTCGAAATCGCACATTTCGCAAATGCAAGCGTCGCGCTACAGATATATGTTGCGTCCAGCTATTCATCATCCTTGATACCGCAAAGCAAAGGAACAATTATGAATACCGCGGATAACATGTAAATTTTAAACTTATAATAGGTATTAAAATTTGCAGTGAATTAACATCAGAACTCTCTTCAGTTCAATCATGGATAAACTTTTCGAATTAATCTTAAAGTTCTTTTGTACAGAATTTCAGTCATTTTCTGCAATTAGTATCAGAAATACATCTATTCCCACGTTTATGAAATCCGTCTTATTATATTATATAAAAAATATATTTTGTTCGAAAATGTTAATATATACATGTATATAATCATAGAGATATAATCATATATAGATATAAGTATTTTTATATCTCGGAAAGTAAGAGCTTCCCTGTCACGTCGTGAATCGTGAATGTATATGTGTTAGTCCTTTTTGAGGTCAATAGATTTAACTAATTTACCTCGGGATGGACTGGTTTGTGTGAATTATATTTTAAATCGGAATGAAGAAGGATATTTAGAATTTAATCTGAGGAGACGAATGTTTAAATATCGAATCTTTAATTTTTACCTTTTTACAGTTGAGAGTCAATTGATCAGAGTGTTAAGAATGTTTTTTCTGTGTGTGGACATGTTTTAAGAAATTGAGTTGTGAAATGATTTTATGATAATGAGTCCGTGAAATGATTTAATGCAAAAATGAGTCGCTCCACTGGTTTGCGCGCCTTTTATAGGCATGTGGTGAGATACCCCCGTGCGAGTTCTTATCACCTTATTAGTAGTAGGGGAAAGATGTTTCTCATGACATAAGAATGATAATCAATAATCGTGGTCATGGTATTTATTATCTATCCATTGTTCTTTTAATCTTCTCCGATGAAGAAGCATTCGGCATCGTATTTATTACGTCTAGACTGAGGATCAAGTGACCAAAATATCCGATCTAAACGTTATTGTTGAATTAATTTTATGATCGAATTTAGAAATGTTGTTTAAAGTTAGGTGGACGTAACACCTTCCCCCTTAAGTCATACGTGGTGAGTTAACAATGAAACCATGTATGAGCGCAATGAATGAAAATGATCGAAAACTAAAATTATTTGGTGTATCCGCTTATTCGTTTTCTTTCTTTTATTTTTGTAAGGTGATAATTGAAATACAATCTATGTCAAGAATATGTAGTGATTTTATAGTTATTATATGGTGATTACATAGTGATTATATCGTTATTATATATAAGATATAAGACATGATATATATATATATTTTTTTTTAATATCTTCTGTATACTTTTATTTCGCCCTCTAGTGCTAGTAAGTCGGGATCTAATATAAATTCCTCTATGCATTCGCAGCATTGTCTGGCGGCACTATTTCGTTTCATAATTATTTTGTTACATTGATGGCATTTGTAAGCTATGGTTCGGTTTAATAAGGCTACAATGTGTAGGGTATGTTTAGTTTCGAATAGTTTGTAGTATTCCGGTTGTCCTTGTTGAATGTAACATTCTTCGCACAGTTTTGTTTTCGGATGTCCTCTATATATATATATTTTTTTTTCTGCATTATTGACCTGTTTTATGCATACGCTCGCTATTAGTAAAGCATATGTGGCGATATGCTCTATCGGGAGGATCCCATCGATAGGGCCATAATATTCGTTAAAGTCTTTATTTTCTTGCCCAGCTGGGATCTTCATGATCTAATATTTAAGAAATTGTAAATTTAATTCAACTAATTTTGAGAAAAGAACATGTGCATACTATAATGTGAATGTATTTCTGCCTGAACTATATGTCTTGTGAATGGTCTTTTAATTCCCTTTTTGGAAATGGAATGCTTTCTCCTTCTGATTTTTCTGAGTTACGTGTTGTCATACGTTTTACCTCAGGTTCTGGTTTCTCAATCATTGAGCCTGTTCGTGGTGAATTTTTCAGTGGTCTTGTCAGCATTTAAATTAACTTTTCCTGGTTTATATATTATTTCATAATTATATTCAGCTAATTTAATTCTCCATCTTACTAAACGTGAACTCGGGTCTTTTACTTTATTTAACCAAGTCAATGGTTTATGATCAGTTATCAAAATGAATTTTTTTCCATAAAGATAAGGTCGAAAATGTTGTACAACATATATTATTGCTAACAATTCCTTTTCTATCGTTGAATAATTTTTCTCTGCGTCATTTAATACTCGTAAGGCATAACTTATTGGTCGATCTTTTCCTATTTGTCCCTGACTTAAAACCGCACCTATTGCTGTTCCTGACGCGTCTGTTGTTAAAAGGAAAGGTTTGATAAAATCAGGATATTGCAATACTGGTTCTTGACAAAGAGCGTTTTTTAATAATTCAAATGAATTTTATTTCTTTTCTTTCCATTTGTATTCAACTTCTTTTTTTAACAGATTGGTTAATGGTTTAGCGATTTTTGAAAATCCTTCTATAAATCTTCGATAGTACCCCGCTAGACCAAGAAATTGTTTAATATTTTGTGGAACTGGAAAGTTTTTAACGGCTTCCACTTTTGTTGGGTTTGGGCGAACCCCTTCTTTTCCAATTATATGTCCTAAGTAAGTTACTTCTTTTCTTAGAAATTGGCATTTTTCTGGTTGTAATTTTAAATTTGCTTTTCGTAACTGATCAATTATTTTTTCGGATTTTATCGCATGCTCAGTTAAAGAGCTTGAATATAAAACAATATCATCTAGGTATACGAAAACTTCATTTCCCTGCATTCCGCTTAATATTAGATCCATTAATCTTTGAAAAGTTGCCGGTGCATTATTTAAACCAAAAGTTAAAAAGTTAAAAAAGTAAACCAAAAATTCGGTCGAACTCGTAATGACCATGTGGGGTCGAAAAAGCAGTTTTATGACTATCATTTGGATGCATGCGTATTTGGTTGGTGAAAACCTGAGGCCAGGTCAAATACCGAAAAATATTTTGCTCCTCCTAATTGGTCAAGTATCTCTGTTATGTTTGAAAGAGGATATGCGTCGCCTGTCGTCTTGTCGTTTAGCTTACGGAAATCTAACACCATCCTCCAGCGTTTATGCCTTTTTAGGTACTATCCACACTGGCGTATTATATGGTGAATCAGATGGTTTTATAATTTTTTGATCCAATGGTTTATCTATTTGTTTATTTATTTCCTTTTTTTGTATTATTGGGAATCGATATTGTTTTGTATTTATTGGTGCTTCATCTGTTGTTAGTATTCGCTGTTGTAGAACATTTGTATTTCCTACATTTTCTTCGGGTACATGAAAACAATCGGCACCCTTTTCAATTAGTCTTTCGACGTGTTCTCGCTCTTCGCTATTAAAATGTTTTAGATTTAGTAATTCAATTATTTTATTCTTTCTAGTGTCATGTTGTATATGGTAATCTTTAATTTTTACCTTTTTACAGTTGAGAGTCAATTGATCAGAGTGTTAAGAATGTTTTTTCTGTGTGTTGACACGTTTTAAGAAATTGAGTTGTGAAATGATTTTATGATAATGAGTCCGTGAAATGATTTGATGCAAAAATGAGTCGCTCCACTGGTTTGCGTGTCGCTTTTTATAAGCAGGTGGTGAGATATCTCCGCGCGAGTTCTTATCACCTTATTAGTAGTAGGGAAAAGATGTTTCTCATGACATAAGAGTGATAATCAATAATCGTGGTCATGGTATTTATTATCTGTCTATTGTTTTTTTAATCTTCTCCGATGAAGAAGCATTCGGTGTCGTATTTATTATGTCTAGACTGAGGATCAAGTGGCCAAAATATCCGATCTAAACGTTATTGTTGAATTAATTTTATGATTGAATTTAGAAATGTTGTTTAAAGTTACGTGGACGTAACATCCCGAAGCATGTTCAAGTAACTTCTTTTTATGCTTAAAATGGATTTGGAATATATTAAGCTACAACTCAAGTAGCTATTTGAAATATCTTGTATATATTATACATAAGTGATACTTTAATTATTAATTGTTCGGAGTACCTCGTTTTGCTTTGTTACTATTTTATCGGTACTAATTTATCGGTAATCTACAGCAGTCTCGTAATTATTCGATAATTCATTAATTACTCGATAATTCATAGAAATCACATATTCATATAAAACACATATTACATTAGACACATACAAAATACATATTACATTAAACAATTATAAATCATGGATAATATATAAAAAATATATATTTTATTATTGTTTTACATTGTGTGCAGCACAATAATAACTTTGATATTATATTATGTAATCTTGCAGTATGAATATGCACATTTTTATTTTCATTTATATTTAATAATAGTTGCACAATATCTAAATTATCTTTTTCAATATATCCTAGTAGTTACGATATGCATTAGAAGTTTGTAAAAGTTTATCGAATTGTCGATGATTGTTGACTCGAAAAATTAGTCATTTTATAAATGTTGAATCAAGCAATTACTTAAAAGATGGCGGAAAGTAGTGGATAACGGTGACTGATACTTTTATTGAACATGGCATTACCTCGTTTTGCTTTGTTACTATTAACTATACTACCAGGTCTGTAAATATGAAACCGGAATTTGCCCATAGATGGCCCTAGCTATTAATGTAGTTACCGTCAAACCTCGTCATCGGCGCCACTTCCATTTGTTGACATTTGACAAAGATTTTCAACTCACAATAATACAAGTTTCATAGAACAGCATAGTTTGTAATAGCGTTGAACATGTCGAATTTTGTGCCTGGAAGCTACGATTTGCGGACAGCATTGATTTTCTGTTACCATTTGAAGAAAACCCTGGCGAAAATATTTCTACAAGAAACTGCGTGAATTGGAATACTTTCAAAGAAAGTAAGAAATTATTTCAGACTCTGTAAGAATTCGAAAAACTGCGTTTCTATGAAATTCTTTATTCATTGCCTGAGCAATGATGCCTGAGCTAATTATGCAATTTCTTTCTTTTCTCTACACATTTATCTTAAAATATTGAAATGTTCCTAGAAATAAAAAATGAAGAGTGGTAAATATGGAGAAAAGGGTTGATTCCGCGTATTGATGCAGTGTACAGAAAAGAAGTTACGTTAAGTTCTAGTGGATTCTAACACAACTACGTAAATTTCAAACAATTTCCTTCTTAATACCGTAAAAATGACATTAACTTTGCGCTTCGGCCGCCTTTTGAGACGTGTTGTGGCGTATTAGAATTTCAATCGAGCTTCACTTGATTGCTCCATGCCTCAATTAAAATTGACATCTGAGTTGATCGGGATAAAAAGGATGTAAGGGAATTTAGAATAAGATAAATATTTATCGCTTTCTTATCTTGGTATTGAATAATAATTATTTTATTCGTCAATATTGCATACACGGATACAAGGCTCTTCTTTTCGTTTCTACCGACGTTTTCAGAAAGTAATGAATCGTATGCAAATCTAATTCGGTCGTCTTGAATGACGAGAATAAACGAAGCAACTTTGTAGATAAAATACGTAATATAGGGGGTGAGCTAATTTTGTTTAAACTCTGTTAAAACTTCATTATGCGAAACAAACGTTCGAGCAACAGCGTGTCTGCTTTGTGAAATTTTTCGTCTATGAAAAGTTTGCCGTGAGAAGTAATATCCAGTCAATTTGCGTTCATTATGAGAAAAAGTAACTGCGAATTCCACCTCATAATAATTAATTGCATTAATTGTCTTGAAAAATTTCCCTATGACGATATTGCGCATAACATTTTCTCGCCGTGCGCTCGTATATAATATGTACAATTAATTTGTAATTAACTGATTTAAACGACTAAATGCCTTCGTCGGACCTCTCGAGGGAGCGGATTGCGATCTCGCGCTATCAAATCGACGCACTCCGAGAATTTGCGTCAGTTTCAGGTTGTTATAACAAAGCCGACCACTACAAACGCGCTTCGCAGTTCGCAATCAACTGTAGCCGCGATCGCGCCAGGACGGAACGATCAATTTTTTTAGCGACACGATAACAATAAACACCCGTGATTGTGAAAACAAGTATGCGTTAACCCCAAATGAATTCCAATAAAAGACGGTCATCTAGAGGAGTCTTGACAACACCCCTCCCCCTCCATAGTCGGATGTATTATTTATACAGTAAATTTCCCGTATTAGCGGATTAATTTTTCGCGTTTTAGTGCAGCTCGTAAATATTAAATGAAGCATTTCTAAAATTAATAATTCATAAGTTTATTCGCGAGAGAGAGAGAGAGAGAGAGAGAGGGGGGAAGACGCAAGTATACATACGTATATAATACTAATGTACAATGTATTTTATTACTATTTAATGTTGGTTATGTTTCATTGTGCGTAATTTATGCAAAGCGCGACTTCTCCTCTGCCGGAAGCACGCGCGTATATTCCGAAAATCAACGAAGAGCTGTCGCGAATTCCGATTCAAACCCACGCGAACGCCGCGTTCGAGCCAATTCGACAAATCGATTCTGAAACGTGAGATAGAGGCGGTAGCAAGTGGAATCGCGCGAATTTGAAGTCTCATATTCGCATGTAACTCACGCCGAGCCCGGTGGCGACGAGCGGCCGCGATCGGGACAAAGCGAAGAGTATATTACAATTTAATTGCAGGAACAAAAAGGTGATACCTCGTGCTCCTCTGCGGTACAATAGAAAAAAGCTACACTGCAATTTGCCTCATTTATCTGTTATCCAATAAACTCGGACACACGAGTGTAATTAAACGCAAACTCGCAGCTACCGACAATGTTGCTGTTTCCTGACGAGTCACAAAGACGAGACGGATCAATAGGTGTGGGATGGGGGGGAGAAAGGGCGGAAGAGAAAAAGAGGATGCTGGAAAACGATGAAACCCTCTGTTTTTTCATTGTAATTTAACAGTCCCGGCAGTCATTCCGCGAAAGCCCGAGTTTAAAAATAATTATCCGAGTTTAAAAATACCAGACACTGGCGTGGTATATGATAGAACAATTGACCGTGCGTCGAATGAGAATCCGTCCTCTGATATTATATCGTTTTAGCAAGCGCGAAGTATTCCATTTTGCAGCATTTTCAGGAGATGTAAATATCGAATATCACTATAATGCGTTTATATCTCAATTACGAGGGTCGTTCGATAAGTAAGATAAATTTCCGCGAGATGGAGCCACAATTAATTTTGTAATATATGGCCAGGAAATAACACTCTTCGAACTGTCTCATATCAAGTTTCAGCCAAAAGCGACGCTTAGTTTACGCGTGGCAGACATTTGAAATGAGCGTGGCAGCGGTTCACCATGACAACGTTCCGGCTCACATCTTCACAGTCGCAAAGGCAAAATTGCACGAATTAAGATTCGAATTGTTGCCCCATCCATCCTATTCTCCTGATTTGGCCCCTTGTAATCCTGATTTGGCCCTTGTTCTTTTTATTCCTAAACCTCCAGATCTGGCTCGGGGGAAGAAATTTTCGTCCAATGAGAAGGAAGGCCATCGCTACTGTGAATGTGTATTTTCAAGGCCTCGAGACTTCCTATTTTTCTGAAGGAATAAAAAAATTGGAACACCGTTGGACTAAGTGTATAAAGCTCCAAGAAGACTGTGTTGATAAGTGAAAAGGAATTTTTCGGGAAATGGGTGATTTTGTTGCTTTTTTACCTGAATTTATCGAACGACCCTTGTACAATTTTCACAAATTCTCACGGCACGCGCGACCGCTTCATTTGCGATTCACTCGCACGGCTCTGTGCTCCGCTATTATTAAATCCCTCTAATGAGTATGTACTATCGCATGAACCCTTTGCGCTTTCTATTACCGCGCAAATTCTTCATCGAGAGGATAGAGAGAGAGAATATACCGTGCATAGATTACATGCGATAGAAACAGGAAAGGAGGGGAGTTTAGAAGATAGAGAAAATCGCAAAGAGAAAGCTCCTTGATAATTGCTGATATTTTTATGATATTTTCACAGTCGAAGATATTAGATCGAGTTTCGATCATAATTAAGGTAAACCGAATTACGCCACTGACCCGAATTACGCCACCTTAGCTTATTCTATGCGTGTAACAAAACAAGCGGCTGATTACTCTGCTATCAATAACTATCTGGAAAGTATTAATTGGGACTCTGCACTATCCTCCTTATCGGTTGACGAATCTGTTGATCTTACTATATATATCATTCCCACATCAGGAGTGCCGCAAGGGTCTCATCTTGGTCCTCTACTTTTTTAACCTTTTCGTCAACGACATTAATGTTTTTAAGAACTGTGACTTTTTTTATATACTGACGACTTCAAAATATATAGATGTATTGACAGCCATGATGATGCACTCTTTCTTCAGCAAGATAGCTCCGCTAAAGTAAGTATGAAAAGTATAAAGTAAATATGAAAATATAATGTGATTTTCCGTAAAAACCAATTTCAAAAACCTATATCAAAGATCTATCACTTTTGACTATTTTCGACTGAATTTGCTTCTAAATGATTACTAACCCATGAAGTGATATTGTACCTTATACGAGGGTCGTCCGACAAGTTAGGTAAAAAAGCAATAAAATCACCCATTTTCTGAAAAATTCCTCTTCACTTATCAACACAGTCTTCTTGGAGCTTTATACACTTAGTCTAATGGTGTTCCAATCTTTTTATTCCTTCAGAAAAATAGGAAGTCTCGAAGCCTTGAAAATACACATTCACAGTAGCGATGGCCTTCTCATTGGACGAAAATTTCTTCCCCCGAGCCAGATCTGGAGGTTTAGGAATAAAAAGAAGTTACAAGGGGCCAAATCAGGAGAATAGGGTGGATGGGGCAACAATTCGAATCTTAATTCGTGTAATTTTGCTTTTGCGACTGTGAAGGTGTGAGCCGGAACGTTGTCATGGTGAACCGCTGCCACGCTCATTTCAAATGTCTGCCACGCGTAAACTAAGCGTCGCTTTTGGCTGAAACTTGATATGAGACAGTTCGAAGAGTGTTACTTCCTGGCCATATATTACAAAGTTAATTGTGGCTCCATTGTGGCTCCATTGTGGCTCTCGCGGAAATTTATCGTATTTATCGAACGTAATATGATAAAATAAAATATTTTTGGGTAGTAATATAAAGTGTTTTAGTTTTGTACGATTAAAATATAATAAAAGATGATAAAAAGGTATAATATTATAAAATTATATGGCTTTTATATAATATAATATAAAGTGGCGTTATTTGGTACAATCAGTGGCGTAAATTGGGATCTACAATTTCAGTGGGCGTAATTCGAGACATTTGCAGTTCACACTTAATTCTTTTATATAAATAAATAATCTTGTTTATATCAAATTTGTATGTGTGTTTTCGCTAATTTATAATAATAATTTTTAATAAGATCCATAGTCTTATCTAACAGCACTTTACTTTTAGAAAAATAAATTCTCAAAAATTAGTCTTTGCTTAACGTGGCGTAATACGCTTACCTTACAAATGAAAGAAAAAAAGAACAGATATCAGGATATATCTCATCGATCGTCCTATGCGCGTCGAACTGCGACGAGCGATTGAAACGATTCCACGGAATGTTTGACACTAAAAGACCAAAACTCACGTTGCGCGTATCGATGAAAATTGTCTCGGCTGGAGGTACATGCAATTAGTGATTCCCTTTCACGGCCGTGGATTGAAATATTCGAGGCTTCTTAAAGGCAAAGGAAAGAAGCGCCTTTACAGGTGCGCGAACGATCGCTGCGTACAATTGAATGGCGAGAGAGCCGAATGAAGCGTTTAAAAAATGCTCGCGTACCTGACGACCTCGCCGATCCTGTGATTTCCATGGTTGCCTTTGTATCACGTAACGAATGAGTTCGTCGCACCCATTAGCCCAGATAAGTCGTCAATCGGTTCTGCGACACGCGTCGCCACGCGACCTCTGCAAAACTAATTCTACTTCCTGGCACTCGAGCTTTCTCGTCCTCTTATCTTCGGGTGTATCGTTCGATGTCTTATTCAGGTTTCCCCATAGCAACTGTGAGAGTTCCATTCAACTAGAATCTTCTTAGCTTCGCATGTCACCCTAGGTGTTCGCTCACCACGCGGGTTGTATATCAAGTGGACGTGCGAATGCAGAAAATTGCAAACCTTCGAAAGATCGAGGCACTTTTTGCCGCGGTTCATTCAGGCAATTCTCCCCACATCGCATTTGTTTTTGTAATTATAATACACATACATCGTCACATACACACATGTAACGCTGGTGGCGAACGTGTTAATTTGAGCGATCGATTTCGTTTGAGGGATTATACTAGATTAGTGCATACGAAATGATCAGATTTTGCGTATGTCCAGTATGTTGTGCAATATTGTGTAAAGTTTTGCTACAAAATGCAGTCTTCGTAAGTATACAAAACCTATTTTGTTCAGGCATTTACTTACCCATAATTTTTACTTATAAATTATGCAAGATGAGTACCAGTGAAATGCATATTGTGATACTCAATATAAATTTAAACTTGGAAATAGAGTGCGGCGAGTTACTTCCAATAAGTATCTTCTAGAATAGGGTTTCCTAACCTTTTTTGTATTTCGCAGCTCTAAAAATTTATTAATGAACCTTCGCATCCTCTACAAAAAAAAATTATTCGTATCGTATGTTTAAAAATTAGTTGTTAGGGTTTTAAGGTAAGGTATACGTACAGATACGTAAAAAATATATAAGTTTAATAACATTTTTTAAATTTGATGGTAAAAATGCCGGATTATCCCAGAATTCATCTTAATCATTATTAATTACAATCACTTTTCCTCGCACTCCCGGTTGGGAATCCCTATTCTAGAAGTAGATCCACGTAAAACCTCTAGAGAACTCGCAGATTGAGCGTTGATTGCGCTACGGCGTCTGCATGCCATAGGTAAAGTGAAAAACATGGAAAGCCGGACATTTTCCATAGCACCAACCTGATGACCAGTTCGGCTTTTGATTCGCTTCTGAAGGGAGGAGAATACTCACTGTGTGCGAACGCAGTTTTACAAATCAAACACAGTCGAGTTAAAGCGCACGCTCGTTTATTCAGCGCGAAGCCGCAGTCGGGTGTTTATTCTGCTCCGCTGTAAATTGCGATTTTCAGCGCGATCCTTCAACTTTCTCATTTACCTTTCGCGCGATATCGTCCCCATTAAAGCGCTACGCAGCAACATCGGAGATGAACTGAGATTCCAACCCCCAGCGTTCGGTTCTCGCGCGCATGAACCCGCGGTGGTTTTATATCTTTTCGCTAGGGAGATCGCTTTGAAGTCAAGCATCTCAAGAAGCGGTCGGTATACTTTACGAAATGCGTATTTATCAGCTGAAGGTATTTACGCAACTTGTGTAAATTGCGCTAATAACCAACGCCTCGAATGCCCGCACATTCTCCGAGCTGTATCCGCGTCGCGGCAACAATTTCGCCCGCGCTTACAAACGGAAACGATCGTTTCGAGTGTCGAAAATATTTCAAGTTAAAACAATAGATTTCGGACTAATAAGAGCCAAAGCGCAAATATAAACGCGTATGTCTCACTTTGTACACAGTCAGCTTGGTCTCCCGCAGGCTGCTCGGACGAGTCGAAAAAGTTCCCGGCGGCTGACAGGTAAAACACAAAACGAGCGTTCACAAATAAAAGGCGTAATGTCGCGGCTACTTATTTTGCTTGTCAACTTTTTTTCACGTAGGCGAGATATATTTGTTTTCATTCGAGATCATTAAATTTTTTAAATCCTCTTATTCATCGATTTGCCACAGGATACCCACATTGACGACTCGCTTGCTTCCCATCGCGGTCACTGAATTCTTATTCATTCGCCAGAATCCTTTTGCTCGCTGAATCTTTTCATTTGTTGATTTCTCACACGGCATCTGCATCAATGACACATTTGCCTTCGTTCGCGCTCGCTTAGCCGCTTTTTCCTTCTAAATCCACTTGAAGAGTCGCGAATCTCTCCATTTACTCTGCACCGGCGCAGTGAATCGAAACGATGAAAAAGATGGACATCGAGCCAGAAATAAAAGTTCGAATTTCACAACTTCATCTACTAGAATGTATTGTAAAATAATTCTAATATTAGAACTATTTTAGAACATATGTATGATCCGAATGCAGAAAATATAAAGTAATGAGTAATATAGATACTGTCTAAGCGTCTAAGGTTTCTCGAGTTTCTGTGATAAGTAAAATGTGTTAAGCATAAGTCGTCCATTTGTGTTCGCTGTATTTTATATAAATAATCATCGGTCCTTGTCTATCTTATGGTACACAATTCTATGATTCTTTAAGAACATTTTTATCATATCCATTGCCAGATTTTGTTATATTTTACGCATTTTTCTCTATGATGAATTAGAACGATACTCGTACATATATATGTCGTATATGTCGTAACACAACTCAAACATGTTTATTGAATAATTAAAAAAAATGTCCATATTTGTCCAAAATCTACTAAATAGGATTTTAAAAAATCATTCATATAGTAAAAAGCACAGGTTTCAGCTGCGATCTTGTGCGATCTTTTTTCCTATACATCGTATAGTGGATAGAAACCATCTAACCTATTATGTACGATTGTACATGAATGAAAATTCGGTTCGGAGACAGAATTTCGCCCAGAAATCATTTGTAATGAAACTTCCAGTAAAATTTCTGTTTATATTTCCATAATATTTTTATAACAATATTTCTTTTATTAAACTTTAAATATTCCTGTTTGGTTTCAAGTTAACGTCACATAGATAAGAAACAAGACATACATTTTGTTCAATCTGTTGCAACGGATTGAAAAAGAATCGCAAAATTTCGAATAGTCCTTTCGTTTAATCCAGTTCTATTCATATACACGTAATCGAAGGATTTGCGAAGAACCTCGCGATAACTATTTTATCCAGATTATTGTTATCCTTGGCTGTTTTCACGAATTTTGTTTTACAAAATCCACTAGTCTTGCAATGTTTTCTTGTGTTTTCATACAGATTGTTCAATTAGAAATAAAATTTTCAAAAATATGCAACAAATATTTTAATAATTAAATTTATGCAAGAAGATTTGATATAACTTGCCCAAGGCTAGCTTGCTCCTTATCTTCACGTGGTGCTAGCTGCTGAAACCGAATAGGAACACTATATATTTATATATATTCGTTACAATACTATTATTATCAAAATGGTATACAAAAATATTATAAATAAAATATTTTATGAAAATTAATTTTATAAAAATTTATTCCCGCACAAAATTTTGTTTCCAAACAGAATTTTAGTCGATGTCCACAGAATTTGAAGTTTCGATCCACTGTACGGCGCGACCAGCACAATGAAAATCAAGGAGCGACGGCCGCGCGGCTGACGTAGGCCAGGCGTTGTGTTTCAGTATGATTATTAGCGTATGATTACATCCCAGTTGCGTAATCAACAGAGTACGGCGTACTCGATTGAAGTATTTGCTCCCTTTCGCGCGTGGGATTTGTACATGATATGCCGAGCTCTCGTTCGTATTGATTCACATTGCCACGTGGTGCGTGTGTGTGTATGCATACGAAACGCAAATTCGCAAGGCACAAGTATGCGCAAATAGCGCATACCGGGATAAATGCGAGCGCATTTCGCTTAGAGCAAACTCTATAAACTCATCTCACGTACGGTCATACGTACAAATGGCAGCGCGATGGAATCTACGATATCCGCTGGGGAACGCGATGCAATATCGCGAGGGCGCAGCATGTAGTAATTATTAGCAAATATTTCTCTTCGCCTCTAACCCCCCCGTTTTTTCTCTCTTTCTCTTTCTATTCTGACGAGTTAAAAATTACGTTCTTGGCATACGTCGCTAGCAGCGCGGCGGCGCAACGGGGGCAAATTTATCGATATAGTCAAATGCTCTTGATCGATATAAGTAGTTTGCCTCTACGTGCAACAAATAGCACGGCTTACGAAGGTAATCGTATAGATTAGTCGAGACTGCTACTGCTCATTAGTACAGGATAATGAGACACTGGAGAACCATAATATGGCTTTCGCGTTTAACCCTTTCACTGCTGAATTAACTTCTATTGAGAAAATTATTAAAATATTTGGTAATCCTAGGTTTTTTTGGGTCGCTGATTACGAATCTAAAATCAGATTTGCAAAATTCAAAATGGCGGATTCAATATGGCGATCATGATGTATAAAATTAATGAAAACTCCAATTATTATTAAATAATGACCAGGTCGTAATAAGAACATATGATTCTAGACGATGGAACTCGATCAAGCTGGAAAAAATTTATGTGGGGAAATGTTCAATACTGCATATTTATGCTTACTAGAGATTAAACATTCATTTTTTAGTAAAATAATATTGATAGCATGGATAAGAGATGGAGATACAGAATGAAAAACTAGGAAAATAGAGCTAAAAAGTGCAAAAAATCAAATTTCGGCCGTTTTCGTAGAAATATTTGTTTATAAAAAAAAATCTAACCTGCAAAAAAATACCGAAGAAAATATATGTTTTTGTACAACAGAAAAATATTTGGTGAAAATTTCAAATCTCTATATTCAATACTTTCCGAGCAATCGATTTTTCCCTAAAAATTTTCTCAACTTTATTTTTCTCAACTTTGATTTGTTATAAATAATCACAAATGAATAATTGGGTATAAAACCTATTGGAGAATGTTGAACAACTATTCAGTTATCTCGAAAACTCAAATCTCCGATTAGTTCTTCAAAATTATGTGATTTACAACGTAAAATTGAATCAAGAATAGGTGGGAAGTATATTTCCCACTAACAGTGAAAGGGTTAAGCGCGTTGTTCAGATATGACGTTATGTTTGAATATTATGCATTGATACGCCAGGCGTCGGATGTGCCGCGCGTCTTGCCGACAGCTGGCGAAAACGGTCAGCTGTGTATTTCGAAACGATGTGGAAACGACAAAAATGAGCAAACTGGATGTTAATCGATGAACTTGTAAATGTTCTAAATCTGTCCACTTTTGTAATTTTCATGCGAAAACGCATAGCGGGAACAAGTCGTTTCCTCGTCGAACGCGCTGGACGAAGCTCTTGTAAGGATACTTGTATTTGTGGAAACGAACGTGTGGAATCGGGAAAAACATTTGGACGATAAATATCCAATAACGAGCGATTGGGGTAATTATCTCTTTTGTCAACGTTCGTCTCCCACGGGATGAGGAAATTTCACAGTGAAAATAAGAAAAAGTACCTCCCTTCCGACTTTGCAGCAGACGTCACCCGAGCCATCCCACGGCTCTCTTTCCGTACATTCGACGTCGCAATACGGTCGTTTGCTTTTTCTACGAAAACGTGCACCTCAAATGCTTCCTGCGGATTCGTTCGTTTGACAAGATGAATCGCGCGCGCTTTCAATAATGACGTGGCAGCTGAGATGTACAAAAATGGTCGACGCGGTTACAAATACGATTGCGTATCTCGTTTATTTGTTTCTTTTTTAATAGCCTATTCTGCCATCATGCCTATTATTGTTCTCTTTCCTTTGGCAGAATCAACCCCTCTCTATTTGCATCACGAATTACTCCCTTCGTCACACGTCATGCACGGGTGAATCGGCAGCTTATCCGAATTTTCTTCTTAACCAGACAATGTAAAAGTTTGTTCGCGCACGGACAGTTTGTTAGGTAAATTCAGATTTCCCGATTCCACTTCGTGCTACCTTCATTTCTTACAAGTACAAATAGGAAGACGGATTATTGTTCACTGAGCGAATCGAGCTCGACGGAGCTCGGGACAAGAGATAGAAAATTCACAGTCGACTTGTCGTTTCTTGGAATAAGCTATTACATCGTATCGCAAACGACGCAGCTAGGATATATTAGAACCAATGTCGTTTCTCAGAATACGCTATTATATCGTATCGCAAACGACGCAGCAAAGCTAGCAAAGCTAGCATATATTAGAACTTCTACTTTCCGGCGCGTTTCGATGATGCGGACGGATCGCAGGACACAGAGTGAATCAATATCTCGAATGCGCACTGCTAGCGGGCGTTTATCTCTGTTCTGTGAAATTTGATTCGTATTACATACCGAACGCGACCAACGGTACGGTAAAACGAGAAGCCAGGGTTGACCGTTTGAGAGCCGAGGAAAGCGATCGCGACCCTTCACTTCATGTGAAAGGCAAAACCGGGGTGAGCGTTGTCGCACGCATCCCTTTCCCTTTCACTCTCCATACCTGTTCGTGATTATATTCATGTTGATGGAGAATTTGTTTTACAAACCGACCGATAAAATATCTTACGACAGCCTTGATATTTTCCCCGATATCTCGCCCTTGTGATCTTTTTAAATCTATTCAAACTGTTACACGAACAACAAAATAAAGCACTCTTACCCCAGGCGAGTCGGGAATGAAAAGAAACTCAATTCACGAGCAT
This sequence comes from Harpegnathos saltator, assembly GCF_003227715.2. NCBI lineage: Eukaryota > Metazoa > Arthropoda > Insecta > Hymenoptera > Formicidae > Harpegnathos > Harpegnathos saltator. Next base: position 385,670 of record NW_020230719.1, on the reverse strand, counting down.
ATTGCGAGAAACACCAGATTATCTCGATTGTAAAAACGATGAATGCGAGGTCAATGGAAAGTATCCGGCAAACAGCAGTGGCATATTATTAATGAAGAGATTTAATTTGCCCTGCGGCGCATAATTTAAGCCGCTTACGGCCGTTAATCCGCGAGAGCACTTCTCATTATCGGTAAATTGCTTGACAACATAATTCGCGTCGCTTCGCTCGTGATTCATTCGTTTTTCACGTCCGATGTGTTTTTCATGCAAGGTGCGTCTTATCGTGTTTTTGCGCTCAAGCTATAATATTCTCCAGCGGTCGCATTTATTCACGATCCTCTTTGCGACCACACACACACACATGCGCGCGCGCGCGCTGTGTGAGCTATTATATAAATTCGAATTTATATTACAAAATTATTTGTCTCTTTTAAATACTATTCCTTTGTAATTTAATCAGGAGGAATAGAAGCTTTTTCGTGTAAAATTAGAAATCTGGAATTACGTATTAGGAGCTACTTTCCAATCTTTGCTACATGTCTGTAAAATTTTTGCAACCGAAAGGTAGTTAATGAAGTTTCTTAGTAGAACGTGGTAGAAATAATTTGTTATAACCTGATAGTGTATACTTCTCTCCATGAAATAATTGAAAAGTAGCAAAAAGAGTTAGTAATAGTTATATATAATATAATATAAATCCACACACGGTTATTATACCTTTCCTATGCAGTATATCGCAGCAAACTGATAATTAAGGAAATACGTTATGTTATTATATGATGGATATACTTATCGGATGTTCGTGTTAACGCTCTGTTGTGGCACATGAGAAGTATTCTCAAGCTAGTTCGTAAATATTATATCAAAGCGACTTAAGCTAACATTTAAATCAGCCTGGTATATAACGAATAAATCATATCTGTTTAAATTATACGACCGCTAGAAATGAATATTTTATATCAGAAGTGTCTCCCCCCAGGTGAAACATCAAATTTGTCAGAAAATAAATATACCAAAATCACAATTAATGAAATCTTTATTTTGTTAATAAAGAAACAATTTTTGATGACTTGTGTGGTTTTGACGGGATATTCAACATCTGTATTTTGTACATTTACATATATGCAGACAAAAAAATATATATATTTATATAAGTTTATTTGTGGCTCGGTTAATGGAATATTACATTCTTCTACATTTATTGATGATAATGCAGTGATGTTTAAATTTGGTGATCTGCGGTCGTGTCCAATTAATGCATTTATTTTCTACACGTAAATAAGCAACAATAGACAAATTATAATTTCCGTTTTAAACTAAGAAATTACGAATATTGCACGGTATAAATCCAATCTCCATATTGGTATTTGAACGTGATTCTGGTTTTTCTTATTTTGTTCGGATGTGCGATTTTTTATTTTCCACATTCGTACGATAATACATGTTTACTGACGCAAAACTGTCGAAGCTTCATTTCGTCCATCTTGGAGCGACATTCATCTCTGCCACGAACACATTACTGTACGGAATAATACGTGTTTGTTGATGTTAAGTTGACAAATAAAACATTAATTAGGCTACGTCGAAGGAATTTGGATCCTCTCGACGTTAGCCGTTTACGATCGTTATGAACGTCAGCGTCAGGATGATGTTCCTCAGACACATCGACGTTGAGGGTGTATGAACACTTTTCCTCGACGATAAAGACGACGATCAGTCAGACCTTGAGGAAAATATGTCGCATTAAAGTACACCACCTTCTCCAGCAGCCTTCATTATTAAATACCTGTCAACCGACTATGCCATTGATATACACCAAGAAGAGCGCCACTAGAGCCACGCTATACGTCGCACAGCTCCGCCAAGTAACAACATGAGCTGCTGCATCTTAAATCTGTCTTGACACTTCGAATGCCACATCACTCACGCTTCGATGATGCATGAGTTTCCGCAGTGGCCTCGTCATTTGTCTATGGCTGACGGTCTGACGTTACCCTTAGTCGGGGATGACCTTACTAAATATTCAGAAGAATATTTCGAGTGGAAACAATAACGCGTCGTTAATATGATATACCAGACGTATTAAAAACAAGATTGGTCAAGATTACATTTATTTTGCGTAATATTCTGGGAAGAAGATACACCCGATATGATATAATCATTATGCGTTAAGTTTGTCTTTGTGGTAGATGCTTCTGTATAAAAAGGTGTCGATTTTATAGCTCATACTGAACGGGCTTTTAAGTCAAATACAAGGTCAAGCATTGCCCGCGCATGGGGTAGTAGAATTGGATGCACTTATCTTTCCTTTGGTACGGTTTATTTTAAGTAATCTGACTCTGTATACTTAATATACGGTAGCACATGGCAATCCGAGAATTTAGGCCTGGTGGAGTTTAGACTCGAATTCAACGTGGTGATCAAAGTGTTAAGAAAGACCATGTGTGATGGTAGGTCGTCCGTTCAACCCAGGTTAACGCTCCCAATAATCCGTATGACCACCAATGCACCATGGTATATTACCAATAATGAACTTCACCATGATTTAAACATTCCTACTGTTAAAGATGAAATTAAAATTAGAACTGAAGCATATAAAACTCGTATATAAAATCGTTCTAACATCCTAGCAGCTAATGGATCTCAAGAGAATCTTCTATAGGCTGAGGAGAAAAATTTCGTAGAACCTAATCTCTGTTTAGAAGTGTAACATGAAATGGATATGCCACTGGGCTCATTCCATGCACATTTCCTTAAAACTCTGTTTAAATTATTGCTGAATATCTACTTTAGACAGATTGCATTATTTATATATAAAAAATTCAGATAGGCGGTACATAAGTCCAAGAATGAGATCATTATCCTTGTTTATGAGCTCCCATTGTCACTCCTCACTTCTCTCAACTTTTAAGCTTCGAGCGAATGCATATGTCAGGAAAAATTTCCAATACGAATGGATGAAAAAGAAATTACACATGCCGTCTTGCATTTCACAACACGTCTGAAAACGGAAAACTCGAAAATTTAAATATCAGATTTAAAGTCACAATTGATAACTGGGAAGGTTTGAGGATGACGACGAGGTGGTGAAAGCGGAAAGTAATAAAGTGGCGAAAGCAATAATAAGTGATGAAAGGCAATGAAAATGATAAAAAGATCTCAATGACGAAAAAAAAAGAGCCAAGATTTCACGCATTAGATATCAGCTTTGAGGAATAAGGGGAGATTCCAGTTTTCCATAAATTGCATTATTGCCTTTTTTAGCAAGAGAACAACGAAATATAATATTTAAATTGTAGTTCTTTTCGTTGCTTATTTTTGTTCAAAAGCAATTCAAGTAACAGATTTTATTCGAATTGGGAAAATTGGGAATAAAGCAACGAAAAAAGGGAGATACCTGGTTCAAAAGCAGTTAAGAAAATTTTTAAACGTCCCGAAATTTCGTCTAATACTTTCTATTGCAAATATATGCAATAAATAAATGAATAATAATACATAATAAAAATCATTTTCTAATAAAATTATCAAGTTCTAACATGTAAGCTAACGGACATGGGTGGGCTCTCATTGAGGAATATTTTGGCGTTTATCATGTTAAGTAAATATCCCAGTATTTCAAAAAACCGAATTATGTGAATAGAAATTACAAAAAATCGTTACAGTTATGTTTACGAAAACTTGTTTGGACCAAATTAAGTATATTTTTTTCGATTAAAGCAAATAAAAATAAAAGGACTGATATTTGGCGTTGTATTACAGTTGGTGAAATTCACATTGGGAGGGTAATAGGCGACAGCGATTGTGAGAAAAATAATATCCGAATCTCAGTTTTAAACAATACTTATTTATTATTTTTTTGTTGTCTTTGTAAGTGCATTCCATTTCTCAGACATTTTTTCAAGTGGCGAGAATTTGCCTAAGGTTTCCTCATTCTTTGGTTGTGAGAACAATACGCAATTTTTACTAGTTAATTTTGCTTCATGATAGTCCCAGCTTTAAGTCTCGATTCAGTTCAATCTCAATTAGTTTAATTATTTAGCCTTGAATTTTAAATCCCCCTGTCTTTTAAATCTGTCGATTATTCAATTGAATAATAAGTCGGTTAATTAGTCAGTCGGGCGAGTTCTCTTACTTTTGTTCGCTCCAAAAACATTGTCCCATCGGTGCTGTGTAAATCGATCCTTTGCCTTGTTATTATATCTAAAAGAAATATTTTTTTCTCTCTCATTCTTTGTTTTCTAGCTTTAAGTAGCATTGTGTCAGTTTTTGAGGTAAACAATAGAATTTTATTGTGTATTTCTTCTTAAAGTTAAAAATTTTTTATTCCTTCCATTAAATTTTCCAAACAATTTCCTGTCTAATTAAAGCAATCCTGACTAATTAAAGCAATCAATAAGTAATTAACTATGAAGAAATGCCAGTGTGCTATATGAAAACGACCCAAACATGTACGAAAAATTAGCTTTTTCGGCATGTTGACAGGTATTTATCCTGCAACGTTTTTTCAATATTCACCAAGTTACTTTGTAGCGTACGCCTTGAAACATCCTCAAACGAAAATATTAACGCAGAGGAGTACCACTCACGCGAATAATTTTCCAAAATCTGTCTGCAAAGATAAAATATTGGGACACAGCGCGGGGATATGATACGAAAGCGTCACACGAAAGCGTCATACCGAAAGAATATGATAAATTAACTTATTGTTATTTCAGCGTCAAATCTTTGCGTTGGTCTTTGTTTGTTCGAGCGATTTCTACAAATCAGTTTACAGTTACCACCCCCGCTAATATTTGCGAGCCGACTTTCAACTCGATAACTTTGCCTTTCATCCCCTAGCGTCCGATGATGCTGCTTGATCGCGATTACGACTTTGATGCTTCACGTATTGACGGTTCGGCTTAAATAATTTTGTCTTGTGAACATCCCAGCAAGCAGCCTTACTTTTCCCCTTTGTCTCTTTGTTTGATTAAACAATACTAGCGAAACCATATTTGTCTTCTAGGGCAACGTTATATTCATATCCATTATAATATAACTGATAATGATTATTAAATAATATATTATAACTATTATCGTTCCATTACATTACGTACATACATATATTACATACATGCATACATGCATTGCGTTATGTTACATGTTCCTCCTCCTTCTCAACCAACATTATCCACAGCAACATTGTTGCTATTATTAATATTACATCAGATACACAGCATATTATTAATGTAACAACGCCGAAGTGCAGTATAACGAAAGCACAATAGCAGCAACTAGCTTGGTAACTCGCATTGCCGTGATAACATTAATAGATAACATTAAATGTAAATGTGTATGTATGTGCATTTGTACATACAGGATGTACATAAGGCAACAAGTGGAGGCGTAAAATATTAATGAAACTCACAGAAAGAAATATAAGAAAGCTTTAACAACCATAGATTTACAAACTAATCGTTTTGGCGATATTCAGTTCTTCTTCGCTTGTATACCAGTGCATATACGCGCGTACGTCTGCGCATGCGTGTACCTGTATACGTGTGTGTATGCGTGAGTGCACTTTCGTGGATGCGCGAGTGCGTGTATATGCGTGTTCGCGATGCTAAGTGTGCGAAGTTGTCGTCAGCAGTGCTCAGAGGCGACGAAGCAAATCCACCGAGACCTCGCGACGTGGTGAGAATATTAATAACAGTATTACAATTAATTGTACTCAATCAAACGATGTGGTAGCGTCGCGACGTCAAATATATAAAATAAAATGATGAGATAACGACGAAATCGAATTCGGCCGTGTGCACAAAAAGACGTCGGGGCGGTATAATAATGGTTTACCAGGAGTTCTCACTCGGCGAAACATCCAATCCAAGATATCTCGGGAGGTAAAGCCGTAACGAAAAGTATAATTACATTTCCTTGATGCAACGTTAGCGGAGAATTTCGACTGCAACTTATCCGATATGCAATTGACACAGTCGATCGCGGGACCTCGGAGATCGCTTTAACCCTTTAACGCCCGACTTTTTTATAAATGTTTTAAGAATAAAATTTGAGTTTTTTTGAACTGAAACTATAAGTAGTGATAACCAAAAAAAATATCAGAATGTTATATCTACGAAAAACTACTTTTCCAAGCAGAACTACTCCCAGAAGCAAAAAATACGCCTGATCGGTTAAATTTTTTCTTTTAGTTTTAATAATATCTTATAGATTACCATTTAGATAGTCAATTGTCCCTCCATTTTTCGCAACATAAAAAACTGTAGGCCACCAAGTTTCACGAAAATAGGTTGATTTCTTGATTTTCGTGTTCCACCATATTGGATTCGCCATTTTGAATTTCTGAATTTTTTTATTTTTATATTTATATTTTATTTTTAATTTCACATTTTGCATCTGAGAAAACTTCCAAATGTATAAAATCATAACAGATACCAATCTATTCATTTATAATGCACTTCTAGATGTCAGTAACAATGCTAATATGCCTACTTGTAATTTGACAAAACATGTTATCATTAAAACTGAGCTAAAAACAGATTAAACCGAATCTACATACAATCTATATACCATTTTTTAGAAGAAGAATTCACCTTTACAATGGTGCAAAGAAAACGAAAGTATCTCCTTTTTTGACTAAGTTATCGATTCTTAAATGCGTTTCTGGTAACTATAGTTACCAGTAGGCGTTAAAGGGTTCAAATAGAATCTTCACGTTTCCAGTTTCCTGGTCACGTGCGCTCCTATACACGCAAAACGACTTTTGTCCCTCAAGATGTACTTGCAGTTCTCAGATACACTAATATTTTAATGCTGATATGAATGCACGCGGGCACGCATGCATCGTTCTGCCGCATTTCCTACAGCGCGTTCATAGCAGCTGCGTGACAGCGAATGTGTCGCGTCTGGATTCACATAACTTGTTGTGAATGAGCGACAGCTATTGCCGTAGTAGTCTGGAAATTGACCGACCAGTAATCATTTATAATGGATAGAAAACAAAAAAGGCGTTTCTTGGTTCGATTAAGACACGGATAAGTGAAATGTATAAACAAATTGGAATCGACGTTTCCTCTTCCCGATGCCGAAGATGATGCTGATTTTTGGGTGATACAAAAATTTTCGTGGATTTCTCAAAGATGTGACCTTCTGATACAGTTTTATGACAGCAATAACACAAATATGTGGATGTATAATATAACGTTGGCAAAGTCATACTTTTAACGATTACTTGGCCGAACGAATAGAATGTTTTCACTCAAGTTACTTAGTTGATTTTTCCACCACGGAGTCCATCAAAATTTTTGCACTCATCCTGTTCACGTGTTATCGTCAGCTGATCTGTGTTGTTTGTAAGCGAACAATAATAAGCTGGATGTTGCATCAACCGTTGTATAAAGTACAGAAAGTATTTTTGTCCAAAACATTTTTCCATACGCTACATAGTTTCGAAGATATTCGCTCACGATCAATTTTATTGAATTACCTCCGAGAGGTCTTTTTCACCTCTAAATGTGTGGGTAACCAATATGTGTAAAAATATGTGTTTTATTTGTTATTGTTATATAACATATTTCAAGATTATTAAAGTCGTCGTGGAATACTTTCGATGTGATTGTCCTGTAAGTATGGTCTACAGTATCGTCTACAGAGAATTAGCGGACCACCGCGATGATCCGTGAGGAGCTAAACGTGAGTATAATTATTATTTTATTATTTTATATTATTTTATATTATTATACTTATATTAGATGTATAAATGAATAATCCAAACTTTTCTAAGCGGCTAAGAAATTAAGTTTCAAATAATCAAATTTTCCCGCTCTTTTACGATTATGTAGTGTTGACATATAGCTATTAAAAATTACATTTAATATGACGGAAGATTCAACGTAACCTCAAAAATTATTCAATTCAATACAGTCAAAAATGGCAACAGATAAGATGTATATCCGACACTGCATTCTTTACAAATTCCAACAAGGAAAAAATGCTGCAAGAGTATGCGAATCGAATTGTTCCTTTCTCGGCGAGGGTGTTGTATCGTACGATGTGTATACATTTTGGTTTAGACGGTTTAAAAGCGACGATTTCAGTCTGAATGATTTGGAGCAACTGCTCCCTGAAAATTCAGCACGAACGCAAAAAGAGCTTGCAGAGCATTTAAAAATAACACAACAAACTATTTCCAAACGCCTACACGAGATGGGAAAGATTTAGAAAGAAGGAAAATGAGTTCCGCATAAACTCACTGAAGCTAATAAAAATCAACGAGTGGCAGTGTGTCTTTCTCTTCTCAATAAGCAATAAGCAACGTAGAAAGTCTTCCTTGTGGAAAATTGTTATGGGCGAGAAGTGGACTCTATGACAATCCGAAACGCAGAAAGTCATGGGTAAATCCCAACGAAACCATCAACATCAGTTGCCAAACCAAAATACTTCGGAAAGAAGATTCTGCTCTGCATTTGGTGGGATATGAAGACCGTGATTTATTAGTTATTAAATTAGCCAGATCATTACTTAGAATTAAATTAGATTATGAGCTATTAAAGCTGAATTAAACAATTACTGCGGACCGCTACCAACACCAATTAATCCGTTTGAGTGAAGAATTAGGACGAAAACGCCCATATAGTGGCAAAGGAGAACGTCCAGTGAAATTGTTGCATGACAACGCCAGGCCTCACATTGCTTCCAATACAAAAGACACCATAATGAGTCTTGGCTGGGACGTCTTGCAGCACGGCCGGCGTATTCACCAGACATTGCTTCATCCGATTATCACTTGTTCCGGTCGATGCAACACGCCTTGTCCGATATGCACTTCCAATCAGTGGATGAGATCCGAAAATGGCTTGACGACTTTATCGTGTCCAAAGACACAACATTTTTCCGACATGGAATTCATCAGCCGCCTGAAAGATGGCTTGAAGTTATAGAAAACAACGGCGAATACTTTGATTGACAAATTTGTTTTACTTTCTTTTAAAATAAACCTCGAATTTAACTGAAACATTTGGATTATTCATTTGTACACTTAATATATTATATTTATATTATTAATTATTATTTTTTATTAATATTATTGGGTTTATTAATTTTATTAATATTAATAATATTACATTATTGGGAAACTCCTCGGGTGAAGAGAATTTGTTCTTGCCGAAAAAATACGGTATATGTGTAATATCTATATTTGGTGTGAGTTATTTCTTATGAGCTCCGAGTGAGTATTTGTATGCGCGTGGCTCATCAGTCCGCTGAGACCACTCTGAAGGAAACTGGTTACTTTTTCTCGACACTTTTTCCTTGCCGTTCATCTGGAAAATTGTCTGTCGCAGCAACCTTACATTCTTTGTTCTTTGCTTCAGTGATAACGCAAAAGAGATCAAATTTATTTACGTGAACATGGAGTGAGAAATTATCGCCGTCACGTATATACATGACATCGGAGTCTCATGAAAATCGATGTTATTCGTGCGCATGTATGATAGAACGTTAATATTAATGTAGCAAATAAATATATTCGACGTTTCTACGTCGTCCGTATGATCACGTGTGATTGCATCATCATCCGTATCGGAAGAGGAAAGAGACCGATTTCAGTGTTTTAAAAAGCCAAAAGTATTTTTGATAACAAATGTTAATATATTTTTTATGTTACCAAATCGTCCCACTAGAAGAGTAAATTTTAATACTGCTAATATGATGGTTTTATTAACGATAATTAAACACGGGGAATTTTATTTTAGCTCGGTGCTTCTCGTTCTCGTCAACACGTGTAAAATAAAGATAATACGTCGAAATAAAAATGAGACAAGAGAACAAGAATTATGATATTTCGCGTATAGAACTAAATTCTTTTAATACACAGCACGTCTATCCTCTTTATAAACATTTTGTCCGTAAATTTCGCCTATCTGCTTTTCATCGGTACCAAGAGACGAACGCATCTCTCTTGTAATACTTTTATTCATTATAAAGTATTAGCGATCGGTCAAGTTTCGGACAGCTCCAACAGTTGTTGTTGATTTATTATAACAGCTATGTGAATCCAGACGCTACGATATTCGTAGCTGCTACAAACGCGCTGAAAGAAACGCGGTAGAACATTGTGCGAGCACTCACAATCATCCAAATCGCACCCATCGAAACGTATATGAGCGCTGCGAGTACATCTCGAGAGACAAAAACTTGCGCGTGTGTGAGCGCACACACGAAACCGGAAAACTGAAAAGATGATGCTTTCATTTTTGAGGGGAAAATTACATGCGGAAGGCCGTTTTCCAGGTTATTTTTACGAATTTTTTTGACAGAAACGGTAAAATCAATGGACTTAAGAACTACTGAACCGAATAACTTGAGATTTTCATAATGTATTAATTAATGTTCAAAACAAAATAAATTTTATTGAATTATAAGAACTGATCCAATTTGTAATTCCAAATAAAAATGCAGTCACCCATTTACGAGCTCTATGTTTGCCGATAATTCCGGGCCTTTCAATACTTTGAAACCAAAAAATGAGAAAGAATTTTAAAATATACGGTTACCATTATAGCCTCTACCAAAATGAAGGCAGTGAAGTTAAGTTTGGAAAAATAATGATTGTACAAAAAAAATATCGAAAATGAAACTTTTTTTCAACTTGTAATTATGTTTAAAAAATGAATAAAATAATATATAACTATGTTCGAAATAGAGGGATGAAAACTACATGTCTACTATATATTGTGTAAAAATTCCAAGTTATTCGGTTCAGCAATTTTTGCGTAATTGTATCGATAGTTTAAGAAAATGGTGTTTGCAGATAAACGCGTTTAAAGTTGTATGTGTACTTTCATACAGATAGTAACAAATTTATTTTATACATTAAACATTAATGAATACATTGTGAAAATTTCAAGTCTATTAATCCTACCGTTTCTGTTAAAAAAATTCGTAAAAATAGCCTTGAAAACGGCGTGCTCAGCATGTATAATTTCCCCTTTAAGGGGACTGGAGGTTCAGATTGCTGAAAAATCGTGCTTGTTTTTGATAATATTTTGTGACGAACTGAATAAATATGCAAGAACGAAAATTTTAGATATAATTATACAACATACTATAAAGAATAGAAAATTTTTGTTTATTAACAAATACTCGTATAAATATACGATATATATAGCTGAAATATACTTTCCTTTTTTTCAAGTTATCAAATTTTCAAGTTAAGTTTTTTTCAAGTTTTTATAGTAATATCTCGGCTCTCGATGATCCGATCAGAGTGAATTTTGGCTAGAAATCTTGAAGAAGTTTATCATTATCTGGTGAATCACTAGAAGAAAAAATCGAACAAAATGAACAAGATGGCAGCTATTGTTAGGAAAAAGTTCAAATTTTTCAGTTCTTTTACAATAAAAAAATAAATATCTCGAAATGAAATATTTTGACGGAGTTGTCCATGGTTCACTTGAGAGCCGCATGAACAAATATTATTACTTTAAAATTTCAAATCGATACGAAGCTCAGTTTCGGAGAAATCACTGCAAAACGTTGAATAAAATTTCGAGAAAAACGCGTTTAAAATTTAAATGGACGTATATTTATATGAATATTTGTTAAGAAACAAAATTTTTCTGTCCTTCATATGTTATATAAATATATCTAAAATTTTCATTCTTGCACATTTATTCAGCTCGTCACAAAATCATTGTCAAAAACAAGCACGATTTTTCAGTAATCTGACCCTCCAATCCCCTTAAACGATTCCTGAGATCTCACAGCCGACTGCATCAATTTTAATCGCACGCTTCGCAATCGAAAGTCTGCGCCAGCGATGCATCAGGGTAATGCTATTACATCTTTTGTTACGGCTTTAGTTCCCGAAATACCTTGAGCAAAGGTCTCGCCGACGTGCGAGCTCCGAGTGAGCTGTCAATGGCGCTGTGACGTTTTTCTCTGCACATGACCGCGTTCAATTTCGTCATTATCTTGTCATTTTATTTTATGTACTTGGCGTCGCGACGCTACCACATCGTTGGATTGAATACAATTACTTCTAATACTGTTATTAATATTCTCACCATGTCGCGAGGTCTCGGTGGATTTGCTTCGTCGCCTCTGAGCACTGTTGACGACAACTTCGTACACTTAGCATCGCGAACATGCGCATGCGCGCACTCGCGCACTCGCGCAATTATGCGACATAATTACACGATTACGCATTACATTCGCACTTGCGCGTGCGCGTGTATCCACCAGGTAGCAAGTAAAGGAAAACTCAATATCTCCAGAACGATTGGTTTGTGGACTTGTGGTTGTCGAGATTTTCTTGTTCGTTTGCGCGAGTTTTATCAACCGTTCGGGTTTTCATTTGTTGCTTTATGTACATCCCGTATATACAAATACACATATGTTCACATGTATCAATATTATCACGGCGATGCGAGTCATTAACATGAGCGCTGCTTTGATTTCCATTATATTCTATTCAAACGTTGATACATTTACAAGGTGCTATATATTTTAATGTAATATTAATGATATTAACAATGCTGCTGTAGATGATGTTGGTTGAGAAGGAGGAGGAACATGTAACATAATGCAATGCATGTATGTATGTATGTAATGTATGTATGTATGTAATGTAATGGAACGATAATAGTTATAATATATTATGTAATAATCACTATCAGTTATATTATAATGAATATGAATTTGACGTTGACCTAGAAGACAAATATCGTTTCGCTGGTATTGTTTAATCAAACAAAGAGACAAAGGGGAAAAGTAAGGCTGCTTGCTGGGATGTTCACAAGACAAAATTATTTAAGCCGAACCGTCAATACGCGAAGAATCACAGCCCCAATCGATGTCAGACGGAGAGATCAGATGTTAGAAGCTGAAGGACAAAATTATCGAGTGGGAACTCAGTTTGAGTATTAACGGATGTAGTAAATATGACTCGAGTTTGAGAAATCGCTCAAATAGATGAAGACTAACTGGTTCGACCGAAATAGCGATATGTTAATTTATTATTTTCTTTCGGTATATGATGTTTTGATTTATCACTTCACGTCTTCTCTCTTTCTGCATCTCATTTATCCACCTACAGAAACAATTTTCGCGAAATAATCTTCTCGAGTGGTGCTCTCAAGTGGTAAACTTCTTTCGCTTGGAGTTGCGATTCAAAGCATACGTTATTAATTGATCTTTTTTACATGTCAAGATAGCGTTTTGATAGTTTCTTGTCGAAGATAGAACGATAGAATGGATTTTCGTAACTTTTTAGATTTTCTTTATGTATAACAATTTTATTTCGTAGTTAATTAGTTGTATTTAATTTAATGAATTGAAGAAGAAATCGCTTAGAAAAATTTCATTTAATAAATAAAGGATTTCTAACTAAATTCGTGAAAGAGGCAAAATGTTATTATTTGTCTTAGTAATTCACACGACGATATTCAAATCCAAAAGAAAGAATAAGAATGATGAAGAAAAATATTTATTCTCGACGTGATATCCGAGTAGAAAGCGGATTCAGGCCACAACGATAGAAATGTTTATGGGCTAAATGAAGAGGACTCGACTGTCGACCGATTGGTTAATTAACCGACTTATTTATCCAATTAACTAATCAACGGATTTAAGACGGAGCAACTTGGGACTTAAGGCTAACATACTGAAAGATTAATTAATGCAGATTGATCTGAACCAAGACTTGAAACTGAGAATGTCATAAAACAGGACTGATTAATAAAACTTATGTATTGCTTATATAACGAAACAGTGAGAAAATTTTGTGCGAATTTTTTTCATTTGAAAGAGTATCTAGAAAGTGAAATATATTTCTGAAGGCAACAGAAATGAATAATATTGCTTGAAACTGAATTTGAAATATCGATTTTCTCGCGTTTGTTGTTGTTTATTACCTTTCTAATATGATATTTTGTTAATCGAAATTTGATTCCAAACATCAATTTCTTTATTTAACTTCATTAAGCTGACAGAATATTTTATTTTGTTCAGAAAGGGTTATGTGGATATAACTGCAATGATTTTGTTTTGTTGTCTGTTCGCGTAACTTGGCCTTTTGGATAATTAGAATATTTATTTTTCATTCTAAACACCAAACTAATCTTCAGTATGAGTTGACTATAGTCGTCGGATATACGTCAGATTTTAATCATTTTATTATTAGAAACTATTCCTATTATTTATTATTATTTATTTACTTACGAAGGAGAACATTAAGATGGAATTTCGAAATTCTCAAGAATTTACTCGGCTGCTCTTGAATCAGACTTTTCTCTTTTTTAATTATCATGTCTTCTCGGTTTGAATAAAATATTCTACTTTAAGACTGCATTTAACAAAAATAAATGACAAAGAGAACTAAAATCTAAACATCATGTGCTTCATTATCCTCCTAAATTAAAAAATCAACGGTTCAATTTATCAAAGATTTAGATTCTCTGCTTTTTGCCGAAGCTGATATTTGAAATGCAAAATCAAGGCTCTCTTTCTTTTTCGTCACCGAGATACTTTCGTCATTTTTATCATCTGCCATCATTTTTGACCATTTTCTTCACTTTCACCCTGTTCGCCTTCATCATGTCGTCATCGTCCGTCCACTTCGCTTGCCAGTTGCAGGTTCAGGTCTGATAGTCCAGGTTTTCGAGTTTCACCGTGTGTTTATTCACTTACGGCTGTCACCCTTGATCAACAATCTGTTATCGTACGTAGTTTTTCTTAACACTTTGACTACTACGTTGGATTCGAGCATGAGTTCCACCAGACCTAAATTCTCTGGTCGCCATGTGTAACCGTATGTAAAGTATACAGAGTCAGATTACTTGAAACAAACCGTACCAATGAAAAGATAATTGTAACCAATTCTACTGTTTTATGCGCCTTCGTTGTCCGGTTTCGCATTTGATTTTAATATTCGTGCAACATGAACTATAAAATCGACACCTTTTTGTACAAAAGCATCTGCCGCAAAGATAAACGTAACGCATAATGGTTATATCATATCGGGTGTATCTTCTTCCCAGAATATTACGCAAAATAAATGTAATCTTGAGCAATCTTGTTTTTGATACGTCTGGTATATCATAGTGGCAACGCTTTCTTGTCTTTTATTCGATATTCTTACGATTGTTCAGTAACATCGTTCTTAACTGAGTGAGTGAAACCGTCAGCCACAGACGGATGACGAAGCCTCTGCGGAAACTCATGCATCATCCAAACGTGAGTGATGTGGCAATCGAAGTGTCAAGACAGATTTAAGATGCAGCAGCTCATGTTGTTACTTGGCGGAGCTGTGCGATGTATAGCGTGGCTCTAGTGGCGCTCTTCTTGGTGTGTCTCAATGACATAGTCGGTTGACAGGTATTTAATAATGAAGGCTGCTGGAGAAGGTGGTGTACTTTAGTGCGACATATTTTCCTTTGGGTCTGACTGTTCGTCGTTCTCACCGTTGAGGTGAAACGGTCGATACGCTCAAAGTCGACGTGACCGAGAATATCATCCTGATGTTGATGTTTATGAGAGGTCAAGGTTAAGAGAATTAAAATTAATCCTCTCAACGGGCAACATGCGCGCAGGACGATCTGATGTCGCTTAGGCATCTCATCAATTTGCAGCGCACACATTGGACACTCCGTCCTTAATCTTAATGTTCTGCGTTAAGCCGTCGAGCTAGACGCAGGACATCTTGCAGACGCAGTTGAGCGCGTCTTTGGAAAAGGAGATCTTGCTATATCTTGGCGATGCCTTCATTTGCATCTCGGTCAGGAATGCCTCATGTGATTCCTGTTTCCGGTAAAGATGAGCTACCGAGACGGTAACTCGCCTTGACAATACTGGACATGTCCTAATGTGCATCCTTCCAGTCTGGAGTCGAGCTTCAATTGGTCCTGTCAACACAGATTGGACGGTGCAGACATTTCCAGATATTCGCTACAGAGTAAAGTAGTTATGCCTTCAATTAAATCTCAAATTTGAATTTTAGTCTGTACCAGGGATCCAGACCGGACCGGTATCGGAACCGATTTTTATGCTCAGACCGTAACCACAACTGTACCGAAATTTTATAGTATCAAATAGACGGAAACCGATACCGGACCGATAAAAATATTTTCGGTTTTTACGACACCCCATGTGTCGCTGCCGCCGATTATTTATTAGAAAATTCACACTGCGATCAACGTACTACAATAGTTACGTTCAGGACCTTTATTCCGTTACTGTGGTTTCGACAGTCGTCGGTGCCGTTAACGGCATTGCATAGTTTTTTTATTATATGAATTATAAGGATAAAATTAAAATAGTTAATTTCATATTGTTACGTCCTAGAGGAGGAGCGCAACCTTTTCGTTCGCGAGTAAGGCGAACCTCGTTCGTACACGCGTGTCAGTGAACAGGTCAGGGACCCGACGGGTCCTTTTACTCGGACACCGACGTACGACGAGCAGTTCGTTTTTCGGTCAAGGACGCGAGTCCCTTTACCGGGGATAGGACCATAAGTTGACTGTTGGAAGGGTGGGTGTGATTTTGAAATCAATTGATGGAAATAAATTAATAGCAAATTTATTTAAATATAAGTGACAACGAAATCGTATACGGCGCGGTTTGAAGTATTATAATAAATAAGATTACGGCGCGGTTTATTATAATTTGCTTAAGTGATGGTGTGTATGTGTATGTGTATGTGCGGGTAATCCGGGGTAGAAGAGGGAAGGAAAAGATAGAGAGATTAATATAGGAAAACTAGTCAAGTGAGGGGGAACGAGAGAGGTTTGGCGAATTTAGAGGAGTGGATAGTTCGGAAAAAGAGACAGGAGAATAAGATATTGGAGGTGTGGAAGAAGTGGATGCACGTGGGGGAGAAGAGGTAGGAGTATCAGGGGATAAATATTGAGAAAATAGGAAAGGAGGTAGGATTGTCGGGTCTGGATGGAAATCTATATCTAATCCGATGCTAATTATGTTTCTGATATACTGTAATTGTTGATTAAAACTGTATGGGTCTGTTATCTCGTCAAAGAGGTGGAGGACCTGATGGATGGTTACTAGTGAATGATAGTAATGGCCCACTAAAACCATATTCCACAAGGGTGGAATTAGTAAGAATGGAGATAAGGAGGGTAGAATAGTAAATAAAACTACTTACTGCTGATTCACGCAAGGAAAGGAGTGGTTGAAATAGTCTGCGTGGGGTCCCAATTTCGGGTTGTCCACTCCCAACTGGCAGCTGCTTCTCCTTTTTTTGTTTTGGAAGGTTAGCAAGACCCCACTAAGAATAGTATTCGTGAGACACTGTGCACTTGCCACACTTGAGTCACGGGTTATCAAAATCTGAATTGAGTCTAAACCTGAATCCGAATCTGAGTACGACTTTTTCGTTTTCATATGTTCTTCTCTTTGCGGAGGCGGATTACCGCGGTTTTATATCAATGATCGGAAACAGAAGCTATCAGGGTGGGTAGAGAGATGGCCTTTTGAGGGAGGGGTGAAGCCCTAAGGAGAGGAGAACCCAATGAAGTTAAAGATTTTGTTACTAATTTTTATTATTGGTCCTGGTTGATAGTAGTGGGAAAAAGTCTTAGCCATTAGCGAAGTTAAAAGACATAGTGGAAGGAGACGGTTAGTTTTTGGAGATATGAATATGGAAGGGCTAAAAGGTGGAGCGTGGGTGTCTCATAGTTTTAGGTGGATATGATATGATTGGCTGAATGGATTAGGCGCGACAAGCGTGGAGGTGGTTGATTCTTGAGATAGAGAAATGTATACAAGTGTCCGGCTGGAGAAATCAAAATGCCGTAAATCAAAGGCTGAGATCAGATTTTACGACTATCAGTGAAGTAAACTTTGTTGGTTAACTGATAGGGCACATATGGTTTTGGATTGGGAAGATGTAAGTTTCGAGTTTTAGAGCAGGAATGCTCTGAGTTGCTTTGTTTTACTGAAGGTTTGTTAGCGCGGAGTTTCAAATTTTTAGCTAGGACGACGGACACACTTGGCGAACACTACCCAGATATAAACTTTAAACGAAGACGTAGATTTTTACAACAGGCACTGTTTCCTGTTATGGAATTTTCCCGAATCGCCTTTCATTTGGCGCGACGGCTGTTCGCCAGATGGGTCTGTTTCCTAATTTATATTTATATATGTATATATTCCTATTATAGTTATATTAGAAGAATATAAATCCGCGAGAGGAAAGAATTTTTGCTAATTAAATCTACAGGACGTAACAATATCTTGTGATCACAATCTCAGAAAATAAAACCAGCAAAACGGCCGCTGGAAACAGATAGCTATAACGTTGCCACAAAAACACTGGAAGCAATAGTACATACATAAAATCGGAAACCATTAACGGTGGTTAAAATTGATAAAAAATGAAGCCGCTTAAACATTTTTGTGAAGAAAATTCGTTTATATATTACATATTATAATATTGTAATTACAAAAAATAAATATTAATATAAAAATAATTTTGAAAAAACTGTAACTCAAACTGGAAAAGTCATTATTTTAAATGGTTTCAGATCCCGTTATGCCTACCTAACCGGATCTAAACCGAAACTGAGAACCGTTATGAAATATCTTGTTGAACCGTAACCGTAACCGGACCGAAATTTTGTTTCGGTCCGGATTCCTGGTCTGTACCAAATTACATGAAAGTCCTACAAATGTCGCGGAATGGTACGCGCACATGGTCGAGTATATTCAAGCTTTGAGCAAATGTTTCAGGTCTCTCGGCATCTAGGAAACACCGCTTGTGACACGCAACATTCCTCGCATCGTGTGGCAGTCGGCATGGTAATTAATATTGTGACTTGACAAATTAATTGGCCGTACTCGAGGAGCTACCATAAATTGCCTTAAATTTGGGCATATGACCTTAAATTCCACCCCTGCCAACGTGGAAACTCATTTGATGTGTGCACGTGTGAATGCGTGCGCGCATGTGTATGTGTGTGTGTGTTAAAAGTTTCATAACGTTTCAGTAAATAATAATAATAATAAAAATTCAAAAAAACCTCTTACTTACTTACGGTCCTAACGAGTCACAAGCGTGCTTGCTAGGACCACATATATTTTATTATTATTATTATTATTATTTATTAATACATATGGGCAAAAACATCCTTTGAAATATGTTAGTTAAAACGAATAGACTTTTACAATTGTAAAATGAATTAGTAAAAAAAGAAAAACATATAAAATCGCAGTATTAACTTATATACATATGTGACAAAATATCTAAATTATAAATTTCTTAGAAATAAATAAGTGTGCTGAAGAATAATGAAAGTACAAAAACAAACAGATGCGCATAGAAGTAAATATTTGTAAAAAGTATTCAAAAGTGCGAAGTAGATTATGTCTTAAGCATTCTCAGTGATCTATTAAACATATCAATATATCCAGAGTAATCGTTTGATATATGCAGTATATGAATTAGTTATGTAGTATATGAAAATAATTTACACAACTAAATGTACTATAGGCGCGATGAAATTGTATTGTCACGTCGTGACTGTTATTTTATGGAATTTGTCTTTTTTGAGGTCAAACGATTCACCCAATTTATCTCAGGATGGACGAGATTTTGTGAAATGTTTGTAAGTGTATGTTAAGTTTATATTAAGTTAAAAGGAAAAAGAAAATGAGGATATTAAAATGAATCTGCAATTTTCAACAAAATCGTTTATACTAATCAACGAACGAAATAACACTTTATACATACCGATTATAACTCAAAATTGGAAATCAGAAAAACGACAGTTGATGTTCAACCTTTAATCCCAAATTATGATAAATGATATATATGTACATGTGAGGGCACTAAATGACCTGAAGTATGAACTGAGAAATGGTTTATGAACTTAAACTGAGCTTGAAAGGTCGGACCACCTTTTTGGGAAGAGGAAAGATGTTCTCATATGACGTAAGAGTAATAATCAATGTCTATTGTTTGTTATTAATATCTATTCCGAACTGAGTTACATTCGGTTGTCAAGTTTAATAAATATAAGAGTTAATCAATAGTGACTGAAGATTTGAAAGTTTGAATAAATTATTATTACTTTATTTTTTTATCCATATGTTTCTATTATTAAACTGAAAAGTTACGTAGACGTAATAATATTTAAAAAATATTGCTAGAAACGAACCACTCTGATTGACAATGTAGCTTAAGTCTTCACTGTTAAATATGTATAACTATATTATTTATCGATTCTTTGCACTCTGTCGGAAGTCGACATCTGTGACATCACAATGTGACATTTCATGCCGACAGCTCGCGGCTGTCGAATTCTATACTTGTCATGAATATTTATTAAACTCTAACATATAGAACGTCGTTAAATTTAAGGATATAATCCAATGTTTCCATCGCTTTCCAGAATCCCGATTTTTCCGTTTTACCGCGAATCAAGTCGCCGGAACAAAATTCAGAGTCGAGTTAATATATCACAGAGTGCGAAGAATTAACTTACCACAGAGTTGTTAAGCTACCGAAGATTTGTTATTGAAGTAAAGTTACTTGGGGCTCAGTGGAGAATTATAAGAAGTTACGAAAGAGTTTGTTATTGTTATAACTATACAGTTGTAACAATTATTGTTCTCGTTATTAGTGTGAGCTGCTGTTCATTTGAACACTTTGAAGGAAAGCTTGATAGTTTTATAAACAATCATTGTTCCGTCCATGGTAGATCTTTAATCTTTTACGTCGACACTTAACTGACGCTCGCACGGAGCTCGCATGGACTAAGTCGACGCTCAGAGGAAATAAAAACGTCAGGTTGCTCAGACATGCTCTGAGCGATTTTGACAAATAGAAGAACATCCGACACGAGGGATTAACCCTTTGCATTCCGCGCGTTTTCTTATCACTGCCTACTCTGGCAACTCCGGCAGCACTTTTGTAGTCTAGGAAAGAGCAATTTTACTAGGAGCGTCTAGGAAAGAGAAATTTTACTTTGAACGGAAAAAATTACAAGTGCTTGTAATTTCAAAAAGCAACTGGAGGTATTGATGTTAATACTAGAATGTCTCCATAGTGGAGCCACCGGAGATACGAAAACAAATGATGGATGTCTCCACAGCGGAGTCAACGGAGCGCTAAGGGTTAAACTTCTTGCGTTAAGTCGACACCCGTATTTTCTGTATTTATTGATTATTTTCGTAAGACGCGCTCGATTATTTTCGTAAGTCTACGCGCTCAACCGAATCAATGTACACGATCCCTTCATGCTAACAAACGCGACAAATTCCAAGTGCATCTTAAACTAATTATACACACAGCGTTTTTGCGGCGCATACAGGTGGTACACGAAACGTTGGAAACGCCAGAGCGAATAAATATTAAAATTCTTTGCGTTGGCCACACTCGCTCGTTGCTTGAAGTCTGTCCTGACGTTATCGATTTAAAAACTCTCCTCCGCGAGAATCGTCCGTCATGAGCTGCACAGGACGTTCAACGTTCACAGTGGAGCTGGGGACTTCTGAGTGTATGCTAACAGCGGTGCTAAAGGACGAAAACGACGACGTCGGGAGTACAGTGGACGTCAGGTGACGTTATCGATTTAAAAACTCGTCTCCGTGAGGACCGTCCGTCATGAGCTGCACAGAACGTTCACAGTGTAGCTGGGGATTTTTGAGTGTATGTTAACAGCGGTGTTAAAAGACGAAAATGACGACGTCGGGAGCGTACAGTGGACGTCAGGTGACGTTATCGATTTAAAAACTCGTTTCCATGAGGACCATCCGTCATGAGCTGTACAGGACATTCAACGTTTACAGTGGAGCTGGGGACCTCTGAGTATATGCTAACAGCGGTGCTAAAGGACGAAAATGACGAGGTCGGGAGCGTACAGTGGACGTCAGGTGACATGGAAACATGCGATATTGCGGGTGAATCACCCCTTACGTTGTTCCTCTCATGTTGAGGAGGCTCCAAGAACCAGAATGATTCTGATTGCTCGTTTCTCAATAATAGAACTACAAGGAAACGGATCCTTGAATGGTGCGGATGGCGATATCATGGTGAATCGCCGATTCTACCACATCAAAGAATCTCATCAGTACTGATGTGGCGGTCATTCTGGGCCATCAAGTGAATCCTGTGGTCCCGATTCTGACGAAGCCTCCTGACGAAGCTGCAGTTTGCCAAGATGGCGACGGCCCCGTACACACACACGTACATTGGCAGGATATAGTCTGCAACTGGTTTGCGGAGTATGGAGATGGCTTTGGGCAATTGTCCTGGCCACCGCAATCGCCGAATTTGAAACCGCTGCGGTCGATACGCGCAGAGTGACAGACGGCTTTCTGTCTGTTTCGACCGTTCGGCAACTCGAAGGTGTTGATCGTGAAGTTCGTGAAGGATCGTGAAGAGCGGTGCGTAAAAGTTCACCGTTGACGACACACAGAACTTATACAAATAATATTTGACGAAAGGCACGAGCGAGCTATTAATCGCCCGATTGCGACCGAATAAGGCGCGATCCCATATTAACATGGTTGGCTCTCACATATTTCCATTGTTTCGTCCACTGCCTGTATGCACTTCTTCCTCAACGATGTACCAGTTTTTCATATAAGTCAATTATTCTCACGCATTAAAGACGCGTCGCACACGTTCTTATCGTCCTGTTGCGTTGTTTGAAATTCTTCTCACGATTGTGATTTAACCGCGGGTTGTTGTAACTGGATTTCTATCGGCGAGTCGCGCTTCTCGCCTTAGTGGGCTGTAAAATATTTATTTACTTTATTGTAAATTGTAAACTCGCTACGCGCTACGAGATGTATCGCGTCGACGAGGAGTAGTTGACGAATTGCCACGTGAAGGACTTGGAGAGAGCAGGAATCTCATCCCCTCGGTCTGGGAAAATGGCTGATGGTGATCTACTTACGCGGCAAGCGATTACCAGATCGTTACCTGCATTGTTGCATTTCATCATGACGGGCAGCGTACACACCGTCACATACTTTGTTGAATTGCGCGTTTGAGCAAAGTTATACACGCGAGCGTTACTTCTTCCGTAGAGCTGATTATATATTTTTATACATTCCGACATATTCGACCAACAATTGTACCGAACGATGACTGAAGTAAATCGTGAATTGTGATCAATAAAACGAGAATCGCATATAAATGTAGTTAGAGCACTTATTTACAACTCTTCCATCCCCTTCTTCTTTTTAATAAATTATTCTCTTCGTTTTAATAAATTATTTTTCTCTTATTTTTATATTATTCTTATTATTTAATATCTTTTTAATAAGTTATTTTCAAGAAATTATTATTTTCAGAAAAATTCGGGATTTATTTGATCCTTTTTTCAGTCTTTCTTTTACGAATATCAGAGAGACATTATCGCGATGTGTGGCATTAAATAAAATTGTATAGAAATGAAAATATATTTTGTAGAAAATTTTTAGGGTGACCTGAGCGACGTATGGTTTATTAAATATATTATAATTCGTGACTAAATATCCGTTCATTTCGATTCGCTGCTGGCTATTTAATCAACTAAAAAAAGGATATATAGTCTTCCGTTCAGCTTTATGCAGAACATTTTACGCGCTCAATGAGCAAATACAGTCGTATAAATCGTCTCTATCGACGTAACGACTGAAGTATTAAATTTACACAGTCATTTTATAAAAGGGTTATTTTATTTACATAACTGTCCTTTTTTGTTCACTGGGGGGAAATCCTCATGGATATCCTCGCCCCTTTGGGGAAGGACGGGGGTTATGTCGAACTTTTACCGACCAAAACGCCTTCGGGGTGCCTTCCAGGTTGACCGGAGTGAGGGGAGCTGGAGGAACTGCGCCAGCATTCCCTCCCCAGCTACATGTTTATCCTTATTAACTGCAGTCATAATTGGTAGTATAAAACTAACTATTTGCAAATATGTCATCGCTACAAATTATATTTGTTCTTTTCTGTTCGGATTCGGTCACGTTCGAACTATGTTGAGATAAAGTCCTTGCAAATAGATTATTTCTGCCTGTTTAAACATGCTCGTTTTTTCCCGCCTCTACTGGGAAGGAATTATTTTATCTCACGTCGAATTGTACAAAGAGAGAAAACGTGAGCGCTTAATAGGATTTATGTACGGGAGAAATTATTAACTAATTATCTTCTCGATTATGCACAATATAATATTCGTCGATAATTTCATCGATCGCATTCGCCTCAGCCCGATCGCGCCTCGATTTATTCGTCATACGTCTGTTTGCGTTAATAAAAACGAACTTCGTTATCGTGGCATATATCGCAAAGGTGCGAATGATCGAAGGCTTCCGAGTTCATCCATCAAAGGAGCAGCCGAAGAAACGGAGAGCCGTCAGCTCCTGACGTGGCCGTCTGCTGGCGCAACATTCCTGCGAAGGACTTTTAGCAACCATGGCAAGCCGAGAGCGCTTTCCGCACATCCCATTCTCGACAAGATTTAAAAAGTGCCAATATGAACATCTTTCGCGCCTTATTTGCTTCCTATTGTTTTATCTTCATTCCTTATTTATTTATTTAGCGACGGGCGATCTCGATTCGACCTTCAAAATATCGCCTTTTTCCTCGAAAAATAGATTTTTTTAACTCAATACTTTCTGCTCGATTTTTGTACAAACCGATTCTTTTCGACAGAGAATCGAATTTCAGTTCGTTGATCTATTTATTCATCGATATTATTTCGTTGAATGAATAATTCAATTGGATCGTCAACGTTTGAAAGAATCGATTTGTATTAGGTGTGCAAATGAATAATCCAACTTTTTCAGCTACATTCAAGGTTTATTTTAAAAGAAAATAAATTAAATTGTTCAATCAAAGTATTCGCCGTTGCTTTCAACAAATCGATTCGCATGCTCTTGCAGCATTTTTTCCTTGTTGGAATTCGTAAAGAATGCAGTGTCGGATATGCACCTCATCTGTTGTCATTTTCGACTGTACTGAACTGAATACTTTTGAAGGTTATGTTGGGCCTTTCGCCAAACTATATGTTCTTTTTAATAGTCATATGCAACATTGCATAATCACAAGAGAGCGGGAAAATCTATTCTATTTAAAATTGATTTCATAACTACTTAAAATAATTTGGATTATTCATTTGTACACCTAATATAAAAAACGGGTAAAAACGAATCGATTTAAAAAATTGGTTTTTTGGAGGGGGGAAAATCGATTTTTTCTGAATATCGAGTCGAAGCCGCCCATTGCTAATTTATATCCTTATTGCTTGTATCTCTTTCTATACTATTGCATCAGATTTGAACATGGCCGACCCCCCGATCGATATACGTGGCTCGAATTATGCGGCGTGAATAACGAGAGATATCGACGAGATTCCAATCTATCGCGTAACGAGAATTTCCTGCAATTTCCCGACATGAAACGACATATGAAACGTCGAACGTGAAAGAACGGAACGGGAGGACGAACGGAAGAACGATAAAAAAAACGCTTTGATCCCGGCTTTTTTTCCGTGAGAACTCGCGGGGACGCGAACTCCTGCGTCCTTTTTCTCGTTTTACACTGTTGGGAAATATGTTTGTGAAGTGGGAATTTTCCAGCCATGCGATTTATATTGACATTTTATTACTTCAAGATGATACATCATCAATTATGTCAACACGAGGCGCGTAAACGGAAAGCTCCCAACAAACGCGGATGTGCTCAGGAAATTCACTCACTTTGTTCTACTTCAATTCCTTTCCTCCTCTTTTTCTCTTACTAGAACACTACAAGCGCGCATTACGCGCGCGCCATTTTAACTTATTCATATTAAAGTTAAAAGTTTAGAATAAATATTATAAATCAAAAATAATCCCTGGAATGTAATATAAGTTCGATAATATCCGACTCCAACATACGATGTATTTAGACGCATACAGTTTGAAATGCCACGACATATATTTTCTGCATAGTAACGCGTAACCGTACAACCAATGAAAATTTCGACGTTTAACATTTCTATTCAAGACCATCTTAAGCTCTATCTCTTCCTTCCTCTCTCTCCCTCTCACTTCCTCTTGGCTGTTTTCACGAATTTTGTTTTACATGATCCACTAGTCTTGCAATTTTTTCTTGCGTTTTCACACAGATTGTTTAATCTTAAAATTTTCAAAAATATGTAACAAATATTTTATTAATTAAATTTATGCAAAAAGATTTGATATAACTTGCCCAAGGTTAGCTTGCTCCTTACCTTCACGTGGTGCTAGCTGCTGAAACCGAATAGGAACACTATATATTTATATATATTCCTTACAATACTATTATTATCAAAATGGTATACAAAAAATATTATAAATAAAATATTTTATGAAAATTAATTTCATTAAAACTTATTCTCGCACAAAATTTTGTTTCCAAAGAGAATTTTAGTCGATGTCCACAGAATTTGAAGTTTCGATCCACTGTATGGCGCGACCAGCACAATTAAAATCACAGAACGACGGCCGCGCGGCTGACGTAGGCCAGGCGTTGTGTTTCAGTATGATTATTAGCGTATGATTACATCCCAATTGCGTAATCAACAGAGTACGGCGTACTCGATTGAAGTATTTGTCCCTTTTCGCGCGTAGGATTTGTACATGATATGCCGAGCTCTCGTTCGTATTGATTCACATTGCCACGCGGTACGTGTGTGTGTATGCATACGAAACGCAGATTCGTGAGGCACAAATACGCGCAAATAGCGCATACCGGGATGAATGCGAGCGCATTTCGCTATAGAGTAAACTCTATAAACTCATCTCACGTACGGTCACACGTACAAATGGCAGCGCGATGGAATCTACGGTGCCCGCTGGGGGACGCGATGCAATATCGCGAGAGCGCAGCATGTAGTAATTATTAGCAAATATTTCTCTTCGCCCCTCCGTTTTTTCTCTCTCTTTCTCTTTCTATTCTGACGAGTTAAAAATTACGTTCTTGGCATACGTCGCTAGCAGCGCGGCGGCGCGGCGGGGACGGCAAATTCATCGATATAGCTCAAATGCTTTGATCGTTGTTTTCGTAGAAATATTTGTTTATAAAAAAAATCTGACCTGCAAAAAAGTACTGAAAAAAATATATGTTTTTGTACAACAGAAAAATATTTGGTGAAAATTTCAAATTTCTATATTCAATACTCTCCGAGCAATCGATTTTTCCCTAAAAATAGTATTTTTTTCAACTTTGATTTGTTATAAATAATCACAAATGAATAATTGGGTATAAAAACCTATTGGAGTATGTTGAAAAATTATTCAGTTATCTCGAAAACTCAAATCTCTGATTA
Organism: Harpegnathos saltator; assembly: GCF_003227715.2. NCBI lineage: Eukaryota > Metazoa > Arthropoda > Insecta > Hymenoptera > Formicidae > Harpegnathos > Harpegnathos saltator. The sequence continues at coordinate 358,395 of NW_020230719.1, read as the reverse complement.
GTTCTTCAAAATTATGTGATTTACAACGCAAAATTGAATGAAGAATAGGTGAATGAAGTATACTTCCCACTAACAGTGAAAGGGTTAAGCGCGTTGTTCAGATATGATGTTATGTTTGAATATTATGCATCGATACGCCAGGCGTCGGGAGTGCCGCGCGTCTTTCCGACGGCTGGCGAAAACGGTCAGCTATGTATTTCGAAACGATGTGGAAACGACAAAAATGAGCAAACTGGATGTTAGTCGATGAACTTATAAATGTTCTAAATCTGTCCACTTTTGTAATTTTCATGCGAAAATGCATAGCGGGAACAAGTCGTTTCTTCGTCGAACGCGCTGGACGAAGCTCTTATAAGGATACTTGTATTTGTGGAAACGAACGTGTGGAATCAGGAAACACATTTGGACGATAAATATCTAATAACGAGCGCAGATCAGTCTGCGACTGACAAATAATATCCACCGCTGCATTTGATTTTATAAACGAGGTGCACGGTGAATTAATTCGTCCGAATTAATAGTTCTTCCTTTTCGTAATTGATAGTTGGGCCACTTAGCAGGTGGGTCATCAAGCACGAATGAATTAGCAGAAATCCAAAATAACGAGCAAAGTTAGTCTTGAAGGAATTATTATGTTTATGCTATAAAAAGAAGTTTTGAAAGAAAAAATAACATTAGATATTTTATAGCAATCTTAATATTTAAATATATAATATACATGCAGAAATGGAACAAATTACAGCACAATATGTATAAGTAGATACATTTTATAATTGTGTACGGTTATAATTCTAGTATAATAATTATTATAAATGTTTGGAATATGATAATATCTTACTGATATAATATTTCTAACAATTTATGGCGCAATATAATCGGTTAAATGATATATAATTAAAAATACAATTTGTACATTACAATAAGAAAATATACAGTGCATATATATTTAAAACTACACTGTATATATAGTTCTGAAATAATAAATATTGTCATATGATGTATATACATATCTAGCTCCACAATAATTTACATATATTTTTCCTAATGAAATTACAACGCTTCAGATCGTCATAAATGAGAGATAGTATTGATACGCTTGCTCAGTAATCAGTTGTAACATAAGCCGAAGTGAAAATATATGGGTACATATATTTTCGGTACGGATGGTAATCCGATGTTAAAATTGCAACGTAGGGTGCACGATAATATCAGTAATTTTGTTACATTTTTGTCCTTCAAATGTTATACTGTGTTATCGTGCACTGTCGCGTATTTCGTCTTCAATCGCATGCATTTACTACGTGACATATCAACAGTGTCACTCATTGACAAATATGATAATTTAAACTGTCGCAATTTGTTTGAAAAATATGTATGCAGGACGTCTTCCAGACGAGTGAACAATATATAGTATACATACAATATACAATATATAATATACATGTACAAATGGAAAGTAATAATTAAATTATAAGCACATGTATATTACATATATATATTGTACAATACATAACTATATATGTTATATAGTAATACATATTCTTATCATGTAATATACATGTGTGCACACAAATACATTTAAATAAACAAACAGAAAAATGTAAGAATAATGTAATAATCAAATGCAATGCATATAATGCATTGTAAATGCATGTAATGAATGCAATGATAAAAAAACACGTCACAATTTTAAATACAGACATCTCAATTTACTGTATAATTAGTAACAATCTTTGGCCATTGATTATTTGAATTCTACACTATATTTTGTAAACACAATCACTGAAAAAACTGTATGTACGTACGACTTTCTTTCTTCTATTCTATATACTAATAAAGTGAAGAAATCACATTTTGCATTTTTTTAATTCTATACTTTTGAGCTGCTTCTAAATAATATATATCATGCATGTTTACTTTTAATTCGTTGACATGATTAAGTGTAAATCTCACGATCTGAAACAGGTCATATTGATAATTTTATAAGAAAGCTTAAATTCATTTTTATTTATATTTTCTAACTGTGACGAAGAATAAAGTATCACATATTGCATGTTTGAAAATAAAAGGCAAAATTATTTAAAAAATATTAGATGATATGTAAAATAAATAGAAAATACATACCAGATCGAAATGTTTCTTAAAATATATATTCATTATCATATCACCCAACAGTTTTGTGTTTAAAGAAGCATCTTCCCACCTACAAATTAAAAACGATCAATTTAATTGTTAATAGAAGCACTATACGCTCTCGTGATCTGCCACTGCATTATAAGAAAAAAATCACCAAAAATCTATTTTCAAATAATTCTCTATGATGTATTTCAGGACATCGTGTTTTTTTATTATAATATGATAAAGCTTGATTTGCTCGTTAATCGTAAGTGTGTGTAACAACAATTTATCCATATACTTCACTATAATCTGTGGATTTTCCGAGCAATACAAGTATTTCAAAAAACTTATATCTATCGTAGCTTTATATTTTTCAAACAGCATCTGCGATATATTTTGGTTCGCTAAGTTCATGCCGGCACAATATACCCAATCCTTCCACCATGGTGAAATTCTATGATGTGCAAAAAATCTAACATTAGCAAAGTTGGAATTTGGGCCATGTAACCGATCAAACACATGGCGCAATAAGTAACAAAGAAATATATTTAAAAACATTAGTATTGGATATGTGAAGGTTTACTTATTATTATCAGGATCTGAGAGAGATACCCAGCCAATTTTGTCGTAGCAATTAATCGACACATCCTAGATCCTAATTTACAAGACCATCTTGTTGCTAATAATCTCAATGTTTTATACATATTGTCCTCATTATCTTTTTCATTGTATCCTATATTTTGAAGTAAGCTATACAACATTGGATGTACCTTTGCCTAGGTCATTAAGGAATATTGGTACCACATAAATATTACAATTGACTTTACGACATTATGATTTTATTTTAACGGTGCGCATTATTTGTCGAGAACTGTGATCTTGATAGATATATAACTATGATTATATGATTAAATATATATAAACATACATACATACACCTACTTACTATCAGAAAGATTTTATTTTCTAATATTTTTTTCGAAAATAGTCCATCTTAAGTGCTATTTTACAGCACTGCTTAAGTATTGTAATCCTTTTCCAAATCTGATATAAACTACGCGTCACCTAATTAATTTATTTGATGAAATGTAGTATATTGCCTACCTTAATCTTCCACGCATATGGATTATCCCAAATGGGCCACATGTACGATAGAATGTTAAACATCAGATACCAGATTATATAACTGACCTCACGCGCTAAGTGCTCTGCGATATTCCAAAATATCAATGGTGATATATACTCTTGTATCATAAGATAATACGCGTCATCAATCAATTGCGCACGTTTGAAATCATTTATTTGGTGTATATCTTCGTAGTTCAAGACAGTTGCTATTCGCCACCACGTTTTATTATTGTAATTAACGCGATAATATCCTGTTATAAATTAAATATTTAGTATATTGTTTCTATTAGTATATCTCCTGGTGGATATTTGATCAAGCCTTTGCAAATAATTATTCGTATGGCTGAATCCAAGAATCCTGTCTGAAATTTAATTTTAATATCGTTCCATGGTACATTCAGAATATATTCGCTCTTGATTACACTTATACTTGCGAGATTCATGCTCTCAGCAGTCTGTCGCAAATTGATTATTGCTTGTGTTATATTTTTTAATATCATTGTTGGGTCTTCCTTCTGATCTTCGCTAATCGGTAGTATAATGTGGTATCTTTTGTTTCTTTTTATAAATTTTGCGATGCTTATTGATAGATTTGTAATTTTCGGCATTTCTTGTCTTTCGAATAATTTATTTCCTCTGTCATCCACAGGATTCCCTGAAATATTTGTAAAATATACCAAATTATCTTTGCGTAGGAAATGTAAATACCTGGAGTCTATCAAATTGCTTTCTTTTCTTTGTGATTTTATATCGGTTGTTACGGGTGGTTCGTTATCAGTATCTTCTTTGTCCTCAGGTAGCGGTTTCGACGGTAGGTTCCGTTTCTTTGGTTTTATCTCTCTCTGCGGTTCGGCTGTTTGAGTCATCTGTTTCGTTCGACTTCGGGTCATGATAACCCGAGAGGCTTCGGTCGGTCCCTATGTAGGATCCCTGCATTCAGTGTTCGTGAGTCCAGGCGTATGGACTAAGGCCTTCACTATTTGTGTTTTTGGTGTTTCCATTGTTTCTTCGTCAGTCAGAGGCGCAATATTCCCGACAGGATCCTCAGTTCGTGCGCAGTCGTTGGAAGGGTATGTGACGCGAGCGTTTTCTTCATTTGATTTCTTAATAAGTGGGTAATTATCTGTGGGAGGTCTTCCGTGAATGTCTCCTTCGTGTGATTCTTCAGTGTCGCTGTCTTCTTCAAGGAGGTGTTGGATAATTTCTGCATCCTTTGGATCATTTGGGTTTAATTTGTTCCTTGTATTTATCATTTTGCAGTACTTTGAAGGTGAGTTAATAGGATTCCGTGATAGTGCATCCGCATTTACATTAGTTTTACCTGCCTTATAAACTACATTATAATCGTACTCGGATAATTTTAATCTCCATCGAAGTATTTGCATATTCGCATCCTGAGCGTTCTTAAACCACATTAGAGGTTTATGATCTGTTACAAGAGTAAATGTTCTTCCATATAAGTATGGTCTAAAGTGTTTAACACAATATATTATGGCTAAGGCTTCTTTTTTGTAAGTAACGTATTTTATTTCGTTATCACTTAGGGTACGAGATGCGTAAGCTATAGGTCGATCTTTATTAATAACTCCTTGAGTTAGAGTACCGCTTATGGCATAACCGGATGCGTCTGTTGTTAAAATAAATGACTTGGAGAAATCAGGGTATTGCAGAACAGGTTCCTTACATAATTCATTTGTCAATATTATGAATGATTGTTGTTGTTCTAATCCCCATTGGAAAGGTATTTCCTTTTTTAATAATTATGTTAAAGGTCTTGATAATTTAGAAAATTCAGGAATAAATCTTCTGTAATACCCTGCTAACCCCAAAAATTGCTTAATATTTCGCGGTGCTTTTGGTATTGGAAATTCGCGTACAGCTTCTAGTTTTTTTTGGATCTGATTTCACTCCTCCATTGCCTATCACATGACCTAAATAATTGACTTCTCTACGTAAAAATTAGCATTTGCCGGATTGTAATTTTAAATTAGCTTTTATAAGTCGCTGTATTAGTTTTTCGAATTTACTTTTGTGTTCTTCTAAAGATGATGTATATATTACAATATCGTCCAAGTAAACAAATGCTTCTTGTCCTTGTATTCCCGATAAAACTATATCCATTAACCGCTGAAAAGTCGCAGGAGCGTTTTTTAATCCGAAAGGCATACGATTAAACTCATAATGTCCAAATGGAGTAGTAAACGCGGTTTTATGTGTATCGCGAGGATCTATTTCAATTTGATGGAATCCTGAAGCTAAATCAAACACAGAAAAATATTGAGCTCTACCGAGTTGATCTAGGATGTCGATTATATTAGGTAACGGATAAGTGTCTCCAATAGTCTTATCGTTTAATAAACGAAAATCCAATACCATACGCCATCGCTTATTACCTAATTGATCTGCCTTTTTAGGTACAATCCAAATTGGAGTATTATACGGCGATTGAGAAGACCGAATAATACTATTTACTAATAATTCTTGTACTTGTTTATTAATTTCTTGTTTATGAATTTGAGGAAATCTATATTGTTTTGTATTAATTGGATATTCGCCTATAGTCGGTATACGATGTTGTAGTACGTGCGTCGAAGTCAGTTGTTCTCCAGGTAAATGAAAGCAATCTTGATGAGATTGTATTAATGCAGTTATGCTACTAATTTCATTTTTACTTAGACGTTTAAAATCCATTAGGTCAAATAGTCTGTCTAATCGCTCGTCATCATGATTGAATTTATTTGGAGAACGTTTGTATGCAACTTTGAATTAATGAAATCATTATTCAGATAAGTGGCAGTGTCTATATCGCACTGTTGTTTCGTTCCGTCGGATCGTTGAGTCGTGTCAATATTTCGTCTGTCCGTCAAAAATTCGGCTGCTGCAGACTTACCAGCATTTCTGGTTGAGGCTGGCAGAGTTAAAACTGTCGTATTATTATTAGAAGAATGATTACATTTAAATTCGATCATATTATTTCGGTTACAAGATTGTAAAGATTCTTGGTTACAAGGGAAAATTGAAAGATCAATTACTGGCACACAATTAGTATCATTTGTAATAATTTCATTCCTATGTATATAACGCTTATTACATTTTTTAATTTTTTGCGTTTTAACATTTTCATAAGAAGCTTTAATAATTCCTTCTTGTGTATCATTAAATTTTTTTGATACTTCTACAGGTTTTTCTATACTATCTTGATTTCGATATTCAGCATTTGATTCCCCTTTATTGTTATATGAGCTTGGAATGTTCCTATTAGGGTCATAATTTCTTATGTGAGGGTTCCCTTCTCTTTGATTCCCTACTATCTTCTTGGAAGGACGGGGAAACTGGAAACTGTCCCCTTGGACTAGAGTGTTAGGTTTTGAACAGAGAAATTGAGAACCATTCTCATGAATATCATTTAAGCTTATTTTTGTGGGAATCAGTGGGTCAAATGTTTGTTTATTGTTTTCAAAGAACCAGAAATTTTGAGAGTAGCATGAGAGGTCGCTACCCTTTGATCATCCTGGATATTATCCTTAATTTCAATATTATCTGAGGATTTATAGCAGGTTTGGAAATTTCTCTCCTGAACTTCAGTTAGGATATCATTCAAGGATTGGGAAGTCTGGAAATTGCTTCTCTGATTTGGAATATCTTGAGAGTTAATATTCATGTATTGATTTCTTGAAATTTTATTCCTTCTTTCGTCGAATTCATTACTTTAAATTCCTGAATTTTTAAATTTCTTCTCTTCTATTTCTTTATCATTCGAACTATTATCTTTTATTATCTTATCAATATTGACAGAAGCTTGTTTATTTTGATTATCAATTTGTTCAATATCAAGTAATTGTTCACGTGGCACGAGGCCCGAAACCGCGCTTCTTTTATGGTCAGCATCGTCTATCACATTCTTTTTCCTAACCGTGTCATCGTTCTTTTCATATACCTTTTGAGTAGCAGGTCGTATATTAATTGTTGGTATTATAATTTCTACTGCCGTATCCAATGAGTTGATTACGTCCATATACACTTTGCCATCTATGTTTTTTGTTAATCTTTGACTTTTCAATTCAATTCCTTCGCCAACAGTTATTTTAGGCTAATATCCCTCCTTAACATGTGGATTGCCGATTCGTACGAAAAATAAAGTTTTAGTATGTGCAGGTACTATTATAGATTCAGGTGAATAAAAAGGAATTTTAATATTTAAGATATCTAAATGTCCTTTTGAATAATCAAGTTTTGCTTTAGTTTATTAAAAAAAGTCGTTTCCTAGGATGCCGCAAGATTGAATAGAAAAGTAATCAGAGATAACATGAAAATTAACAGGAATACCTAAAATTATTATAACTATTTCCCCTATTGTATATACGGGATATTCATTGATCCCACTTAACTTTAATATATGATTTGAATCTATTATGTGATTCTTAGGAGTCCGGCTTTCTTTAATTAAATTAGGTCCTGATCCGGTGTCGAGCATAAAAGTTTCGGAATAATTGTTGTTGTTTAAGCTTATTTAAATTGTAGGGACACAACTTTCCTTGTTGAAATTAATTTCTACCCGCCGTATTAAAGGAGTTCCGTCATGATTTCTTCTGCTTGATTAGTCATTACCGCGCGTCTGTTCCCGTCGGTTCCCCGAGTCGTGCCCGCCGTCGGAGAACCCGAGTGGTTTCCCTGCTTCATTCGATTATTTTCGACTCTCAAAATGCAGTTTTCTATTGTGTGTTTTCTTGCAATATCTACATTGATTTGCTAAATTTTGCTTTGTAAAATTGGAATTATTTCCCGATGACCGATTTTCGCGACAATTTCAAGCATTATGTCCCTTTCTATTGCAGATTTGACAAATAACTTGGACGTGGTTTCCCAAAGAATTGCTATTAGTAACTTGTCTTTCTCTACATTGGGATGTTCGATGTCCGCGTCGCCTGCACCATTGACATACTTCGTTATTAGGAACATTATTCCGATTAGGATTCGCATAACAATTCTTCGCGTTATGACCCGGTTTATTGCACATTTGGCAAATAATATTAGTAAAATTAGAGGAATTACCTCTACAATCTCTAGAGACGTGACCAGGTCTCTGGCAATTTTGACAAATAACCTGCTGATTATTAAGTGAGCGGCAATTTTGAGCAGTATGACCGGTTTAGAGCATATCTGACATGAGACGAAATTACTTTGTACAATTTTTACTGGTTTTTGTCCGATAGCTTCTCGAAATCTATATTTATCTGCGCCGTGGCCCCGCTTTTTGCAAATTTGACAGACCAAAATTTCGGTTCCCAAAGATTTTGCTGTATTTTGCAATATCAATTTACATTTATCTGCTGTATGACCGGATTTTTTACATATTTGACACATATCTGTGTTTACTTGTAAACCTTGCAAGCCGCGTATTTCGAAAATATCTCATAATTCTTTTTCAATTCTCAAGGCTTCTTCTACGGTTGCGGTTACATCTAAATTTCTGGCAATTCTTTGCTCTATTTCGGGCTTCAACCCTCTAATAAAACTATGAACCAACTCATTTTCTAACGATGTTTTATAAGAGCGATCTATTGCTCCGTTATTCGTGATTCGGTGTGCTTCTAAAATACGGTTACCTATTGCTATCGTTCTGTTCGCGTATGTGAGTACTGTTTCATCGGTCCTTTGGTAATTTCGCCCTAATTCAACTTGTAATTGGATCAAACTTTTAAAAGAACCGTATATATGTTTCAAAAAATTTGTTAATTGACTAATCCGCGAGAACTCCTGGTCTTGTGCAGAATGACGAGCTTCGCCGGTTAATCTAGTTTGGACTATTTTAATCAAATATTTTTCGTTTTCAGGCGGTATCATAGATTTTGCTAATTCACATCTTTCTATAAAATATTCTACAGGTAGATTTTGACCATCAAAGAAGGGAACGGCCTCTACGGCATATCATAAAGTAGCGAAAGAGTTATTTGTTGCTACGTTATCGTTCATTGTTTCTGCGGTTGTAATAGGTTCTAAATTAGATTGTTCTTTTACGCTACCTTGTTCCGTAAAATAGTTTATTGTGAGTTTACTGCTAAGATCAATGTCGCTTTCCGTGACAACCAAACGGAGAGAATATAAGGAATTATCAAAGGATTTATACTGCGTCGGCACAAAAACTTGTTCCTTCGACTTCTGCGATAGGACTCGGGGGTTTATTAGTTCTTTGAGGTGAATGAGTTATACCAAATGCGCTGAGAGAAAGTGGGCTATCACTCAAAATTTTCCGGATAGTTGAAGTATCGATGTCAGATGTAGGAGCAGGAAATGTTTCAGTGGTATTAGTGGTAGTTTGTTGGTTGTGTGGCACGAATGGTGTAGATGTATGTTGAGGTTGTTCCGATGATTCTAACTCGCGAGGACGACGAAGTGGTGTGTTCTCAACAGCTCCGCGGAAAGTTTTTTCCACCTCTTTTTTATCAGATTTAGACCATGTATTCATACCCTTTTCCAACAGTCGTTCCTATCATCCTGGACGAGCCCCCAAAATTTCGTATGTTACGTCCTAGAAGAGGAGCGCAACTTCTCCATTCGCAGGAAAGGCAAACCTCGTTCGTTCACACGTGCCAGGGAACAGGTTAGGAACCCGATGAGTCCCTTTACCCGCTCGCTGACGTACGACGAGCGGTCCGTTTTTCGGTCAGGGACGCGAATCCCTTTACCGGGGATAGGACCATGAGTCGACTGTTGGGAGGTGGGGTGATTTTGAAATTAATTAATGGAAAATTTGATATTTAACAAATTTATTAAAATACAGATGACAAACAAAATGATATAACGGCGCGGTTTAAAATATGACAATTTATGGTTATGCGAATGATGGTATGTGTATGTGTGTCTGTTTGTGTGAGAGGAAAGAAAAAAAGAGAGAACAAGGAAAGGGAAAGAATACGAATTAGTAGTCAGATGAAGGGGAACGAGAGCGATCAGGTGAATTTAGAGGAATAAGTAGTTCCGAGAAAGAAACTGGGGAATAGGATATCGGAGGGGTAGAAGGAGTGGACGTAGAAGAAGAGGAAGGAGTACCCGGGGGAAAATGAGGGAGAAAGTAAGAGGGTAGGAGCGTAAGATTTGGGTGGTAGTCGGTTCCTAGCGCTATGTTAACTATCGCTTGGAGATAGTTGACCCGAGATGCTAGTTGGTCGGGATCTCTGGTGTCAAAAATCGATTCGAGCGTTTGGAAAATGCTGTCGATAGTTATTCGAATGTTGTGATAATGACCCACTAAAACCGGATTTCAATAATAAGGGGAATTATTAAAATGGTTATAGGAAGGGTAGATAATAAAGAAAGTAAAACTTACTGCTGGTTCCAAAGCAGAGAGAGAGAGAGAGAGAGAGAGAGGGAGAGAGAGAGAGAGAGAGAGAGAGAGAGAGAGAGAGAGAGAGAGAGAGCAACCACAAGAAAATGTTGCTGATCTGCGCAGATGTGCAATGCTGGCTCTGTCGCTTTTGGATTTCCAATTCGTCAACGGCGATGTTACACACAACTATGTTCTCTTTTTAGGCAGCGGATAATAATTAAACTTCGAAAGAACGTTTAGACCAACTCCACGTCTAAATGCCTGAGTGTAAAAATTAAACGACAAAAGAAAGATCTCTGGATGCCGAACTGTGGTTCTAACTCGGGTGCTGGTCAGGCGAATAATGTGCTAGCCTTTTCGTTTTACTTAAAACGTCACCTCAGTTGAGAGGATGGGGTTGTGAAAATTGTGAACTTTGTTGTTAATATTTTCGGAGGTGGGAGTTTAGGATTGAGTCAGCGTCTAAGGTCTATGTCCATCTATTAGATCTTTGTTGTTAACATTCTCGGAGGTGGGAGTTTAGAATTGAGTCAGCGTCTAAAGTTTATTAGAACTTTTTCCAGAGGCGGGATTTTGGAGTGGCGTTGCATTGTTGTAAAAGATGGAGTATCTATGGCGATAAGAGATTTCGTCATCCCGTTAGGTTTAGTGAGACATATTGGGTAATATGACGGGACGTTGTGAGTTCTTGAGGATGTGACTCAATGGATTTTCCTGACAAACAACTAGAGGACTTTGGTCTAGGGGGAGATAAAGAAAAAAGAGAAATCGGTGTGTGATATCATCGTGTTCGAAGGGTCGCGGAACATATTTGTTGAATCTATCATTTAAAGTATCAATTCGCTCTATTTATAAAAGATCTAGAATACACGGAGACCGCAGGACGTAATAGTAGTATCTGGCCAATTTTCTCATTAAATCACTAATGAAGTTTCTACCTTGATCTGTAAGTACAGCCTTGGGTGGTCCAGAAATGGTAATAAATCTCTTCACAAATTTATCGGCTATTGTAGCGGCGGTTTGGTCAAGTAGCGGCACAGCTAGATAGAATTTGCTTAATTGATCTTGCATTATGAGTATATATTCGTTACCTGTTTTAGTACGAGGCAGCGGTCTTACGATGTTCATTGCTATTTTGTCAAATGTCCATTCTGGGATATCGGTTATTATCATGGACTGTTTTGTCTTTACTCGAACCAATTTTTTTAATTGACACTGCAAGCATTGTTGAATGTGTCGTCTGATTTCTTCCTTCATGTCCTCCCAGTAGTAATTTTGGCAGATTCGGTTGTAAGTCTTGGTTACTCCTCTATGTCCTCCCACTGGAGTGCAATGCATCTCTTGGAGTATAGCTTCTCGTATACCTTTTGACGGATATTTGATTAGCCCCTTACAAATAATTATTCTTGTGTTGGAGCCTGAAAATGCAGTCTGAAATTTGGTTTTAATGTCGTTGCATGGTACGTTTAATATGTGTTCATTTATAGCGACACTAATGCTCGCGAGATTCAGTTTTTCGGTTATTTTCTGTAAGTTGGTTGCTGCTTTATTTATGTTGGTTAATATCATCGTCGGTCCTTCAGTCAGATCTTCACTGATGGGGAGAATGATGTGATATCGTTTGGTTTTCTTTATTAATTTAGGTACGCTAATTGATAAGTCTGCCAATCTCGGTATTTCTTGTCTCTCGAATAATTTTTTAGCACCGGCATCAATAGGATTTCCTGAGGTATCTGTAAAATATAGCAAATTATCCCTGCATAAAAAATAGGCATCTCTAGACTCAATTAAATTTTTCATTTTGGCTTGGAATTCAGTGTCCTGTGAATTTTTTGTTCTCAATAATCATTGGAGGTTCAGCGTCACTGTCATCGGTATTCTCAGGTAAAGGCTCCAGCGGTCGTCGCCGCTTTTGTGCGCCTATAGAGTTTTTATCTATAACCCCGGTTGTTTGCTTAGCTCGGCTTCGGGTCAGCATATGCCGAAAGGTTTCAGCAGGCTTTTGTTCTAAATTCTTTTCTTCAATTCGTTCTTCCGTAGGCAAATCAGGGGCGTGGACTAGTGCGTCGGTTACTTGTATGCTTGGAGGTTCAGCTAATTCTTTAGGCGAGAAGGGTATAGAGTCGGCGGGAAAGTTCTCAGTTTGGTTCGGACTTTTGAGCGGATATGTTTCGTGCGAATTTTTCGTGTGTTTATCTGTTTGTTCGTGCCGTGTGTCTACAGTGCTTGGCTTCTTTGATTGTGATTGGTTATTGATTGAATTGGTTTCAGGTGTTCCCCCTTCGTCAAAGTCTTCAATTCGAATGCGGTCGTCTGATAAATGCATCATATTAATGTCTGATTCTCCTCGTCTGATTCTTCAGGATTATCATCCTCTTCTAAAAGGCGTCTGATGGCTTTGGCATCTTGTGGATTATTCGGATTAAATTCACTTCTAAGGTTAATCACTTTGCAGTCCGTTAGAGGTGAGTCTACTGGGTTTCTTGATAAGGCGTCTGCATTTACATTTGTCTTTCCGGTTTTATAAACTATTTCGTAATCGTATTCGGCTAATTCTAGTCTCCATCGAAGTATTCGCATTTTCGTATCCTGAGCATTTTTAAACCACATCAAATGGTTTATGGTCCGTTAATGTGAATTTTCCTCCTACAATACTCCTCCTACTGACAATATTCCTCCTACTGCGAAGCCCAAAGCGTCGGTGGTTAAAATAAATGGTTGTGAGAAATCTGGATATTGCAGCACCGGTTCTTTGCATAATTCATTTTTTAGTATTTCAAATGACTTGTTGCGCATCATTCCATTTGAAAGGCACTTCTAGTTTTAATAATTGCGTTAGAGGATGAGCTAATTTAGAAAATTCTAATATAAATCTCCCGTAATATCCAGCTAATCCCAAAAACTGTTTTATATTCTTAGATGTTTTAGGCGTTGGAAATTCGCGGACGACTTCTAATTTTTTTTTATCCGGTTTAACACCTTCGCTACTAATTGTATATCCCAAATAATTGACTTCCTTGCATAAAAAGCGACATTTATCTATCTGTAATTTTAAATTGGCCTCTTTAAGCTTTAGCATAAATTTTTTAAGTTTGAATTCATGTTCTATTAAAGAAGATGCGTATAGCACGATATCATCCAGATAAACAAATACTTCTCGTTCTCGAATTCCAGCTAAAACTATATCCATTAATCGTTGAAATGTAGCAGGAGCGTTTTTTCATCCGAAAGGCATGCGAGTAAATTCATAATGTCCGAACGGCGTAGTGAAAGCCGTCTTGTGGCTATCGCGTGGATCCATTTCTATTTGGTGAAATCCCGAAGCTAAGTCAAATATCGAAAAATATCGTGCGCCGCCAAGTTGATCAAGGATGTCAATTATATTCGGTAATGGGTACGCGTCTCCGATAGTTTTGTCGTTAAGCATGCGAAAATCCAACACCATACACCATCGCTTATTGCCTTCTGAATCCTCTTTTTTAAGCACTATCCAGACGGGAGTATTATACGGCGAATGTGAGTATCGTACAATACCACCATCCAGTAATTCTTGTACTTGTAAATTTATTTCCTGCTTATGAATTTGAGGAAATCTATATTGTTTTGTGTTTATTGGATAATCGTCAGTTGTCGGTATGCGATGTCGCAGTACGTGTGTTGCGGTCAATTGTTCACCCGGTAAATGGAAGCATTCTTGATATTGTTTTATTAATGCGATTATACAATTAGCTTCAAGTGCGTCTAAATGATTTAAAGCAATTAGATCCAATAGTTTGTTTGATCTATTTTCGTCAGACAGTTGTTGAATTTATTTGCAAGATTAATTGAGGAGTTGAGTTGTTTAAGCAGACAGTAATCGCGTTTGTGACAGTGTCGGGTAGGTTCTTTTCGTCTGACCGTCGGGTCACTTTCGTATCGTGTCCGTCGGTAAGAGGTACCATAGCTGTAATTAAGTGATTGTTAGTTTTTGAATTAAGAGGACCTGGAAATAAAATATCACTTTCATTAGAAGAATGATTATAGCTCTGACTGTGTATATTATTTATATTATTTGATCACAAGGAACCATTGAAATTTAGGAGATCAATCTCTGACACGCACTCGGTATTTTCAGTAAAATTTTCAATCTCTAGTATAGAATTCTCGTCATATCTTTTAATTTTTTGTATCTTAATATTGTTACGTCCTGGAGGAGGAGCGCAACTTGGCGCTTGCTTTCGCAAGCTCCGACGTACTCGCAAGTCAGCGGTACAGATCAAGGATCGGAGCGACCCCTTTATCTGATGCGGACGTACGCCGATGGTCCTTGATTTAGGTCAAGGAACTGAATCCTTTTACCTGGGATAGGACCGTGAGCGACGGTTGAAGGAAGGGAGAATTTTTGTTGAGAATAATTAGTCGGAAATAGTAATTGGATTGCAATTACAAATAATTTGTTTTATTGATGATTAAGCGGAAGTTTATGAAGAAATAAAATTTGTACGATTTTATTATGTATACATATGTGTTGTGTAATTACATGGGTGTGGTGGTGTGGCGGGGTTCTGGCGAGAATTCTTAATTAGTCCGAGGGATATTCGGATAAGGAAAGATCTTGTGTCGGGGTGGCTGGCGGTGAGGGAGAGGATCGCGAGGACGCCTCTGAGGGATAAGGAGAATAAATGGGGATGAGCCTGCGAAGTAACGCCGCGTGGAAACCATGTGTGCCCCCTCGTAACGGTGAGGTCGACGGAGAAGGTATAGGGGATGGACTTCTAAGGAACGGAGAGGTTGTCGGAGATCGGTTCTCAGTGGGACTCAAGGATGTAGGAGAGTAAGATATGGGAGGGGTTTCGGGAGGAGAATCTGGAAAGAACAATAAGCTCGGGATTTTTGGTTCGTTAGGGCGGACAATATAATCCGGACGATCTTGTAATGTAAAATTTATAAAAGCTATTTCTAAATCCTCGCGGTTTTCGTACTCTTCTGCAGTAGTCAGGTCCGTTTGCATTAGATAATTTTGAGCCATTGCAATTGTATTTTACGGTTAAGGAGGAATGACAAGAGGAATAGAAAAGGAGGTGAAACAAAATGAAAAGAAAAGAGATCATTCAGATGAAAGAAAATATAAATGACTTACCGCTGGATTTTCTCTGATATTATTTGATTCTGGGAAACGTCTCTATACGATAACTCAGGTTCCGCACCAATGACAGGCTGCTAGTTCTGGCAGGATTTCTCACAAGGGCCCAAGACGTTGCACAAAGTTAATAATTGGAAAATACTGGTGAGTCTGCGCCACAACTTGGGTAGATGATTAGAAGGCCCTGAAGGGGTGCTGGAGAGAGGCTTCTGTCCTGGCTGGCGGACTGGCGAGAAGTGGTCGAGGCTTTCGACTTTTCTCAAAAAGTCAGCTCGGTTGAGAGAGTGGGGTTTTGGGGGAAATATTCCAGAAAATAAGAGATATGATGAGTGTGACAATAAAAGGGTTTCGAAAATCTTTGTAAATAAAAAAACGTGGCATCTATCTTAAAAGGTAAATATCGATATTTATAGGAAGGATGTCGTGATGCTGGTATCAGTGACTAAGTTCGTGGGAAACCAACTAGGGATTGGGTTAAGATTATTAGTATTTTCGGGGTATCAAAATTTCTGGAAATTGTTCGTGTGATAACTCGTGAGATAGATCGTGTGGTAAAACGCCTGAGCGCATTCGGACGTATAATCAGTAAAAATAAATTCGATTTCTCTTATTTATATAAGAGTTTTAGGGTTCGCTGAGTCAGCATGACGTAACAATGTTTTCATAGGAAGTCTTGAATACTCCCTCTTGAGTTTCATTAAATTTTGTACTTATCGTTTCAGTTACATTTGAGAAATTATATTCTGAATAATGCGATTGTGTTTCATCGTGTGACTCTTCTTCAATTTTATATATACTTTCATTAATTTTTAGAATACTTTCTTTAGAATTATTATTTTTTTCAAGAGATTTTTCCTCCTAGTTAGCCACTTTCTCCCTTGGACAAGGAATCTGGAAATTGTCCCCTTGGCTGGGAGGATCGTGGTTTGGATAGGAGAATTGAGAATTTTCCCTTGAAATCTTGTCTAAGTCTTTATTGTTACGTCCTAGAGGAGGAACGCAACCCTTTCGTTCGCGAGTAAGGCGAACCTCGTTCGTACACGCGTGTCAGTGAACAGGTCAGGGACCCGACGGGTCCCTTTACTCGGGCACCGACGTACGACGAGCGGTCCGTTTTTCGGTCAGGGACGCGAATCCCTTTACCGGGGATAGGACCATGAGTTGACTGTTGGAAGGGTATATGTGATTTTGAAATCAATTGGAAAAAAGTGAAATATAAACAGATTTATTAAAAATGAGTATAATAACAAAATTAATTACGGCGCGGTTTAATACAATTGTTGAATGACTGTGTGTGTGTATGTGTGTGTGTATGAGAAGTGAAAGAAGGAGGAAATAATAAATAAAAAAAAAGGAAGGAATATGAGTAAAGAGTTAGTCGGGTGAGGGGGAACGAGAGCGGTCAGGAGAATTTAAGGGGGTGGATAATTCGGAAAAAGAGACGGGGGAATACGATATTGGAGGGATAGAAGGAGTAGAAGCGCGTGTAGGAGACGAGGGAGGACTAATAGGTAGACGTCGGAGTAGAAAAGGGGGTAGGAATGTCGGGTCTGGGTGAAAATCTGTTTCAAATGGAATATTTATGATGGAACGGAGATATTGCAGTTGGTGTTCGAATTCATATAGATCTCTAGTCTCGTACACCGTCTCAAAGAAATGAAGGACGAGTTGGATGGATACCACAGAACGACAATAATGGCCCACTAAAAATGTATTTCAATAAACGGGTGGAACCAATAAATAAGAATATATATATAAAAGAAACAGAACTTATTGCTGATTCAGGATGAGTTGACACAAGCAGAAGTGAGAATGGCGCAGATCTGCGTAGGTGTTCTCGTTTCCAATATTCGTATTCCGATTGAGGCACCAAATAGTCGTTCACTTATATAAAGAGGAAGCCCACACTTTTTCCAAAATCCGAATGCTTGAATATTTGAATACTAAATATTTGAATGAACTGGAATTATGAAGATTTGAATCTGAGTCCTAATACTTAAGATCTGAATATCCGGGTTCTGAATATCTGAATTTTGAATATCTGCGTGAGAGTGCGAGTCTGAGCTTTCTCGTTTCCGTGTTCTTCTGTCTCTCAGAGTAGTAGTAACGGTAGAAGTAGAAGTAGTCTGCGGAGACGGATTACCGCGGTTTTTATAGTGATAATCGGAGGCAGAAGCTATCAGGGTGGGTAGAGAGATGGCCTTTGAGGAAGGGGTGGATTGGTCTTAGTGGGAAAAAGTCTCAGCCATTAGCAAAGTTAAAAGACATCGTGGGAGGAGACAGTTAGTTTTTGGAGATATGAATATGGAAGGGCTAAAGGGTGGAGCGTGGGTGTCTCATAGTTTTAGGTGGATATATGATTGGCTGAATGAGTTAGGCGCGACAAGCGTGGAGGTGGTGGGTTCTTGAGATAGAGAAATGTATACAAGTGGCCGGCTGGAAAAATCAAAATGCCGTAAATCAAAGGCTGGGATCAGATTTTACGACTATCAGTGAAGTAGGCTTTGTTGGTTGACTGATTGGGCACATATGGTTTTGGATTGGGAAGATGTGAGTTTCAAGTTTTAGAGCAGGAATGCTCTGAGTTGCTTTGTTTCACTGAAGGTTTATTAGCGCGGAGTTTCAAGTTTTTATAGCTGGGACGACGGACACACTTGGCGAACACTACCCAGGTATAGGTTTTTACAACAGGGCACTGTTTCCTATTATGGAATTTTCCCGAATCGCCTTTTATTTGGCGCGACGGCTGTTCGCCAGATGGGTCTGTTTCCTAATTTATATTTATATATGTATATATTCCTATTATAGTTATATTAGGAGAATATAAATCCGCGAGGGGAAAGAATTTTTGCTAATTAAATCTACAGGACGTAACATAAGTTTCAAGTTTTAGAGCAGGAATGCTCTGTGTTGCTTTGTTTCACTGAAGGTTTGTTAGCGCGGAGTTTCAAATTTTTATAGCTGGGACGACGGACACACTTGGCGAACACTATCCAGGTATAAACTTTAAACGAAGACGTAGATTTTTACAACAGGGCACTGTTTCCTGTTATGGAATTTTCCCGAATCGCCTTTCATTTGGCGCGACGGCTGTTCGCCAGATGGGTCTGTTTCCTAATTTATATTTATATATGTATATATTCCTATTATAGTTATATTAGAAGAATATAAATCCGCGAGAGGAAAGAATTTTTGCTAATTAAATCTACAGGACGTAACACCCCCTGCCTTAGACAAATGTTGGGGTCGCCAACATTTGCCTACGTAGTATACTGTTAAAATCGTATTAATTGTGTGTAATTGAGTGTAGATTGTAATATAGTCGATTCGATTTTCGCAATTAAAATACTCATTTGTAGCTGATATGGTCCTTGAGTTTTTACAGATGTGTTGTTTTATTGCCAGGCAGCGCAAGGTGGCAGGCTTCGGATCCTCTTTCCTTTTTAGTCAGGTAGTTCGTGTTTCGGGTTGCAGTATGGTTATCCTGTTTTGCGGTTAGAACCTGCTAGGTTGTCTGCTTAAATATGTTATAAAATAATCTGGAAAGAATACTTCGAGGAGATTGATGCAATTATTCGTAAATCATCTGGTAAATATAATTAGAAAGAGTTTAATTATAATAATTCGTGTTTGTTTAGAAGGAGGAAAGAGAAGGCGACCACCAAAACGTCTTCCTTCCTTTTTTGTCCTTCTATATATATATATAATAATAATAATAATAGAGAGAAAAGGGAATGATATTGAAATTATAAATTGTTATAAAAATATTTTCCTCTTCTTTCCTTTTTTATTATATATATATATTTTTTTTGTTTCACATATAAATACTCTTTTTTTTTTTTTTTTTTTTTTAGAAAGAAAATACCATTGAAATATTTTATGAAGTAGAATATTATACAGGGAAAAAGGAAATTTATTGTTATAATTACTTATCTTTCCTTACTCTTTTCCTCCTCTTTCTTTTATATATATATATATATATAGAAAAGTATAAAATAAAATACGATATATATGTATATGAAGGTATAAGACCATAAAATATATATAGATACAATATATATAAAAGTAAAAAAAAAGGTATGAGTATGTGAGAAGAGAAAAAAAATATATATATATTGGAGTATAAGAAGATATAATATATATGTATTTATGTATTCTGGTTATTAGTATTCGCTTGTAATGGGTTCAGCTTGGCCTAGATCAATTAATTCTGTTCTTAAAGAACTATAGCTTAGTCGATTAGGACGGGACATCTGCATTTCGACTTCCGCGGATTGTGAGGATACAGTCCTTCGGATCTTCATCCATCCTTCCTCGCCTTCCGCCAAAAGTTTGATTAATTGTTTAGCCTTTGTTGACCATTTAAGGATGGCCCTGTAGGTTTTATATTATATAAGCTGCAGGAAATAGTTTGCCACGGCATCAGGTAGAACTGGTCCGGTAGTTGATATATATCAGTAAACGCTTTTGCAACATATTTTCCCCAGTCGCCCAATCTAATGAAGGCGACTCCTTTTCTTGTTGCTGTTACTGTACCTCGACACCATTGGTCGAGGTTACGTACTGCTACTATTCTTCCTGGAATGACCGCATGAGGTAGCAGGATGTACCTATTCGGTCTTTTTTTTAATACCCACTCCAGGTCTTCTTGTAACTCCAGGAGCGTTGTTTTGTTGTACTTAAGTTGTACCCAAAATAATGTGGGAGATTCCACTCGGATGATTTGCACGGGTAGAGGGTTTCGAGTGAGTAAGTTAATGTTGATATGTGTGATATTCATTCCTAAAATAAATGGAAATATATATATATATATTTTTGTATGAAGACAGAAGTTTAGGATTTGAGTTCGAAGGTATATGGAGTATTGTCCTTTTGTGGAGAGAGTGGATAAAGTCGTTGGTATTCCGTTTGATTGGTAGAACTAGAAGGTTCGGTGATTATGGGGGGATGGGTTGGTCCCACATTGACAGTTTGTAATTCAATAGCTGCTTCAGTTTTGGTGGTCTTCCTTCCACCGATTAGAATTAATAATTGTGTGAGAGAGTCCCAGAGAGCTCCTATTAAATAACAGGAACACCCATATATTGAGTGTAGTGCGAAACCATGTAAAATGGTGTCCAGTAATAGTTTAATAAACATCCAGTAATAGTTTAATAGGAAAATAAGAAAGATTCCCATTATTCCAGCACTAATGTTGCCGAAAATCAAAAATCGTCCCCAGATTTTGTTCCAAGTTGAAGTGGCTAGTTTTTCTAATGAAGCTTCATCTAGAAGGTTTGTAAATGATCCTCCATGGATCGTAGCGCTGTGGCCCATCATTGCTCGAGCCATTGTATTGAGAACGGCAGGTCGTTCTGCTGGGAATAAGATATGATCTTTGAATTCGTCGAGATCCGATTGGCTGTAAATGCCGCTGGTGGCAAGTGCTCCAGGACTGGTGTATTTCCATTCTGGTTTAGTCATAGGTTTCAAAGTTGTTGGCGGAATGGATTTTATCGGATTTGGCATCATTTTGTACCAATCTTCTCCTAATTGGTACATCACAGGTGCTAAGGGGTTGCAGTTGACCTGTGTTCCTTGGTGAAGCAGTAAGTGAGTTTGTGGTGCTAAATAATATGTTTCATTTTCTCTTATTACCGGAAGTTGAATATAGCAGTTGGGCGTTCGAGCTACTTGAACTTCCACTGGTACACATTTAATGATGTGTATTACTTCTCCGGCTAATATCGAAGTATAATCTGATGCTTTCATGAAATGATATGCAAATATATCTGGAGATTGAGTTGCTATCGCCAGTGCGTTCTGTAGCATTTTCTGCTCGAGATAGCATTGCTGATACAACATATTCCTGTAAAGCTGATTTAATTATGCTCGGAAATGTTTTTCTACATACACGAATTTGGAGTTCATATATGTGTTACGTCCTAGAGGAGGAACGCAACCCTTTCGTTCGCGAGTAAGGCGAACCTCGTTCGTACACGCGTATCAGTGAACGGGTCAGGGACCCGACGGGTCCCTTTACTCGGGCACCGACGTACGACGAGCGGTCCGTTTTTCGGTCAGGGACGCGAATCCCTTTACCGGGGATAGGACCATGAGTTGACTGTTGGAAGGGTATATGTGATTTTGAAATTAATTGGAAAAAGAATGAAATATAAACAGATTTATTAAAATGACTATAATAACAAAATGAATTACGGCGCGGTTTAATACAGTTGAGGAATGACTGTGTATGTGTATGTGTGTATGTATGAGAAGTGAAAGAAGGAGGAAATAAAAAAAAAGGTAGAAGCAAAAAAAAACAGAACTTACTGCTGACTCCTGTTATCCCGAAGGTGAGCAAAAAATAAAATTGTCGTTTGGTAGCTCCTGCTCGGTAGGTTAAGTTGTGCTCGTCCACTCCCTTCCGGTTGTTCAATTATAACACAAACACTAATGCCTTTTGCTGATTTCTTTGAATGTTTGCACAAACTCGGATATATGAATCGTAGATATATTATCTGAATGTCTGATTTGAAATCTAAATTCTGAATGCTCAAAACAGAATATCCGAGTGAGAGTATGACTGCCTTTTTCAGAGTAGAATTAGAAGTAGAAGTAGAAGTAGTGTGTCGCGGAGGCGGATTACCGCGGTTTTTATAGTGATAATCGGAGGCAGAAACTATCAGGGTGGGTAGAGAGATGGCCTTTGAGGAAGGGGTGAATTGGTCTTAGTGGGAAAAAGTCTCAGCCATTAGCAAAGTTAAAAGACATCGTGGGAGGAGACAGTTAGTTTTTGGAGATATGAATATGGAAGGGCTAAAGGGTGGAGCGTGGGTGTCTCATAGTTTTAGGTGGATATATGATTGGCTGAATGAGTTAGGCGCGACAAGCGTGGAGGTGGTGGGTTCTTGAGATAGAGAAATGTATACAAGTGGCCGGCTGGAAAAATCAAAATGCCGTAAATCAAAGGCTGAGATCAGATTTTACGACTACCAGTGAACTAGGTTTTGTTGGTTGACTGATAGGGCACATATGGTTTTGGATTGGGAAGATGTAAGTTTCAAGTTTTAGAGCAGGAATGCTCTGAGTTGCTTTGTTTCACTGAAGGTTTGTTAGCGCGGAGTTTCAAATTTTTATAGCTGGGACGACGGACACACTTGGCGAACACTATCCAGGTATAAACTTTAAACGAAGACGTAGATTTTTACAACAGGGCACTGTTTCCTGTTATGGAATTTTCCCGAATCGCCTTTCATTTGGCGCGACGGCTGTTCGCCAGATGGGTCTGTTTCCTAATTTATATTTATATATGTATATATTCCTATTATAGTTATATTAGGAGAATATAAATCCGCGAGAGGAAAGAATTTTTGCTAATTAAATCTACAGGACGTAACACCCCCTGCCTTAGACAAATGTTGGGGTCGCCAACATTGCCTACGTAGTATACTGTTAAAATCGTATTAATTGTGTGTAATTGAGTGTAGATTGTAATATAGTCGATTCGATTTTCGCAATTAAAATACTCATTTGTAGCTGATATGGTCCTTGAGTTTTTACAGATGTGTTGTTTTATTGCCAGGCAGCGCAAGGTGGCAGGCTTCGGATCCTCTTTCCTTTTTAGTCAGGTAGTTCGTGTTTCGGGTTGCAGTATGGTTATCCTGTTTTGCGGTTAAAACCTGCTAGGTTGTCTGCTTAAATATGTTATAAAATAATCTGGAAAAAATACTTCGAGGAGATTGACGCAATTATTCGTAAATCATCTGATAAATATAATTAGAAAGAGCTTAATTATAATAATTCGTGTTTGTTTAGAAGGAGGAAAGAGAAGGCGATCACCAAAACCTCTTCCTTCCTTTTTTTCGTCCTTCTATATATATATATATATATATGTGTAGAGAAAAAAAAAAGAAAATAATATTGAAATAGTATCTTATAAAGAAAAGGGAAATTCAGTGTTATACTTTGTATCATCATTATAAATTTTTATAAATATTTTCTTTTCTCTCTTTTTTTTTTATTATTTTTATTACAAAATTTTTATTTATATATATATTTATTAAAATTATATATATATATTTTTTTTTTTTTTTTGTGTATGATATATAATACGATATATAGTATAAATGCATGTGGTACGTAATATAATATATATGTAACATGTAAGAATATGTGTTAGTGTATAAAAGCATAAAAGTATGTAAAGTGTGCGAGTATATAAAAGTATAAAAGTATATAAGCATATAAGAGTATATAAAAATATATATATATATGAATATATAAAAAAAAAAGGATATATAAAAGAAAGATATATATATGAAAGTATATAATAGGTGTTATTATAAAAGTATATATTCCTTATATTGAGGGAAATGGCCTGTAATTTTTGTTTGTTTCTATAGCGAGGTTTATCGCTATTCTCTAGCGAGGTTTATCGCTATTAGGTCCCTTTTCAAGTCCGCGAGTCCTATTTGTCCGGGCCGTTCTAAATAGAGGTCAATGTCTGCCCCTGTTTTCCCTATAGGTCGCTTGATCACCATGTAACCTATTTCGTTTTCGGCAAGTAGTTTGGTAATCTCTATTGTCTTTTTAGGCCAGCGGGCCGCAGATTCTACGAATCTAACCCCGTGTAGTCCACAGCCTATAGCCTGCCATGCCATTAAGTGGTATCGTTGCGGTAGGTTGTACAATTGTGTAATTGGTTTTTTAATGATGCGTCCCCAATCACCCAGGGTGATTACGGCAGTAGAACCACCGACATGGGTAATGGTTCCGCGATACCACTCGCCGCAATCTTTTACTGCCACGACGAGTCCAGTTTTGACTGCGTGCGGAAACATGTGGTACTTCTTCGCGTGTCGTTCCATCTTCCATTTGATCTCGGCTTGTAATTCCGAGACTTCTTCCCGGTTGAACTGGAGTTGTACCCAGAAGAGTGTGGGAGATTCCACGTGGGTGACATATACTGGAAGTCGCCCACGGCACAATTTCTCCGTGTTGATATGTTCTATTGCCATTTCTGCTAAATTGATAACAGTGAAAAAGAAATAATGAGGCTTGCAACGATTGACCTTTATGGTTTGAGAGTGAGAGAGTAAGTAGTAGTCTCCTTTTGAGGGAGTGAAGGACGAAGACTATGATATCCAGTGCTAGTAGTAGGATGTGGTTCGGTGGTAATAGGAGGATTACTAGATCCAGCATTGAGTTCTTGTAACTCGGTGAAATCTTTATTGATTTTGGTGGTCTTCTTCCCGCCGATTAGAATTAATAATTGTGTAAGAGAGTCCCAGAGAGCTCCTATTAAATAACAGGAACACCCATATATTGAGTGTAGTGCTAAACCATGTAAAATGGTGTCCACTAATAGTTTAATAAACCGAAAAATAAGGAAGATTCCCATTATTCCAGCACTAATGTTGCCGAAAATCAAAAATCGTCCCCAGATTTTGTTCCAAGTTGAAGTGGCTAGTTTTTCTAATGAAGCTTCGTCTAGAAGGTTTGTAAATGATCCTCCATGGATCGTAGCGCTGTGGCCCATCATTGCTCGAGCCATTGTATTGAGAACGGCAGGTCGTTCTGCTGGGAATAAGATGTGGTCTTTGAATTCGTCGAGATCCGATTGGCTGTAAATGCCGCTGGTAGCCAGTGCTCCAGGACTGGTGTATTTCCATTCTGGTTTAGTCATAGGTTTCAAAGTTGTTGGCGGAAATGGATTTTATCGGATTTGGCATCATTTTGTACCAATCTTCTCCTAATTGGTACANTACTTTGTTGCCTTGCCTGCGCAACACCTTTTCTACTAAGTATACATCTGGATTGGTGACACTATGTAGTTCGTGTTCGTAGAAACCCCGGCGATAGTTTCCCGCGCGAGTCTGCGAGTAGTAAGTTGCAGATTAGTTGTCTGCACTTTGACGATTTTAAACACTTCGGTTGTCAATTCGGTGTATAGCCTTTTTCAAAGATAGTTTTGAATTTGCTGACACGTACCAGATCACCCACTTTGAATTTCGCAGGCGCTGCAATCTTTATGTTACTATAGACTGTGTTTAGAGCTTATTAGCAATCGTAGGAGTCACATCGATAGGACGCATGCCGATAGTTCGATGTTTCGCGTGTTGTATTCAGCGACGAGGCGCGGTAACGAGTCGATCCATTTGTAAGTTCCGTTGAACGTAAACATTTTCCACATGTTGTTCTTTAACGTGCGGTTGAATCGCTCCACAACAGATGCCTTCATTACTGAATAAGTCGAATAATGATTGACACGTGTTTCTTCACAAGTCTCTGCAACTCTGTATTGTAAAACTCCTTTCCCTGATCAGTTTGCAAGTTCTTCGGACATCTTCCATCCGTTCGAATTATCTTTGCGAATGCCTCACTATCTCCTTTCCGCTTTTGCTCTTTAACGGCACGGCCCATACGTGGTTGCTCAGTACATCGATAATGGTGAGTATGTAGTGGTGGCCTCCATTGAATCGCGAGTAAGGACGCATTTCCACCACATCGGCCTGCCAAAGATCATCGTATCCACGCACTATGACGCGTCAGCGAGGAAAATTTCGTCTCGCTGGAGCGTGTAATTCTTTCACTAGTTGTTCCTTTTCGGAATGTTTCTTCTCATTATTTTTTCCCCGTTACTCGCCGATTCGTTTTCCCATCATGCGTGAAGTTTTGTCGCTTTACACCGGCAGAAACAGCTGAAATAGTACCGATGAGTTGCTTCTCTGAACTTTTCTTCTTTTTGTTAAATTTTGACGATTGCTTCACCATTGCAGCTCATGATGATCCGTTTTTTGCTTATGTCGATACTATATGTCGATTCAACTGCAATATTCTACTTTTATATTTTCGACGATTTCTTTATCTCTGAATCTGTCCAGTCTAAAATTCGTTCTGTGTTCTCATGAATGCTATTTATGCTCAGTATGTTTTCCTTCTGGTAGTCTTCCAGCCAATCCTTCAATTTTTTAACATTCTCATCTACAAACTGCTTCGTCTCAACATTACTCTCATGCAGTAGAAACTTTACAGAATTTATATTCTCATCTATATACTGCTTCTTCTCAACGTTACTCTCATGCAGCAGAAGTTTTACAGACTTTATACTCTCATCCACATAATTTTTGTGCGCAACATCATTGAAGGCTCTCGGCCGCGTTACATGATGTATCGCGTGCCCTGTTGCGTCAAAACCTTTGTCATCGACGGTTAGACAAAGGGCATTTTCATGTACGTATCGTTTGGTTGCAACATCATTTAAATGATTTCTCACACCTGCAACATATTCTTCCACGTATTGTTTGGTTGCAACGTCACTGTCGGCTTCAGGCTGCGCTATATGTTTTATCTTGCGCGATTTTGCATCAAAAACTTTGGCCGCGTTTAAACAAAGGGCATTTTCATGTATGTAATTTTCAATATGTTCATTCCATTGATGCGCTCGATCAGTTTTCGCACCATTGTTTGCTCGCGACACTCCAAACTTATTCATCGACATTTCGGAACAAGTTGTACCGACTGACTGACTTGTGTCAATGCCACACTGCTTAATTTATAATGAGACCAGCTTCACGGAGTTCTTCGATAATCGATAAAATTTCGTGCTCGTGCGAGTTGTTGCCAGCTTGGCGCGAAGCGTCAAGCAACCGCAGACGATCCACCAGCTCGTTGGGATCATCCCAATGCACGTAATCGATATTGTTGTCATTTAAGGTCATCATAACTTGCGATGCGTATAAACCTTTTCCTCCCACTTTATTGCTCGACGCATCTGATACTAGGGGCGCGATTATATGTTTATATTTGTGTCCCTTGTTACCGAGTATAGGATTTTGCGGGAGGTACCCGCGTCTGTGAGTATTCGTCGTCAATAGTATATTTTTGTATTTTTGCATATCAGCTTCGGTGTACACAGAATCGTCGGGGATTCTTTTGAATATTAGCTCGTAAAGACCGGGTGTTCCAATGTATCCTGTTTCGCCTATGATTATATTATCGTCTCTGTTCACATCGATACGTTTATCACCGAGCATCGCTCCATCGTTATTAAGACGTATGCCGTAAACATAATCTATAGTGTTATCTTTTCCACTCCTTAACACAGCTCCCATATATTTTTGACCCAACAGACCAAAATGATCACGTAAAGTTTGTTGTCCTTTGTACGTTCGCAACTGACGTCTAACGGATGTCACTACCGATTTATCGGGGGTTTCGGAAACATTCTCATCATCATCATCATCAGTGAGTAGATTGTCGATCGGTGAAGGTTCATGCGACATTCCATGTAGTTCCTCATGTTGTAGAGCTTCCGTCGATGTAGGAACTATCAGAGGATCGTTTAATAGTTTCCGTTTCGGTGTAGTCAATGCGACCGGTGAAAGTTTTGCCTTACGCTTTATCTTTTTTTCGGGTTTTAATATTACACTCTTTGTTTCTTCGCTTGTACTCATTGATAGTGGCTCAGTTTTAACATCAACGTTACTTTCCACATTAGCGCTGCTTCTCGCGATTTGCTTGAGAGGTTCAATAATAGGTTTAAAGTGTCTCTCCAATGCAGCATTTTCTACCATTCTACCGGTTTTCAAAGCGCGATACTTCTTGCGGATCGATTCGCTCGTTTTCACAATTTCTCCCGCTACCTTTTCACGATCCATGATCTTCACGCTATTATTCATCATTGATATATTTGTCTCGTGGACGTTGAAGATGTTACCACGTTGAGGTTAAAATGACGATTGTGCATCTCACAGCACAGCAAAGTCGTTAAATCCTTTTCTGTATCGTCCGTCGGTCATTAAGCTATCCTTATCAATCACTGTGAAACCATATTTATCCTCCCAACATTTGCAACACAATGTACTGAAATCCTCATATGACATGTCAGTGTTCACATGATCGTTGTACACATGTTTCAAGTTGGTACCATCCTGTTTAAAGAGAATCAGAAGATTTGCATTGTCTCGTATAAGATGCTTGGGTATTTTTGCATACGTCTGACAGAGATAGAAACAGTCAACGCTCGAATGACGACCTGTTGCAAAGTATTCTCTTATCGTATCTTGTTTGTCACATGCAATGTCATCAAAGATAAAAATGGAATTTTTTGGCGCTTCGGTCGTTGGAATCACATCACTGTTATTGGATGAATGTAAGAATGTAAAGTATCCAATTTCATCTATCGATTTCAGCAGATTTTCCAAGTAGCAATATTTAGGTTGTTGCAACGATTTCGAGTACACGTACAAGTTCTCGAAACGTAGACCGTGCAGACTTTCCAAGCTGATGAGAATGTTTGTCTTGCCGCAATTCGAGGGACCGTATATGATGCCGCGTATGGTGTTCGGAAGCATGTTTCCATGCCTGCGCGCCTCTTGCTCAAGCATTGATTCCATTCTATTGTCGAAATTTGTCACGCATATCGACGTTGGTTGCTTCACGAACCGCATGTTTCCCCCGTGAGTCGCAAAATAATTTAAATGTGACGCTGATTTAACTATATATATAAGCGCGTCAATCTTGGAAACACTTAGTTTAGAAAATGTTCCTCCTGTTGACAGATACCCATGATATTCGAGAGCTAACCTCCGAACAACTGAAATATATACCGAAGATTGTTCTGTTACGCGAATTTGCAAATTACAAATATTGACGATTTGCAGGATAGACTCCCGAAACATTTAAGAGTCGATCCAGAGATTCAGCAGTATCGTTGGTGTTTGGAACATTACAATCGTCCGTGGCAGCAAACACATATCGACGGTCCAGCACCGCTGATCAGGGACTGTAGTGAATGTCGTCGACAAAAGTCAAAGTCGGCAGTGGTCTATTGAATCGCGCGATAAATGCGCTTCCTATCGAACTACACATTCCCGGATATCAATTTTGTGGTCCTGGAACTCGCTTGGTAAAACGATTGGTCAGAGGTGACCAAGGCATTAATTCATTGGACGCGGCGTGTCGTGAGCACGATATAGCCTATTCGCGTAGCAACAATCTCACCGATCGGCACGCGGCGGATGAGATTCTCGTTGTGAAAGCGCGGAAACGCATAACTTCGAAAAAATCAACTCTAGGCGAGAAAGCTGCTGCTGCAGTCGTGTGGGCTGCTATGAAAGCCAAAACGAAAATCGGCATGGGCATGGGCACGAAGAAAAAGAAGTCGTCCAAGAAAGAAATCCGAAAACGAGCACTTCCAGTAGCAAAACGGGGTGGTATTTTACCAGTTCTACCATTACTGGGAGTTCTTGGTTCATTAGTCGGTGGAGCGGCGGGTGTCGCAAAAGCGGCGAATGATGGCAAAGCCGCGCAACGCCAGCTGGAAGAATTAAAATGTCATCATCGCGCAATGGAAGGTCGCGCTACGAAAGGTCGCGGAATCTATCTTGCTCCGTACAAGCGCGGGAAAGGCGCTGTAGAAAAAAAAACGTCAGAAAAACGTTAAAATTACCAACGGGTGCAATGACTAATGTACAGTTGGAAAGACTAGCGAGGCGTATGCGTATATCTTTTTTTCGAGGTGTTTTCATGAGTGACGCTTTACCAATAGATGGAGTACGTCAAAACGAGAGCGGTATTGTAATTTAGACAACACAGAGGGACCAGGTACTCACTGGTGGCGTATGCGAAAAGAGGAAATCGCGCAATATATTTTGACAGTTTTGGTAATCTTCGACCGCCCAAGGAATTGATTCGATACCTTGAGAGAGGTATAGTGAAAATTTTGTACAATCGCACATCATATCAACATTACAATCAGAGCATTTGCGGACAATTGTGCTTGCAGTTTCTCCAGACGGTAGAGGATCAATTTAAATGATGATGATGACATTCCACTAACAGCAGTCAGTATTCGTTCGACAGTTTGCAAACATGTCGCTAACGCTTACATTGACTGGCAACAGTAACACCCTTACGGTGAGCTACTTTCCCGCTATAGATTTGAGCGATGGTGATTACGAACTCGGTTTAACGGATTTCGAAGCATACCATACGATACCAAACGTAAATTCGTCAAATAATAAATTTTACTATGGTGCTAACGATGAAGAAATTACGATTCCTGAAGGATCGTACGAATTGCGCGCCATATACGAATATCTGAAACGTGCAATTTTACATTCTCCAAAAGCAGTGCATTCCAAAAATAATCCATATAGAGATGACGAGAATGAATATCCTATAATAATTCGTGCCAATAATAATACGGAGGAATAATAATGAGGAGTGAAATAAAATGTGCTTATAGAATAAATTTTAGCAAACCAAACAACATTGGCTCGTTTTTAGGATTCTCATCGAGTCGTATATTAGAACCGCATCGATGGTACGAATCGGACGCACCGATTAAGATTATCAACGTGAATATCATTCGTATAGAATGCAGCGTTGTCAGTGGTGCGTACAGTAACAGTATGCGTGTACATACGATACATGAATTCTCGCCTAAGGTGCCACCAGGATATAAGATATCGGAAACACCGACACATGTCATTTATCTTCCAATCATCGCACGGAGCATTACAGATTTAACGGTGCGTGTAGTTGATCAAGAAGGACAATCGCTCGATTTTCGAGGAGAAGAGATTACCGTTAAATTGCACGTACGACGGCGACGATAATAAACGTAATCTATGAAATGTTTGTGGTGAATCAAGTGGAACAAGTGAAACAAGTTGGAAATATACTTTTTACGAGACGCGCAATTAACAGTACAAAATCCCTCGTTCGAAAGAAACTCAGCGCGTTGAACGTTGAATTTTTGAAATCTCTGGGATTCATCGTACGAAACGATTGAGAAAGATGATTGACATTTTGAACATTGGAAATGAACCGGTCTTTGACGAGCGCATCGTCAAGATTGAGACACATACGTACAATCCATACGCTAACACAACGTTTGGACATAGCGACAAGATACGAATATCCATACAGCAGCAGGATTTATACATATTGCCATGTGAGAGTTATCTCTATGTCGAGGGGAAGGTGACGAAACAAGTTGCAGTCGATGGTGCAACTGTAACGTTGGGATATAATGAAGTTGCATTCATGTTTGATGAGATCCGTTATGAACTGGATGGTGTGGAGATTGATCGTAACAGAAACGTGGGAATAATTTCAACACTCAAAAACTCAATGTATCGATATCTTCAGACAAAAATGCCATCATGAAAAATGCCGCGTGGGATACAACTGACACTATTTTGCCGGACGGGTACTTCAACTTTTGAGTACCGCTCAACGTTTTGCTAGGATTCTGTGAAGACTACAAACGTATAGTGATTAACGTGCGTCACGAATTGATTCTATTACGATCGCGCAGTGACAACAACAGTCTACTAGGATCTTCAGCGCTGGATCCTAAGATTGAGCTATTCAAGATACAATGGCGAATGCCTCACGTAATCTTGAACGATATCAATAAACTTTCCATGCTGAAAACTTTGGAGGATGGACGATACCTGAGTATGAGTTTCCGCTTGTGGGATATGTATGAATTTCCTCTACTGCAAAGCACGACCAAACACTTGTGGACCGTCAAAACTGCTACTAATTTGGAGAAACCTGGATACGTTATCTTTGCACTGCAGACTGGCCGGAAGAGTGTCATGTCGGAAAATATAACTCGTTTCGATGACTGCAAATTGATCAACGTGAAGCTCTATCTGAATTCAGAGTGTTATCCGTACGACGACATGAATTTGGACTTTACAAAAAATAAATACGCCGTACTTTACGATATGTATAGATGTTTTCGTAAATCGTATTATGGATGCGACAATGCTGAGGCATGGTTAATAACTACCGACTTTCTGCGGCTAGGTCCTTTTGTGGTTATCGATTGCTCGCGTCAAAATGAGTCCATCAAGAGTGCCACTGTGGATGTGCGCATAAAATTTGAGTGTAAGGAGAATATACCGGCGAATACTACCGCATATTGTCTCATCCTGCATGATCGTGTAGTTGAATATAGCCCGCTAACCAACATGGTGTGCAAACTTAACTAACATCAGAAAGTATGTACGAGAAAAGAATAATACATGCAACAAAGTGCTATAAACAACATTTCTCTCCCGGACGTGTCGAAGAATATTTCATCATGGATGTGCCGACTTTTGTGGATCTACAAGGGTACATGGTTGGAAAGAGATTTATTGTAAAAGAAGCGGCGATACTGAAGAATGGAACTATTCTTTCACACTACATCGTCACGAGTCCGATGCCATGGCATCTGCTCACAAGATCAGACAAATCGAGAGCCTACTGGTTAACGGCTAATCATCATGGATTACGATGGGAAGATGGAACCGTCAAATACTGCAGAGCTGAACATTTGTTTACTACCGCTGTGGTGGGTGATATGTATGGCGAGCTTGAAGATGTCGCATCTCAACTTGTGTATGTAAAAGGGAATGAGAAGCGGGAATGGTTGTTACATCTTCTGGATGACAATGTGAGAAGCAACGTGATCATTAGGACCGTGGACACCGATTATGATGACATGCCTTCTCTGCAAAAATTGAATAATACTTTTCGATGTAATAATCATATGAAAAATTGCGCCTTACAGAACGTACTAAGCATTTTCAATTGGTGGTCTTGGAGAGAATTGTACGACGCTTAATAAAACATTATTTCAAATGTACAGATGCTTCTTCCAACACGCTTATCCCCTTTCACCTCTTAGGATTTTATATGATAATTGTGTTTGATAAAAATACAGTTCTTTATTTGCGGTATGATGATTATTAGACGTCCGATAGACGTTCGAGAGACGTTCGAGAGACGTCCGATAGACGTTCGAGAGACGTTCGATAGACGTTCGAGAGATGTCCGATAGACGTTCGATAGTAATCGCGGGGCCCAGGTTCGACCCTACCTACACCGCCGCCATGTTTGTTCTTTTGACGTATGCGTGACATCACGGTCGCCTTCTTACCCGTAACGTGACGTCTACTAGCAATGGGCGACGGTGGTCTAGAAGGTTCGAGCGCTCGATAGCAACCGCGGGACCCAGGTTCGAGTCTGGCCTACACCGCCGCCATGTTTTTTCTTTTGACGTATGCGTGACGTCATCACACACATACTGTAAGAACCTTCACTAGACGTCTACTAGCAACAGGCAGCAATGGTCTAGGAGGTTCGAGCGTCCGATAGCAACCCGCGGGGCCCAGGTTCGAGTCTACCTACAGCCCGACGCGTTTTTCTCTCGTGACGTCACGGCCGCCATCTTGCTCATAGAATCAAAGATTCTGGGGTGGAGCAGGAGGGTACCAATAAAGAGGGGGTATCAATTAAAAGGGGGGGGTCAATAAAGAGGGGGGGTCAGTGAACAGGGGGGATCAATAAAGAGGGAGTATCAATTAAGAGGGGGAGTCAATTAAGGGGGAGGTCAATTAAGAGGGGGTATCAATTAAGAGGGGGAATCAATTGGAGGAGGGTATTAATTAAAAAATATTAATTAATAAATAATGTCTTTTGCATAATTAATTAGCAATTTGGGTTAGAATCCCCCTAATTTAACTACTAACATGTGTGCACTTAATCATTGATATGTATTAGTAACTTTCTCTTTATATATTTTTGTAGATAACAGTGCACATACAGTGCCAAATTCAAAAGAAGTTCAAGAATTTTTTAATTTATCGCAAAATACTTCCCCAGAGCAGCAACAGCAACAGCAAGGTATATTTTTATTCTTTTTATTTTATTCTTTTTATTAATAATTTTCTAGAAGATATTCATTTTTTATTACGGTTCCATTTATTCAATAATCTTAAAATGTTATACTAACATTATTAATTCCTTGTAGATTGTAATACATTCCAAAATAACTTCGCAATGGAAGAAAAGGAAAACATATTTTGCGGTGAAGATGGAAACCATGGTGAGATAAGAAATAATTTATCCATGATATCACATGTTTTAATTATGATTATAATTTTTTCTAATATGTTTAATATTTCTTTAATATATTCTATATGGCTTTTTGTAGCTACATGGCAGCACTCGTCAGATATTATGCTTCATTTTTGTTTATGGAAAGATCATGAAAAACTTTTTGATGACAAAATAAGAAATGAAGTCATGTGGAACAAAATTGTTGAGTTCTTTAAAGATAAAGGTTACATATTTACAGGCAAGCAAGTTGAAAATAAGTGGAAAAACTTACGAAAAACTTATATAAAAATAAAAGACAACAATTCAAAGTCTGGTGCAGCACTTAAAAAATGCAAATATTATGACGAGATGGATGAAATATTTGGAAAATCTCACAGCATACAACCAGTGGCTATTGCATCAAATTTGCAAGGTGTTCAATTTAATTAATTGCAGGAAGAATTAACATTTGATGAGGATAACAATGCACCACCTTTAAAAAAAGGACAAAGCAACTGCATGAATTGACGGAATATTTGCATGAACAAGCACAGCAAAGAAAAAGAAAAACATAGCAAAGAGAAGATGCAAGAGAGAGAAGACACAAAGAAATAATAGAACAGCAAAAACAAGCTTTGGATATTTATAAAACTGTAATGGAAAAGTTGTTGGAGAAATTGTAGTTTGTGTCGTTATTTAACTAATAAGTAAGTAAAGTCAGCGATGTTTCTCTTTGTGCTGCATGCAATAATCCAGACATATACATATATATATATATATATATATATGCATAAAAGTGATATTATTTTTATTATTTACGTTAAATCTTAAATAATGTTCTCTGTTAATAAAAATGAAAAATATTTTGTTATTATAATAACAGTTTAACGATCAAAGACTGACTATTAGTTTTAATTAAAGTTGATCGATATGAAAATATAATATTAATTTAATTTTGCGTTAAATATGAAAAGATGATTTTCGTCGATAAAGGAAAAGTGTATATATTACTATGAAAGTAATAACTAGTTTATTTTTATTTTTGTTTAATTCAAAAGTTTTATGGAAATAACATAATTATATATACAGGGTGTTTGATAGCTGATCATGCAGACGAAAGTTGGAGATAGATTGGGTGTAGCTGAGAAGAAAAGTCATACTGCCAACATAACATAATGCCAAATTGCCAATAGTTATCCAGTTATTAATTAAAACATGTGAGCCAACGAGCGCGTAGAGAGCGGAGGGCGACCGCAGTAAGCACGTAGACATTTCATACAGGCGGAGTCAGTGAGTGACGG
Organism: Harpegnathos saltator; assembly: GCF_003227715.2. NCBI lineage: Eukaryota > Metazoa > Arthropoda > Insecta > Hymenoptera > Formicidae > Harpegnathos > Harpegnathos saltator. The sequence continues at coordinate 322,532 of NW_020230719.1, read as the reverse complement.
TAGGCAAGCGCGCGCGGCGAAGGACAACGTAAGCGACAAGAGGCGATCGCGCGCGACGAGGAGCGAGCGAGCTTTTTCTTTATAGCTTTTTCCTTATAGCTCGCTCGCACCTCGTCGTTCGCGCTCGCTCGCTCTTCGTCGCGCTCGCTCGGCTCTTGTCGCTTGCGCTCGCTCGGCTCTTGTCGCTTGCGCTCGCTCGCTCCTCGTCGTTCGCGCTCGCTCGCTCCTCATCGCGCGCGTTCGCCTCTTGTTGCTTACGTTGCCCTTCACCGCGCGCGCTCGCCTACCATCTCTCGCTGACTCCGCCTGTATCAAATGTCTACGTGCTTACTGCGGTCGCCCTCCGCTCTCTACGCGCTCGTTGGCTCACATGTTTTAATTAATAACTCGATAACTATTGCCAATTTGACATTATGGTACATGACTTTTCTTCTCGGCTACACCCAATCTATCTCCAACTTTCGTCTGCATGATCAGCTATCAAACACCCTGTATATATATGATGACAAATGTAATGATATGGAATGTAACTAAAATCTAAAATAAATTTCTCTTGTAAACTGTACTATACATTTTTTATTTTGTAATAAAAAAGCCAAAGATAATGCAATGCATATTTTTCTTTCATTTATTCTCTCCTTCGATATAACAATAATGCAATATAATTGCGTCTTGCTGCACCTTCCATATTACGATTTTTTATGTGCTCATCCTCTTCAAAATTTTCTCTATTTTGTTCATTTATTCCAATACCGTCTTCAATATAATTGTCAATGTCTTCATTATAATTTAAACAAATATTATGCACGACGCAGCAAGCCAAGTTTGTCGCCGGTATTAAATGTATTGTGTAAATATTTCAACCGTCGAAAGCGACCCTTTAATAGTGCAAAAGCACGTTCTATCGTTTGTCTAGTTTGTGATAAAATATGATTAAAGTTGTTTTCAACCTGTAATGTAATAATATACAGGGTGTCTTATAACTAACCTGGCAGAGCTCGTGGAGACATAGAGCGAGTTAAGACAAATATAAAAGTCCCATATCGTTTTGTGAGATTCGCAATAATTATCGAGTTACTAATGACAGAAATCTGAAGAATGAGTGCACGTCGAGACGTTATGGGAGGAGCATCTAGCTGCTCAGTCGACAAGCTGCTAAAGAGCACTGCCCAGTCGACAAAGGAACTGTTGCCGGCGCGCGGAGAGAGGAAGGACGATGCGCCAATGTTTATGTCCTTACCTCGCCGCTCCTATATCCCGCCGCACCGCGTCTAAGCTCGCGCCGATATGGCCGCTGAATATTCGCGATTACAATTACGAGATTATTTTATGAGGTACCACAGATAGCTCATATTGAATTGTAAAGTTCAAGGTTCAAAAGTTCTTTGATCAAGGAAAACATCGAAAAGGAGAAAGCGATAGAGAGCGATGAGATCTATAGAAATTCTCATTGTTCTCTATCGCAATCTATCGTTTTGCTGCATCGGATCCGAAAGAAATGATATCGCGTAAAGATAGAGTACGATGAATACTTTTCATCTATTACTCTATTGTACTCTATTGTACTCTATCGTTAGGAGAATATTTAATTGTTAGAGTATGATAGAATTCGCGTAGAGACTCATCATGTCCTAACGTTTTATTCAAGTCTACACGGAAAATATGTTTGATTGAATGAACCTATTTTCTGATGAAATGAGAGAGAGAAAGAGAGAGAGAGAGAGAGAGAGAGAGAGAGAGAGAGAGAGAGAGAGAGAGAGAGAGAACGATTAAGAAATTTTGATTGAGAATAGCACAATTTTGTTTAAGTTAACCATAAACCTTGATGAATTAGATTTAGTGTTAATATTTTCAGTTAATATTTCTCTGTATCGTTCATATTTCATTTGCAAGCTGTATCATGGACCAAACATTTTTACCATATATCATGCATAAATTGTTGTCTTATATCGTAATTCTTGTCAGTGGTATATTAATGACAGAAGGAACTGAAAGTTCTGTATCGTACAATTGCGAAAAGAGGACCATCGTTATCAATGGTGCACCAACGACACTCGGCATAAAATTGATTCCTAGGTATAATCGCGATACAACGCAAATCCGAATGTGTTATTTTGACACGTTATTTTTATGCGTGTCAAAATAACACACTCGGATTTGCGTTGTATCGCGATCATACCTAGGAATCAATTTTATGCCGAGTGTCGTTGGTGCACCATTGACAACGATGGTCCTCTTTTCGCAATTGTACGATACAGAACTTTCAGTTCCTTCTGTCGTTAATATACCACTGACAAGAATTACGATATAAGACAACAATTTACGCATGATATATGGTAAAAATGTTTGGTCCATGATACAGCTTGCAAATGAAATATGAACGATACAGAGAAATAGTAAGTGAAAATATTAACACTGAATCTAATTCATCAAGGTTTATGGTTAACTTTAACAAAATTGTGCTTTTTTCAATCAAAATTTCTTAATCGTTCTCTCTCTCTCTCTCTCTTTCTCTCTCTCATTTCATCAGAAAATGGGTTCATTCAACCAAACATATTTTCCGTGTAGACTTGAATAAAACGATAGGTCACGATGAGTCTACGTGAATTCTATCATACTTTTTCTTTTTTTTTTTTTGGTCACGCAGGGGAAATCCATCATGGATACCCCCTCCCCTTGGGGGGGGGGAGGAGGTTATGTCGGACTTTTACCGACTAAAACCCCTGCGGGATGTCTACCTGTCGGACCGTGAGGAGGGGAGTCGGGGGAACTACTCCCGTATTCCCTCCCCAACTCCCCGGCTCCAGGGCTCCCTTACGGGAGCCCCTCGCCATCTGTGTACCGCGCCCTGTTCCACGAAGGGAATCCAGGGCGCGGTCCCCGACGAGGTTTACCCCCCGCCGGTTGGCCTTCTGGTGTCTCCTGTCAAGGAGGGAGAGGACATCCGCCCTCCCTCCTTACCCCCCTCCCTGCTAGTCAGGGAGGGGAGGATTTGTAGGGGAGCGGGCCCGGCCCCAACCGGGACACCGCTCCCCCCTGTCCCTACTTGTCCGGTCGCTCGGGGGGAAGATAGGGAAGGCGTCTCGCCGCCCCCTACTCCCCCCCTTGCGACCGGTGGCGGGCCCGTGGCGGCCGAGGGGACTCCCTACCCTCGCGGGTCTGTGAGTCCCCCTCGGCCGGCGCTGCCCCGGGCCCGCTGTCGCGTCCCTCGTCCCCCTGGGGGCGTTGTCCGCCCGGGAGCTGCTCCCCGCAGCCCCGGTACTGTCTTCGCCCCCACTCGGCGGTCTCCTTCTGGGACATTACTGTCTCACAGAAGGAGACCGCCGCTGTCCACGCCTCCTCGCTCCCGCACATGGCTTTGACCATGTGCGGGAGCGAGAGCTCCCCTTCTCGGCATCCCACCGCCCCGCAAAGGACACGGCGCTCCCCGGCCCATGCTGGGTACGCGACCAGGGTGTGGTGCGCCGTGTCCTCCGCCGCGGGGCAGTGGTGGCATCGAGTGGTGAGCTCCTTCCTTATCCGGCACAGGTACCGACCGAAGCACCCGTGCCCGGTCAGCACCTGCGCCAGACGGAAGGATAGTCCACGTCCCCTTCTGCCTGTCAATTCGGACAGGCAGGGGCGGACAGCCGCTGCCGTCGCTGGCCCGGGACCCCGGGGGTCGGACAATAAGTCCTCCCACCTCTCCCGGGTCCGGGCCTCGGCTTGGAGCTTCAGACCCCTTAGGGCCTTGGCCGACATTCTTCCCTCCCTGTGAAGCTACTTTACCCTCCAGTAAAGGAGATGCCGCTCCTCGGCTAGGAGCTCCACAGGGGGGACGCCGGCCAGGGTGGTCGCCGCCATGTACGACACGGTCCGGTACCCCCGAATCGCCCTGATGAGCACGGGCCTCAGGGCCTGCCGCAGTGCGCACTTGCCTCTGCGGCAGGCCCCCAGCTGTGGCGCCCAGATGGGCGCCCCGTACAGGGCGATCGAGAGCACCGCCGTCGCGACGTACAGGCGGCGAGCTCTCCATCCTGGGCCCCCTTGGGTGCGCGTCAGGCTGGCCACCACCAGTCCTGCCTTGTGCACCCTGGGGGCCAGTTCCCCAAAGTGGGGTCCGAAGCTCCACCGGCTGTCCAGCGTCAGGCCGAGATATCTCATCGTCGGCCCGACGCGGACGTGGACTCTATCTACGAGTACCCAGGTCCCTGGCGGCACCCTCCGACCCCCGCCGTGAAAAAACACGGCCTGGGTCTTTTGGGGCGCCACCTTGAGACCCAGGTCTCTGATGGTACTCACCACTGACACCAATGCCGTCTCCGCGCGGAGGCGGGCTTCCCCCCAGCTCTCCCCCCCGGCTATCACTAACGTGTCGTCTGCGTAGCAGACGACGTGGCAACCGAGGGGAAGCGGAGTGCGCAGCACCCGGTCGAACGCGATGTTCCATAGCAGGGGGCCGAGAACCGACCCCTGCGGAACACCGCGCTCCATAGCGCGCCGGCCTTGAACCCCGCCCTCCACTGGGAAGGCGAGGTCCCTACCCCCGAAGTAGGCCGATAGGATTCGCCGGAGATAGACGGGCACCCCGTGGTGTTCGAGGACCCGTCCAATCTCCGGCCAGGGCAGGGTGTTGAAGGCGTTCGTTATATCTAACGACACTGCCAACAACACCGCGCCCTCCTCCTCCACGACCGCCCGGGTCAGGTCCCGGAAGCACTGGATAGCATCCAGCATTGACCTTCCGGGCCTGAACCCGTACTGGTGGTCGTGGAGGTCCGGCCCCTCCGAGGACAGGTGCTGGACGAGGCGGTCGGCAACGATGCGCTCCAGCATCTTGCCCGCCTCGTCCAGCAGGCATATCGGCCTATAGGCCGACGCACTCCCGGGTGCTTTGCCCTCCTTGGGGAGGAGGACCAGTCTGGCCCTCCTCCACTCTGGGAGGAATACCCCCTCCCTCAGCCACCCGCTGAAAACCCTGCGTGTGGCTTCGGACAGGTTTCCCTCGCCGAGGGCGAGGGCCCAGGCCCGGCCAGGAATTCCGTCGGGGCCAGGGGCTTCCCCCTTGGCCCCGAGCCTTTTCCTGGCCGCAGTGAGCTCCTCTGGACTCACCGCCAGACCCTCGTCCCAATCACCCTCTCCCAACGGGGGGGTCGGGATCATGGGGGGCCCCCTTCTGCCCTCGGAAAGAGGGCATCCAGGAACCCCTCGAGGGCCTGGCGGTCCAACGTCTCCGTTGGTGGGGGCACCAATGGACGGATCTTCCCCATGACCCTTTTGTATGGGCGCCCCCACGGATCGTCGTCCAGGGAGCTCACCATCTGCTCCCAGGCCGCTCGCTTGGTCTCGACGATGGCGACCTTGAGGGTTTTTCTGGCTCTCAGGTAGCCCTCTTTTGTCCCTGCGACGTCCCCGCCTCGTCGCCGGGCCCGATAGTACGCCCGTCTGGCGTGGACGGAGGAGTCTCGGAGGGCCTCCAGCTCCTCCGTCCACCAGTACATGGCCCGGCGCCGGCAGGGGAATTCTATCATACTCTAACAATTAAATATTCTCCTAACGATAGAGTACAATAGAATACAATAGAGTAATAGATGAAAAGTGTTCATCGTACTCTATCTTTACGCGATATCATTTCTTTCGGATCCGATGCAGCAAAATGATAGATTGCGATAGAAAACGATGAGAATCTCTGTAGATCTCATCGCTCTCTATCGCTTTCTCTTTTTCGATGTTTTCCTTGATCAAAGAACTTTTGAATCTTGAACTTTACAATTCAATATGAGCTATCTGTGGTACCTCATAAAATAATCTCATAATTGTAATCGCGAATATTCAGCGGCCATATCGGCGCGAGCTTAGACGCGGTGCGGCGGGATGTAGGAGCGGCGAGGTAAGGACATAAACATTGGCGCGTCGTCCTTCCTCTCTCCGCGCGCCGGCAACAGTTCCTTTGTCGACTGGGCAGTGCTCTTTAGCCTGAGCAGCTAGATGCTCCTCCCATAACGTCTCGACGTGCACTCATTCTTCAGATTTCTGTCATTAGTAACTCGATAATTATTGCGAATCTCACAAAACGATATGGGACTTTAATATTTGTCTTAACCCGCCCTATGTCTCTACGAGCTCTGCCAGATTAGTTATAAGACACTCTGTATATTATAATATTAGGTGTAGTAAAAAGAAATCCATTATTTTTGCATGAAATTGAAGGCTTTAGTTACCATAGTTAGAATGATCCGAATATGCGCCGTTTTGTTCGATAACTTGTTGCCATTTTGAAGGTAATTTCATTATGCCTCTCTCATAGAAGCCCTCGTCCCTATTGGCAAAAAATTGAGACAGTCGATTTTCACAAGCCTCTCTTGAAGCGAATTTTTCACCAGAAAAATTGTTCGCCATGGACAGGAACAGATGGTAATCACTTGGTGCCAGGTCCGGACTATAAGGTGGATGCATAAGAACCTCCCAACCAAGCTCCCGGAGCTTCTGGCGAGTCACTATCGATATGTATGGCCTGGCGTTGTCCTGATGGAACACAATTCCTCTCCTATTGGCCAAAGATGGCCGCTTCTAGGCGATTGCTTCCTTCAGACGGTCCAGTTGTTGACAGTATAGTTCCGAGTTAAGAGTTTTGCCGTAGGGGAGCAGCTCATAGTAGATAATTCCCTGCCAATCCCACCACCACACAGTAAAACCTTCCTGGCCGTCAATCCTGGCTTGGCCACCGTTTCCGCCGGCTCACCGCGATTCGACCACGACCGTTTTCGCTTGACATTGTCGTAAGTGATCCACTTTTCATCACCAGTGATCAACCGCTTCAGAAATGGGTCGATTTTGTTGCGATTCAATAGCGATTCGCAGATGGAAATTCGGTCCATGAGGTTTTTTTTCGTTAACTCGTGTGGCACCCATACATCGAGCTTCTTTTTGTATCCAGCCTTATTCAAATGGTTCCAAACGGTTTTTTGTGCAATCTTTAGCTCTTGGGCAATCGAAACAGTGCTTACATGACGGTCGGACTCGACAATGTCCATGATTTTATCGATATTTTCGACAATTGGCCTTCCAGTGCGTGGTGCATCTTTGACATCGAAATTACCGGAACGGAATCGACGAAACCAAAATTGCGCGTGATTGGCTGTTACAATATCAGGACCATAAACACTATTCACATTTTCACCCGCCTGGCTTGCGTTTTCGCCTTTATCGAAGAAAAACTGTAAAATATAGCGTATTTTCTCTTTGCTAGTGTCCATCTTTGACGCGCGCTCAAACGAAACTGAGTCAACTAATCACAAAACTATCAAAAAAGTTTTTTTAGTACGAAATCTCATCTTTCTAACGCTATCTAGTGGAACCCGATCGGACTTATACAACGCAAGATATAGATAACTAAAGCCATCTATTGGAAAAATAATGGATTTCTTTTTACTACATCTGATATATACAGAGAAGTAATAATAGTATAATATATTCTTCTGATAATATGCTACAATAAAATTATATTAACTAATATTAAGTTATCTAAATTTAATTTCTAAAAAGTAAACTAAGTATTAATATTACTTTAATATTTAATCTTACCCGTGTTAAATGACCATTGTCTCTGTAAGCTGTCAAACACCATCTAAATAGAGGATAAACTTTATCTCCTATAATCATTTCGTCATTAGGAAAAAAGAAGTGCGGATTCCTATTAACATTTTGATAAACGTCAGAGTTTCGAAAAACTCGACAGTCGCTTACAGAACCAGGATATCCAGCGTAACAATCAGTAAAATATAGATCTGCATTACATATAGCTTGTAACGTAATAGCATATCTATTCACTTCTCGTAAGATAGCATTGTGTGTCTACCTGTGCAATTAATACAAAATTTCCTTTTAATCAAACTTAAACATTTCATTGGTCACAAAAATAAAATTATAAAAACTTATAGATGGTACTGGAATTTCGATTTGCATACCATCAACAGCTCCAAGAACAAGCGGGAGGCCAGCAATTTTTTAAAATTTTTCTTGTACAGTATTCATTTCAGTAACATTTGGCCACTTAATAATAGATCTTGATATATTACATAGAACACGAATTACACGTCAAACACAATGGTTTAATGATGACTTTGCCAAGTTAAACTTTAATCCAACTGATCTATATATTATATAAAAATTTTATCACTTACGAATATAAATAATAAGTAAGCAAAGTCAGCAGTACACAGTGCTTGTTTTCCTGCTAGATCCAGTGATTCTAGAAATATACTAATAAGAAATATACTAATAAGAACTAAATATTTCTGGTATATCACAAAATCCAGCATGAAAAAAGCACTGTGTCACTGACTTTACTTACTTATAAGCTTAAGTAATATTATGATATTCTTTATACAAACTCAGAATTCTTTTTTATAACTTTTATTTTATATTTCAAAATGATACTCACCTATATGAGTTAGGAGTTGCTAACAGCCATAAAGTGGCAAGTAATTGTGTCCTTGGTGGTATAAAAGGTCTTCCAATATTTGTAGTTTTCGATAACATTAAACCTAGTCTATTTTCTAATAACGCAAAACAATCAGGTACCATACGAAAATGTCCCTTAAGTTGTCGTGTCGTAAATCTTGGCACTACTTGCTCCATATAACCTTCTATTCCCACATAGCACCGCAATATTGCAGAAATATTACAGAAATGTTGCAGGAATATTATTAAAATTTTGCATAAATATGACAACAATATTGCAGAAATATTTAATGTCCTAGGCATAAGTCTCGCAGAAATATTGCGGGAATATTGTTATGATGTTGTAGGAATATTGTCACAATATCACAGGACTATTGTCACAATGTTGTTGAAATATCGCCACAATCTTGCAGGAATACCTATGAAATATAGCCACAATACTGCAGAAAAATTGCAAAATATTGCCGAAATATTACTGCAATCGCAGGAATGTTGTTGCAATATTTCTTAAATGTTGCTGCAATATTGCAGGAATATTACTGAAATATTACATAAATATCACAGCAATATTGCAAAAATACTTAATGTCCTAGGCATAAATCTCGCAAAAATATCTCAAGCGTGGTCTACAATGGCAGTAAGCAGTAAGAAGTAAGCGTAAGCGGTAAGAAATAAACCAATCACAGTCGATTATGACAAAAATAATCAACTGTGGTTGGTTCATTTCTTACTGTTCACGCTTTCTTCTTATTGCTTACGGCCATTGTAGACCACGCTTTAGAAACACTGCATTAAATAAAAAAATGTTTCAGACGAAAGTTGTTTGACTTGAAGGGGGACATAAGACAGCGATAGCATTTTGTTAATAGATGGTGCCACTTTCAAGATATTCACTGACCATCAATTTTTATAAGTGAAAATCCCAACTTTTTATTATATCTTCTTTTTCTACCAATTAATTTGAACAACTTTTGTCTGAAACATTTTTTATTTGCTTAATATTTTTTGAGATATTTAAGAAAAACTTGGTAACTTTTCCAACATTTATCTTACGATATCTCGCTAACTATTCGTCGACAAAAAAAATAGTATTAGACTTTTTTATTTTATTTAATATCAAGAATATATTAATAGTGCCCTAACTTTTGTTAATTTAATAATTTTGAAATTTCCAAAGGTCGATAAGTTAACAAAAGTTAGGGCACTATTATAATAATATATTCTTGATAGTAAGTAAAGTAAAAAAGTCTAATACTATTTTTTCTTTCGACGAATAGTTAGCGAGATATCGTAAGTTAAATGTTGAAAAAGTTACCAAGTTTTCCTTAAATATCTCAAAAAATATTAACCAAATAAAAAAATGTTTCAGACAAAAATTGTCCAAATTAATTAATAGAAAAAGAAAATATAACAAAAAATTCGGATTTCCATTTATGAAAATTGATTGTCAGTGAATATCTCAAAAGTGGCGCCATTTATAAACAAAATGCTATAGCTTTCTTGTCCTCCTTCAAGCCAAACAACTTTTGTCTGAAACATTTTTTTATTTAACGCAGTGTTTCTGAGATATTTGTGATGTGACATTAAAATGGGACACCCTGTATATAAATTGTTTCACACTGCAGTATTGCGGCGATAATCAGAAATATTACGTGGCGGTCTGTCATGCTGGAATATAGCGGCAATATTCCTGTGATATTGCAATGAGATTTATCATCGCGCAATAATGTTGTAATATTGCCACTATGTTGCCATACGATAGTCACATTGTAACATTGCAGTATTCTAGTGATATTGTAATATTCCAGTGATATTGTCTGATATATAGCTCATCTGTTAAGTCAAAACGCAAAATATTTTCGGTAATCATAGCTTCAGAATCATAAATTTTATAAGATTTGTAAGATGCTATAAACCATAATTGCTAAAAAGTTTTTATTAAAATCAGTATCTTATCATTATCATTTTTATAATAAAAATACAGATGTAATATTAACGTATATATACGAGGGTGGTCTGATAAGTACTTAGCCTACAAAAGAAAAACGAAAATTTTGGAAAAGTGGCGATTTATTTCTCAACATAGTCTCCTTTTAGCTCGATACACTTGACCCAGCGATGCTCCAACTTCTTTAACCCGTCTGAAAAATACGTTTTCTCGAGGTCTGCAAAGTAGGCCTCCGTGGCGGCGATGACCTCCTCATTCGACTCAAATTTCTGCCCGGCGAGTGACTTTTTCAAGTTTGGAAACAAAAAGAAGTCGCACGGGGCCAAATCTGGAGAATACGGTGGATGGGGCAGCAGTTCGTAGCCCAATTCGACCAATTTGACCGTGGCGAGGGCAGAGGTGTGAGCCGGTGCGTTGTCATGGTGGAAGAGCACTTTTTTCTTCGCCAAATGGGGCCGTTTTTTCTGCAATTCGCCGTCGAATCGGCCCAATAATTCGGCATAATACAGCCCTGTGACCGTTTTGCTCTTCTCCAGGTAGTCGATGTAGATCACACCTTGTGAATCCCAGAAAACGGTGGCCATCACCTTTCCGGCCGATAGGACAGTCTTCGCCTTCTTCGGAGCACGTTCGCTGGGTGAAGTCCACTGTTTCGACTGTTCCTTGGTCTCTGGTGTGTACCAGTGGATCCATGTTTCGTCGACGGTCACGAAACGACGCAGAAACTCCTTCGGATTGCGCTTAAACAGCGTCAAACACTGCTCTGAAGTGGTCTCACGGTTGCGCTTGTTGTCCGGAGTGAGCAAACGCGGCACCCATCGCGCCGATAGCTTTCTCATGCCCAAAATTTCATGCAGGATATGACCCACGCCGTCTTTTGAGATGCCTACTGTCTCAGCTATCTCGCGCACCTTCAATCGGCGGTCTGCCAATACGAGATCATGGATTTTTGTCATGTTATCCTCCGTGGTAGCCGTTTTCGGGGCACCTGAGCGTGGCTCATCAAAAACCGACGTGCGGCCACGTTGAAACTCGTTAAACCAATTTTTGACGGTCGCCATCGAAGGAGAAGAGTCACCGTACACAGCATCCAAGCGTTCTTTGATTTCGCTGCGCGATTTCCCTTCCAAAAACAAGAATCGAATCACCGACCGATATTGCTCTTTTTCTATTTTTCTAAAATCCGCGGACACGCCCGCTTCCACACGCGGTCAAAACAAAACTACGAGTCCGATTCGGCTGAAATTTCGACAGTAGCCGTCTACGAGAATGTACTACACGATAGTAAATTTCTCTTGCGATAGTGGCGCCATCGGGCGGTGAGGCTAAGTACTTATCGGACCGCCCTCGTATATAAGACAATTTTCAATAATAGAAATATAAATATAATGATAGCATAAAGAATAATGTTTATAGAAGTTCTCAATAAGAACTTTTCGCAAATCGAAAAATTTTATGTCTTATTCAGTAAAGGATTTTGAAACTGAGTACAGCAACCGTTAATAGCGTGACTATAAACTTTGAGCTAACAGATATTAAAGAAATCGCTAATAATTCTTTTCGGGAATAATTTTTTTAAGAGTTTTCGGGTAAGCTTTTTACAATTTGACCATTTAGATCTAAACAAAACGGCGTATTTTCTTCAGTCTGTCTTTTATGAAAATCATTGATTTCTTAAAAAAAATTATTATTTTATACCGGAAACTACAAAGATCGCGTTATTAACATTTGTACCTTAGAAATATGTGGGTAGTTTCCTTTTTATATTTTTTTTCAATATGGCGGACTTAACATTGTAGCCGAAATCACGAATTTCATCTTATATCAATTTTTCTAACGTTTTTTCACTTTATAATGCTGATTTATTCAATCTGTCTGATATATCACTCCGCAACATTGTTATAATATTCCTGCGATATTGTAGATTGATATATCACATTGAAGTATTATTGCGATACTCAGAAATATTACGTAGTGGTCTATCATACTGGAATATAGCGGCAATATTCCTATGATATTGCAATGAGATTTATCATCGCGCAATATTAAAAGAATCATCGCGCAATATTGTTGTAATATTGTCACTATGTTGTCATATAATAGTCACGTTGTAACATTGCAGTAATATTTCACTGATATTGTAATCTGATATATCACTCCGCAACATTGTTATAATATTTCTGCGATATTGTAGATTGATATATCATTGAAGTATTACTGCGATATTCAGAAATATTACGTAGTGGTCTATCATGCTGGAATATAGCGGCAATATTCCTGTGATATTGCAATGAGATTTATCATCGCGCAATATTGTTGTAATATTGTCACTATGTTGCCATACGATAGTCACATTGTAACATTGCAGTAATATTCCAGTGATATTGTAATCTGATATATCACTCTGTAATAATGTGATAATATTGCTGGAATATTATATAATAATCTTGTGATTTTGTAATATTGCTACGATATTATAATATTGTTTCAATATTGCTGCAATATTGCAGTGCTGTGTGGGTTCTAATAACTTTTCTTTTTCTTTCTCTTGACTGATAAAATAGTGCAGTCGTATTTAACATATCTGTTTCATCGTCGCTTTCACTGCTGTCATATGCATTAAAAATATCTATACTAAGAATATTTTGTAATATTTTATTCGTTATAATACTTGATGATATAATTGCTCCACGAAGTGCTTCATCTATGCGCGTGTCATCCATTTTCTTACTCTGGTCTTACTCTCCACTGTTCAAATTCTTTTAGATTTAGTAACTAACCATACTTACTTTATTTCCCTTCCACCTCCGAGTCTATTAAGTTAACCGAGTAAAGTTTTGGAACGCAGCCTTGGAGTAGGCGAGGAACGGGGACAGGAGAACCCCCTCGCAAAAACGGAGCGAAAGAACGAGATTCCGTTTTTTCGTTAGAAAAAGAAACAGATTCGATTTTGGCCTCGAGGAGACGAGATCTATTTTTCGACTCGAGACGAGACGAACCGTTTTCCGCTCGCGGAAGAGAGTACCGTTCGGTAGTCATGAGAGAAGCGTTTTTTGGTGTTCCGACAACCAAAAAGCAATCCGTACTGTACCGCCCGCACATTCCGAAAGTTCCGATCCCGATCAAGAAATAGCGAGTGCTGTGCAGTGCCGTGCAGCAGCGAGCCAGGCGAGATTGGCGGAGGAGAGGAGCTGCATTCCACCTCAACCCCGGACCGACCCGCCCGAGGATCGTCGACGCCACGCCGCCGGGAGGTTCCCGAGATTGTAAGACCGTCCACCTGCTCTAGTTGTTCGGTGTTTCGCTTTTGTGTCGTGTCCCGCAAACTTATTGTGCGAGCGAGCAGTGTCGATTCCGCGGAATTAACGCGACGAGTATTTGTACCGGCCCGCGGGGTTCCGGAGCTTATCGATTCCCGAGGCAAAATAAATCGACTTAACGATTAGATGACCGAATTCTTTTGATTTCCTTGCCCGTTCCCGGATTCCCGACCGAACCTCCCCTACTGCCGACTGAAAATCTCGAGGAGCTACCGGTCCGGTCGGATTCTCGCGTTGCAGTCATTCGGCTATTTTTTTTGTTGGTGATCGGTGCGGCTATCCGCATCTGGCGCCCAACTTAGCGTGTCGTTTGATGTGTGGGACTGCGACGCGCGGACCGACGGCGATTTGTTGGCGTTTAGAAGTAAACGTAGCAAAATAAAAATGTTTTATTGTAGAAAGTCCTATTCAAAATCTTACTTAACCCAGTACAATAATAATACAATATTTATAAAATATTTTATAAAAATATGTATATTGAATATTTTATAAATATTCAAATGTTCGGGAAATCTAAGTATGAAAAAGAATACGATATAAATATATTCAAAGAACATTTATAAAGAGATTATTTTTAAATAATGTAAACGTTAATTTTTCAAAATTAGCATCATATTTATATCATTTATATAAAACATTTGTTATAAATATTTTTGATTATCTATCATAATATTGTTCATACCTGGATTTCGTACAGCGAGAAATTATTTATCAATCGATGTCAAAACGATATCGAATCGATTTAGAACCATCATCACTTGACATCGTTCATCAAGGTCGACGACATTTGGAAATGACCTTATCAGTTAAAACAAGATCTGGAAGTCTTGAAACGATTCTCAAAAGTCCATTTGAATTCATAACATAATATTATAGATAGCTGGACGCAGAATTTTCTGCTCTTTTCATTTTTGCAGTTAGAAGGGAAGAGTTTCCATTTAAACAAACTAAATTGACCTTTAAGTGACTCTTAAATCTCACCCCAAAGTCAAGGTCAAAGTCACCAGTTTGGATGTCTCCCTCTAAACTCAACTAACTTTTGCCCAAAAAATTTTTTCTTAAATGCTTTCCTGAAGAGAAATTTTAGTATATTTTTTTAAACTAATTCAAGAGAATGGAAACATTTTTAAGCATTTATTGTAAGAATGTTTATGATAAATTGTGAGAGGCAAGAGGACTCATGCAAATGAAGCATCTCGAATCGTAAGAGGCAAGGAGATTCACATAAATCAATCTTCCCAAAGGGAACAGAATTCTATTGCGTCCACGTCGTTATTCGTGGACAGCGCTGAAAAATGACATGAATTTTTTTAAATATGCATAACTACAGAGATTTGAGTATAACTCAAGTAACAGAGTAGCGTTAAAAGAAAATATATTTATATCCATTTTCCGTGAACGTCTATAACGTGACTAATAATAATGAACATTTATAAGACGTCATTTCCTAAACAAATTAAGGATGTCTTTTAAAGACGTTTAGCAGACTACTATTTTTGGTCTTTTACATGTTTTCTATATTTTTTTTATATATTTGAGATGATTATACTTTCTCAGTGAACATTAATGAGAGGAAGTGTCTTTTGAGTAATCTTTCTAAAAGAAGTTGATCAAAAGAGTTCTTCATATTGTTTGCTTTGTAGCTGTCTGGTAACAATGATACAGTGTCATTTATGCCTTGTCGTCGACTTTCATCGCAATCGAAATTTTAAAATCTTTAAGAATTTTTATTCCTAAACTGAGACTGTACAACGACTTGAGTTTTTCTATATATAATATCGTCGTGATGTAGCTCTGATTTATTATTTTAGTCTATCTCTCAATAGGTTCTTAATACAGGGTGTTCCGTAAGTTGAGGTCAATCGCTCGAGAGATGAATAGGGAACCACAAACAAAAAAGAAAGTTGATACAAACATAGGTCCAAAAATGTGTTCTTTTCGAGTTATCGCCATTTTTATATTAAAATTGGAATTGCTTTGCTTTTGAATTTTTTTGGTTTTGGATTTTCAATGGTTTTTGAGTTTCAAAACACAACTAAAGTCAAATAAAAGTTGCGGGCTGCTTTAGCACTACTCAGAATGCACCGCATGGAGGTACAGCCCGCTTAGCATCGCTTGGCAGAGATCAGGACCCCACAGTTCGTCACTCCTGTGGTAAATACCACAGTGTTATTGTTTTCACAAGCTTTGTTTTCGAACACCTCATATAATTTTTACGTTTACACACATACACACACACACACACACGCACACGCACACGCACACGCACACGCACACGCATACGCACACACACACGCACACACGACAGAGAGGGTTTGGAGTTACTAAATACCACAGAAGTGACGAACTGTGGGGTCCTGATCTCTGCCAAGCGATGCTAAGCGGGCTGTACCTCCATGCGGTGCATTCTGAGTAGTGCTAAAGCAGCCCGCAACTTTTATTTGACTTTAGTTGTGTTTTGAAACTCAAAAACCATTGAAAATCCAAAACCAAAAAAATTCAAAAGCAAAGCAATTCCAATTTTAATATAAAAATGGCGATAACTCGAAAAGAACACATTTTTGGACCTATGTTTGTATCAACTTTCTTTTTTGTTTGTGGTTCCCTATTCATCTCTCGAGCGATTGACCTCAACTTACGGAACACCCTGTATATGTTGTCATCTATACCTTGTCCTTTTTTTTCTTTGGTAACGCAGGGGAAATCCATCATGGATACCCCCTCCCCTTGGGGGGAGGGGGTTATGTCGGACTCTTACCGACTAAAACCCCTGCGGGATGTCTACCTGTCGGGCCGTTGGGTGGGGAGTTAGGGGAACTGCTCCCGCATTCCCTCCCCAACCCCCCGGCCCCAGGGCTCTCCGGGAGCCCCGCGCCATCAACGTACCGCGCCCTGTCCCACAGAGGGAGTCCAGGGCGTGGTCCCCGGTGGGTTGTCCCACCGGTTGGCCTTGTGGTATCACCTATTAGGAGGAAGAGAACACCTACCCCTCCTCCTTACCCCCCTTCTTGCTAGTCAAGGGGGGAGGGTTTTTTTGTGGGAGTGGGCCCGGCCCCAACCGGGACCCCACTCCCCCTTGTCCTACCTGTCCGACCGCACGGGGGAGATCTAGGGAAACCTAGTCCCCCCGTCCGGACGGAGGCGGGCCCGAGGCGGCCGAGGAGTCTCTGTCCCGTCTTTGTGGACAGGTAGGTCCTCCTCGGCCGACGCCACCTCGGGCCAGCTGCCGATTCCCCCTTCTGGAGACCGCCGACCAGTGCGTCGCCTATTGCGATGCACCCTTGGTCGGCGTCCCCACTCCGCGGCCTCCTTCTGCGAGATGGTCTCCCTGCAGAAGGAGGCCGCTGCGTCCCACATTTCCTCGCTCCCGCACATGGCCATGACCATGCGCGGGAGCGAGAGTTCCCCCCTTCGGCACCTCAACGCCCCCTCGAGGACCCGGCGCTCCCCGTCCCATGCGGAGCATGCGGACAGGGTATGGTGCGCCGTGTCCTCGAGGATGGGGCAGTGGTGGCATCGAGTGGTGGGCTCCTTTCGTATCCGGTGCAGATACCGACCGAAGCAGCCATGCCCGGTCAGCATCTGCACCAGGTGGAATGTCATTCCACGCCCCCTCCTGCCCGTCACTTCAGACAGGCAGGGGCGGACAGCCGCGGCCGTTATGGGACCGGACACCTTCGGGTCGGACAATTCGTCCTTTCACTTCCGAAGGGTCCGGTCCCTGGCCTGGAACTTCAGGCCCTTCAAATCCCTGGCCGTTAGAGCCCCCTCCCCGCGGAGCTCCTTCACCCGCCAATAGAGGATCGACCTCTCCTCGGCAAGGAGCTCCACGGGAGGGACGCCGGCCAGGGTGGTCGCCGCCATGTATGACACGGTCCGATACTCTCGAATCGCCCTGATTAATACTGGCCTCAAGGCCTGCCGAAGGGAGCGTTTTCCCCTTCGGCAGACCAAGAGGCTGGGCGCCCATATGGGCGCCCCGTACAGGGCGATCGAGAGCACGGCCGTGACATACAGGCGACATGCCATCCATCCTGGGCCCCCTGGGCATGAGGCTGGCGACCGCCAGGCCCGCCTTGCGCACCCTGGAGGCCAGGTTCCCAAAGTGAGGCCCGAAACTCTAGCGACTGTCCAGCGTCAGACCGAGATACTTTATCGTCGGCCCAATGCGGACGTGGACACCATCTACAAGGACCTGAGTCTCCGGAGGCGCCCCTCGACCTCTGCCGTAGAAGTATACAGCTTTGGTCTTCTGGGGCGCCACCGATAGGCCCAGGTCCTTTATGGAGCCCACCACCGATACCAGTGCCGCCTCCGCTCGGAGGCGGGCTTCCCCCCAGCTCTCCCCCCAGCTCTCCCCCCCGGCCACCACTAATGTATCATCCGCATAGCAGATGACGTGGCAGCCCGGGGGGAGCGGAGTTCTCAGCACCCGGTCGAACACGATGTTCCACAGCAGGGAGCCCGAGACGGACCCCTGCGGAACATCGCGTTCCATTGTGCGCCGGCCTCCACTGGGAAGGCGAGGTCCCTGCCCCCGAAGTAGGCCGAGAGGATACGCCGAAGATAAGCGGGCACACCGTGATGCATGAGTGCCAGTCCTATCTCCGACCACGGCAGGGTGTTGAAGGCGTTCCTTATATCTAAGGATACTGCCAGCAACACCCCGCCGTCCCTCTCCACGACCGCCTGGGTCAGGCCCCGGAAACACTGGACTGCGTCTAACGTTGATCTCCCGGGCCTGAACCCATATTGGCGATCGTGGAGGTTCGGTCCCTCCGAGGACAGGTGCTGGACGAGGCGGTCGGCAACGATGCGTTCAAGCAACTTGCCCGCCTCGTCCAGCAGGTATATCGGCCTATAGGCCGACGCACTGCCGGGTACTTTGCCCTCTTTGGGGAGGAGGACCAGTTTGGGCCTCCTCCACTCTAAGGGGGAATACCTCCTCCCTGAGGCACCCGCTCAGTACCCTGCGGGTGGCCACGAACAGGTTTCCCTCGCCGAGTGCGAGGGCCCAGGCGCGGCCAGGAATCCCGTCGGGGCCAGGGGCCTTGCCCTTGACCCCGAGCCTCTTCCTGGCCCCGGCGAGCTCCTCCGGACTGACCTCCAGGCCCTCGTCCCAGTCTCCCTCCCCTATTTCTGGGGGAGGAATCCTGGGTGGGCCCCCTTCTGCCCTCGGAAAGAGGGCGTCCAGGAGCCCATTGAGGGCCTGGTGGTCCAACTGTTCGGTCGGTGGGGGTGCCCAAGGACGAATCTTCCCAGTCACCCTTTTGTAAGGGCGCCCCCACGGATCGTCATGCAGGGAGCTCACTAGTTGCTCCCAGGCCGCTCGCTTTGCCTTGGCGATGGCGACTTTTAGGGATTCCCTCGCATTGAGGTAATCCCTTTTTGCCCCTGCGGCATCCACGCCTTCCCGCCGTGTCAGCTGCCTTCTGGCAGCTATGGCGGAGCACCGGAGCCGCCGTAGCTCCTCGCTCCACCAATACGTGGCCCGGCGGTGACGGGGGCGGGATCGGGTCATTGCGACGTCGCAGCACGACATTACAATGCCCTCTATTTCCCCGGTCCCTTTACAGGGGTCGGGGTCCCGCCCTCCTGGCACCTCTCCCAGGTCCGCGTCTAGCCGATTGAGGGCCCATCTCTTGGGGAGAGGGAGCTCCCTCTCCCCTGGGCGGCGGATGAGCATCTGCTCTGGTTTGGGGAGGCGGAGGGCCCACACTATATGTCTGTGATCAGACAGTGTTTCCCCCTCCGCCTCCACCTTCCACTCGTGGAAGAACCCGGCGGCCGAGGGGGTCGCCCAGGTCAAGTCAATGACCGAGGCTCCGCCCCCCCGGCCGCACGCAGGTGCTCTCTGAGCCCTCGTTCATCAGAACGAGGCCCAGTCCCGCCGCCCAGCCGATCACGGTGTCCCCCCGGCGGTCTCGCTGCCGGGGACTGCAGCCCCACCCTTCCGAGTGGGCATTGAAGTCCCCGGCAACTATGACTGGTCGGGGATGGCACCTTTGTACTAGCTCCCCGACCCTGTCCAGGACCGCCTTAATCGGGGCAGGAGACCGGCCCTGTTTCTGCGGTGGGAAGATATATCCCCACCACAGTAACGGGCCCCCAATCGACTGCCACGTACGAGAGCCCCGATTCCCTGAATGTACAGGGTGGGGCCCCCGTCGCAGGGTTTGCCACCAAGGCCACCGAGCCGTCCGGACCGCCGAACCAGTTCGCGCTGCGAACCGGGATCCAGGTCGGCTCGGTGACCACCGCCAGCCCGACGCCCAGCTCAGTCATCCTCTGCATACAGAGGTCCTGAGCCCGGGCGCCGCAGCCGACGTTGGCCTGTAGGGCCCGGAGTGGCGTGAAGGCTAAACCTTGCACGCTGCTCTGGGCTGCCTACTTCAGTCCTCCCTGGTCATCCTCCGACGGCTGAGCCGTCTTGGATTCCTCGGGGAGGGACTTCGGCCGTGGTGGCTCCTTCTGCAAGTACCGACCACATTTCGAAAAAAAAACAGGGGCTGTGCTAGCTTAACATCAAAGTTAGCACAGCCCGTCGAAAAAAAAAATAAAAGACGAAAAACGAACAGATATTTTTGAACTACAATTTTGTTGCTAATTTGATGCTCTATTCCCGATTTTGTTGCTTCAGCCATTTCGAAAAAAAATAGTGCCGGGGACCTATAGACGTGTGCTGGCTACAAAAGTAAACTACTCGAAAAAAATTTGTTGCACGCCCAATTTCCGTCTCAGTATGTTGCCAGATTTTGTCGCTCTTAAGATATCCCAGTTTTAAATTTGTTGTTCACGATATATGTTTAAACAACAGCCGAGGACTTAAAGGACTGTGCTGGCTACAAGAGTAAACTACTCGAAAAAAATTTGTTGCTCGCTCAATTTCGCTCTAAGTATGTCGCCAGATTTTGTGGCTCTTAAGATATCCCAGTTTCAAATTTGTTGCTCGCGGTATATGTTTAAACAATAGCCGAGATCCTATTGGTGTGTGCTGGCTACAAGAGTAAACTACTTGAAAAAGAATTTGTTGCTCGCTCAATTCCGGTCTTAATATGTTGTCCGATTTTGTTGCTCTTAAGATATCCCGGATTCAAATTTGTTGCTCGCGGTATATGTTTAAACAACAGCCAAGGACTTATAGGGCTGTGCTGGCTACAAGAATAAACTACTTGAAAAAAATTTGTTGCTCGCCCAATTCCGTTCCTAATATGTTGTCTGATTTTGTTGCTCTTAAGATATCCCAGTTTCAAATTTGTTGCTCGCGGTATATGTTTAAACAATAGCCGAGAACCTATAGGTGTGTGCTGGTTACAAGAGAAAAGTACTCGAAAAAAATTTGTTGGTCTCCCAATTTCGCTCTCAGTATGTTGCCTGATTTTGTTGCTCTTAAGATATACCAGTTTCAAATTTGTTGCTCACGGTATTTGTTTAAACAACAGCCGAGGACTTATAGGCTGTGCTGGCTACAAGAGTAATGTTACGTCCTAGAGGAGGAACGCAACCCTTTCGTTCGCGAGTAAGGCGAACCTCGTTCGTACACGCGTATCAGTGAACGGGTCAGGGACCAGACGAGGTCCTTTACTCGGGCACCGACGTACGACGAGCGGTCCGTTTTTCGGTCAGGGACGCGAATCCCTTTACCGGGGATAGGACCATGAGTTGACTGTTGGAAGGGTATATGTGATTTTGAAATCAATTGGAAAAAAAAATGAAATATAACAGATTTATTAAAAATGAGTATAATAACAAAATTAATTACGGCGCGGTTTAATATAATTGTTGAATGACTGTGTATGTGTATGTGTGTGTGTATGAGAAGTGAAAGAAGGAGGAAATAATAAATAAAAAAAAGGAAGGAATATGAGTAAAGAGTTAGTCGGGTGAGGGGGAACGAGAGCGGTCAGGAGAATTTAAGGGGGTGGATAATTCGGAAAAAGAGACGGGAGAATACGATATTGGAGGGGTAGAAGGAGTAGAAGCGCGTGTAGGAGACGAGGGAGGACTAATAGGTAGACGTCGGAGTAGAAAAGGGGGTAGGAGTGTCGGGTCTGGGTGCAAATCTGTTTCAAATGTAATATTTATGATGGAAAGGAGATATTGCAGTTGGTATTCGAACTCATATAGGTCTCTAGTCTCGTACACCGTCTCAAAGAAATGAAGGACTTGTTGGATGGATACCACAGAACGACAATAATGACCCACTAAAAATGTATTTCAATAAACGGGTGGAACCAATAAATAAGAGTATATATATATATAAAAAAAAACAGAACTTACTGCTGATTCGGGATGAGTTGACACAAGCAGAAGTGAGAGTGGCGCAGATCTGCGTAGGTGCTCTCGTTTCTAATATTCGTATTCCGATTGAGGCACCAAATAGTCGTTCACTTATATAAAGAGGAAGCCCGCACTTTTTCCAAAATTCGAATGATTGAATATTTGAATACTAAATATTTGAATGAACTGGTGTTTCGTACGGCACGTGATGCCGTACGGAAAGTCGGTGCGAGTCAACGCTGCAGGGCGGGCGGCCTGGTGCCCGGGGCGTTCTCGCTGGCGGCGGGGGACTCGGGTTCTCGCGAGCGAGCGCGCGGGACCCCCACTAGGTCCAACCGCGGCCGCTACACGGCGCGGCTCGCGATTCCGCTGCCCGCGGGCAAGATTCGACCGCCCGGATATATAACCAGGCGCGCGATGCCTGGTCCTTGCCTTGTCTTGTCTTCTGCCTGGCCAGTTTAGGTAGCAAGTAGTGCTACACGTTAGTGCATCGTGTTACTGGTGATTACCGACGCGCTTTCTAGGCTTCCTAGGGCGATCGGGTATTTCGTTTCAGATTCGAACCACTGCTCTATAGACTCTGCTGAGTTGAAGGTGGCGCCGACACACCCTGCTGGGTTGAGGCAAATGGTTCGAATCTCGTTTTGTGATCTCGGGCTCACGGCGTTGCCGTGATCTTAGGAGCGACTCGACCGTCTCCTCGGAGCTTCGAGCTCCCTTATTGCCCAAGTGTCCGTAGGGGGCCTTGGCGGTTTTGGAGCGGCTCGGTCGCAGTCCTAGAGCGTTCGCGCTCCTTCGTCCAAGTGTCCATTGGGAACTTGGCTTTCTCGCAGGAGCGACTTGGTCGTCCTGCGAGCCGGAGCTCTCGGAGCTCCGTTTCCACGCGTCCTCGGGACCGTGGCTGGCTATTGGCCATTACGCCCGGAAGGGCAGGCCATCCGAAACGACGGAGGTCGTTTCGTTGCACGTCCTTGGCGTGCTTCGGGTGCCGCGCACCGTTGACGTCACGGACGTGTGTCCTGCGGGACTTGCGTAGGCGACGTTGTTTCGCTTGTATATAGCTACGTTTAGGTTCTTCTGCGTCGTTCTTCTGCGTTATTCTCTTCTGCGTTACTACTGCGTCTATTGCGTCCATTGCGTTTACACTGTGTGTCACTTTACGTCGGCACGTGCGCGTGCTTCTTCTCTCTTGTTCTCGCCGCCGTCCCTGGGCATGGCCCAGTCGGCGCGCGACGTTGCCTGATCAGCAGGGTCTGTGATCGCCTTGCGAGGCCCCGGCCTTTGATCAGGACGACCGGACGGTCGCCGAGCGGACTCGAGCGAGCCTAGACGCAGGCGGACGTCGCTCTGCGATCCCGTACTTCCAGCCAGCTCTCCGGAGCTATCATATGTTCGGGCTAGTTCCGAACAACTGGAATTATGAAGATTTGAATCTGAGTTCTAATGCTCCAGATCTGAATATCCGAGTTCTGAATATCTGAGTTTTGAATTTCTGCGTGAGAGTGCGAGTCTGAGCTTTCTCGTTTCCGTGTTCTTCTGTCTCTCAGAGTAGTAGTAACGGTAGAAGTAGAAGTAGTCTGCGGAGGCGGATTACCGCGGTTTTTATAGTGATAATCGGAGGCAGAAGCTATCAGGGTGGGTAGAGAGATGGCCTTTGAGGAAGGGGTGGATTGGTCTTAGTGGAAAAAAGACTCAGCCATTAGCAAAGTTAAAAGACATCGTGGGAGGAGACAGTTAGTTTTTGGAGATATGAATATGGAAGGGCTAAAGGGTGGAGCGTGGGTGTCTCATAGTTTTAGGTGGATATATGATTGGCTGAATGAGTTAGGCGCGACAAGCGTGGAGGTGGTGGGTTCTTGAGATAGAGAAATGTATACAAGTGGCCGGCTGGAAAAATCAAAATGCCGTAAATCAAAGGCTGAGATCAGATTTTACGACTATCAGTGAACTAGGCTTTGTTGGTTGACTGATAGGGCACATATGGTTTTGGATTGGGAAGACGTAAGTTTCAAGTTTTCAAGTTTTAGAGCAGGAATGCTCTGAGTTGCTTTGTTTCACTGAAGGTTTGTTACCGCGGAGTTTCAAATTTTTATAGCTGGGACGACGGACACACTTGGCGAACACTATCCAGATATAAACTTTAAACGAAGACGTAGATTTTTACAACAGGGCACTGTTATGGAATTTTCCCGAATCGCCTTTCATTTGGCGCGACGGCTGTTCGTCAGATGGGTCTGTTTCCTAATTTATACTTATATATGTATATATTCCTATTATAGTTATATTAGGAAAATATAAATCCGCGAGAGGAAAGAATTTTTGCTAATTAAATCTACAGGACGTAACAGTAAACTACTCGAAAAAAATTAGTTGCTCGCACAATTCCGGTATCAGTATGTTGCATGATTTTGTTGCTCTTAAGATATCCCAGTTTCAAATTTATATATAAAAAATGTTATAAAAATCTAAAATGTATTCACTATATTTTAAGGAAAATATTAAATTTATTTAAAAATGATTTTTTAAATGCAGCCTAAACCTTCGTTTTTAAAGTCAATGTAGAATAGGATTATGTATCTTAGAGTAATGGTTTTTTTCCTATGAGAGACATAAATATCCCAGGGATACAAAAAGGTTAATAGAGTAGTGTGAAGATGATCTGCGTGTATTTTCATATCTACATTTTTACGTGATTCGTTTCTTGACTCTCTGTACTAAGATCGAATATCTACTGTCAAGTCGGTACTATCCTAGTTTAGGTATTTGATGGTAAAACAGCAATGAGTTGCCCATTGCTTTACCTGATCTTCATTTGTTTGCAAATCTTCGTTAGACTCTCTACTTTTGTTTCTCCGTTAGACTTCATTGATCACTCACATGTTTCGTGGTCTGACACATACGCAGAACTGTGCAAGATGCGTTTCAATATAGGACGTCTTGTTAAAGTTGAAAGCGAAGATATTATACGTACTTGTTTAACATATAGTGATCGCATTGTAATTTGCCTTCATTACCGACATCACGAATCAACTTAGGCTTCTCAATTTAAAGCTGCAAAGAACGGGTTAAAATATTTGTCAATTAGTGAGTCACATTGATTCCTTCCGAACAAAATTACAGTTATTAAAATCTCATTTAAATAATGATATTTTTCAATTCTTTCCTTCTTGCCAAGTTCTTCTCGAAGAATACGGCAATAGTTGTAATTTTAAGGAGTATATTCATTTTATACAATCTGTCATAGACGAATTCGATTTCGACGCATTTTACTTGCTTCGAAAACCTTCGAAAGGAATTAATTCTTTTCGCGAATCCCCTTACAGCGGCAATCGACGAACAGCCTCTCGAGTTGCAGGAGGAATTATGTGATTTGCAAAGCGATATTTCGTTCAAAACGGTTAAAGAAACCGCTGTCGATTTTTACAAAATATTGGAAAAGTCATTATACCCCAAGCTTCGGGATTTCGGACTTCGCATTCATTCTATATTTGGATCCACGTATCTGTGTGAAACTTCATTTTCAAAAATGAAGTTTATAAAAAATGAGAAGCGTTTTTCTTTAAACGACAATTCCTTATCACGTCTTATGCGGCTCGCTACATGCAATATGCAAATTGACGTTTCCGCTCTTACCAATAAAAGACGCCGAAAATCGAATTAAATATTCTTCATTTAACATATTTTATTTCGCTTCTGTTCAATTAGTTACGGGTTGTTACAGTCATCAGTGGATTAGGCCACTGGGGATACCACTTAAAAAAAAACGCGTCAACAATAGTATCTCATGGGTGACGTGGAAAATTGTTGCAAACACGCTCTTGAGGCTCGAGCGGCTTGTAGGCAGCATGCGGAGTGGCGAGGTAAAGGGAACAGCGGTGGGCGGAGATAGCCGAAAATCGGCCGTCGCATGCATTTTTTGTCGAGCTCTGATCTATATGATTTGAAAACAATTAATTCTTAAAATTCATTATCTGGTACTGTTACAATAAAATTAATAGGTTCTGTATCTTCTTCACATTTTGAAACATTACTCGTCCTAGAACTGTCGATGCTATCTCCCATTGAGATGTCACTTATATTCGTATTATTGGGTGAGTGCAAAAGTTCGTGCGGAGTTTGTGAGTAAAAGTCACACAGTAATTAGGCAAACAAAAATCTTTATTCAATCAATGATATATTCTCCATCGTTTTCTATAATCTTTTCCCAACGTTCTGGCAGCATACGGATGCCTCGATCATAAAAACTGCGCGGTTTAGATTCGAAGAATGAACAGATGCCGTTTTTTAAGGCCTCCAAAGAGTCAAAGTTTTTTCCATTTAAATAATTTTGCAATGGCCGGAACAAGTGATAGTCAGATGGTGCGATATCAGGAGAATACGGTGGATGCGTTAAGACATCCCATTTCAGGCTCTTCAGTTTGCGCAGCGTCTTTTTCGAAACGTGTGGTCTGGCGTTGTCGTGATGAAAGACGACTCCCTTGCGATTTGACAAAATCGGACGTTTCTCTTTTATTTCTCGATTCAGATTGGTTAATTGGCGACAGTACTTGTCCGAATCAATCGTTTCGCCAGCGGGGAGAAGCTCGAAATAGATTATGCCCTTGCAATCCCACCAAACAGAGAGCATCACCTTCATCGGGTGCAAACTGGCCTTTGGCATTGCGTCACCATGCTCACCTGATTGTTTCCATGTCCGTTTGCGCTGAACATTGTTGCAGAGTATCCATTTCTCATCGCCCGTCACTAGTCGATCCAAAAACGACTCGTTATTGAGCCGCCCGAATAAAGAAACGGCTGCAGAAATTCGCTTGATTTTGTTCTTCTCGGTCAGCAAATGGGGCACCCATATATCGAGCTTCAAATCGAATCCCATCTTTTTTAAACGCCGAAAAGCGGTTGATCGGTCAAGGTTTAGTGCTGTAGCAACTTCTTCTGTTGAAATTCGCGGATTATTGAGCACTAAAGTACGCAAAACATCGTCATCAATGTCAGAAGGTCGACCAGAGCGTGGCTCGTCTTCAAGGTTAAATTCTCCGCGCCGAAATTTAGCAAACCATTTTTCCACAGTTCGTTTAGCTGGTGCTTCATCCTGATAAACATCCTGAATGTTTTTTACGGCTGCGTCAACGTTTATTCCCTTCCGAAACTCGTAAAGCATAATATGCCGTAAATGCATCTTATCGATACTCATTTTTAAAGTAATATTTCTCGAAGCAGTTTGTATGAAAACAAATGATTTTTTTTTTAATAACAGCTGAAGACGTCACCTTTCCAACGTTATATAATATGTAGATGGAAGTATTAATGACAACACTTTACGACGCTTATAACTCCATCTATTGAAACTCCGCACGAACTTTTGCACTCACCCAATATTTATATTATTCATATCTTGTGAACGCGGATTACAAAGTTTATCATATCGTATACCATATCTATTGCAGGAGACTATGGTATAAAGAGAAGTAGGAGATATTTCACCATGTAAAGCAGTAGATATTTCAGACCAAACATTATCATATTTGGATACTAT
Organism: Harpegnathos saltator; assembly: GCF_003227715.2. Classification (NCBI taxonomy): domain Eukaryota; kingdom Metazoa; phylum Arthropoda; class Insecta; order Hymenoptera; family Formicidae; genus Harpegnathos; species Harpegnathos saltator. The sequence continues at coordinate 295,009 of NW_020230719.1, read as the reverse complement.
TTTATCCAAAATCACAATGCGATCACTATATGTTAAATAAGTACGTATAATATCTTCGCTTTCAACTTTAACAAGACGTCCTATATTGAAACGCATCTTGCACAGTTCTGCGTATGTGTCAGACCACGAAACATGTGAGTGATCAATGAAGTCTAACGGAGAAACAAAAGTAGAGAGTCTAACGAAGATTTGCAAACAAATGAAGATCAGGTGAAGCAATGGGCAACTCATTGCTGTTTTACCATCAAATACCTAGACTAGGATAGTACCGATTTGACAGTAGATATTCGATCTTAGTACAGAGAGTCAAGAAACGAATCACGTAAAAATGTAGATATGAAAATACACGCAGATCATCTTCACACTACTCTGTTAACCTTTTCGTATCTCTGGGATATTTATGTCTCTCATTGGAAAAAAACCATTACTCTAAGATACATAATCCTATTCTACATTGGCTTTAAGAACCTCCCCTCGGAAGTATGGGGGGGTTCGTGTACCTGAGGAGTCGGGAGTGGAACTCCCTCCGGCTCCCCTTCCAGGATTGTTGGGGGCTTTTCCTCCAGGTCCACCCTTCTCACCTTGTCCCATCGTCTGGTGTTGGGGTCCTCGTCCGTGTCCTCCTCCTGCTGGTCCCCTTCTCCCAGGTCGTCAGTTCCCTGCCTCTTCCTTCTCATCAGGGGTCCTGTCTCCATCGTTTCGTGGGAAGAACTCCAATCATGTTCCTCCCCCCATTCCTGCGACATTATGACCGTCGAGGCCAGCTCGTCGTCCGCCTCGTCCCTCGCTGGTGTCTGGGCTGTCATCCGGCCCTCTTCCACGGGGTTCCTCGTTGGGGAGGCGCCTCCTACCTGTAACAACCGGTCTGGAGGAGTCTCCGCGGGGGTTCGAGCCTCCCCCGCTTTGACCCCTCCTTTCCCGGTCTGTTTCTCCTCTACCTTCTTTCCTCCCCACCTTCTCTTTTTGGGAGGAGGCTTGCAGGCCGGCCCTCCGATCTTGTGACCGGACGGCCTGCCCGCCTCGGCGCAGACAGGGCACCTAGCTGCCGCCTGGCACTCCTTGACGCGGTGGCCGGGGTTACCGCAGCAGTAACAAAGACCGTTGCGGTCGACGGCGTTCGTGCATCGCTCGCGCACATGCCCCCGCTGTAAGCAGCTGTAGCATAGAGGTGCGCGAGCGGGCAACGCCGTCACCTCGGCTGGAGTCCACCCCACCGGAACCGCTTCGCGACAGCGACCTTCGCGGCCGCCGTCAGCGGACACCGCACCACTATGGCACCTATGTCCCTTTGGGAGACGCTCATTCCTCCCGCGGATATTTCCGCGGGAGTGCATTCCGCAGCAAGGGTTACGGCGGCCGCCACCTCGTCGGCCCCGGTTATCGCGTCCAGTCCGGAGATTCGTAACGCTGCGAACTTCTGCGGCCGCTGGGCCCGAAAACTGGGGCCTTTTTCCGCCGCCAGCTCCGCCGCCGTCGACCGGCTTGCGGAGCTTCCCCGCAAGCCGGTCGACGGAAGGCCCTGCCCTGAGGCCAGGCACCTCTACCAGCATTGCCCCATTAAGGGTTGTACGGACCCTCAAGGACACTTCGATGCCCAGGTCCGCTGGTTTAATTCGGCGCCTGGCCTCAGTCATAAACTCCTGGTATTTTCAAGGTGGGCACACAACGGTGACGGCTGCCTACTTTACCCTGCTCCGCTCTCCCCGCGGGAGCTCCTCTCGCGGGTCCTACCTTGGGGGGAGGGTTGGAGGCTCTTCACTTCGCCTTCTCCTTCTCCTCCCCTTGCGGCTTTCGCTTCCTCCTCCTCATGACTTGCGCCCATGTCTGCTCTTCCTTCCTGGCCGGCGCCTGTCCACCTCCCGGGTTGAAGGAACTCCACAGCCCCTTCTCGGCGGGATAACGGCCCCATTCCTTCAATTTTTTAGCCGGAACTCCCATGCCTGAACTCCCGGCCTGGGTACTTGCAACCAGACCCCTATGTCCACCGTTCAGGGTCCTCTTCCGTTCCTGTTCCTCCTTCTTTCTCTTCCTCTCCCTCTTCCTCTTCCTTTTCGCCTTCTCCTTCTTCCGTTGTTCCGGCTCCACTGGTGGCAGCGGAGCCTGTGTTCTTCCCGGAGCCGGAGCGTCCCTCCTTCTGGGAGCCGGAGTTGGCGTCGAGGCCCCTGCCACTTCGGGTACCCGGTTATCCCTTCTCTCGATGTCGAGGCGGGTCACCACAACTCTCAGGTTTTCAAGCCCCGCCCGCACGCCGTTCGAAGGCCGACCGTAGTAGCCAAGGCGGCGTCAAGGGCTTCTTTCGTCCCCCTCGGTCTCCGCACGGCGGAGGGGTCTCCTCCGCATGGTTGTCGTTGTACGACGGCACCTCCTCGAAAGAAACCCCTCTCACCACCAATATTTCTTCCTCTCTGGAGAGAAGGGATGGAGAGGGTTTTCCATTCTTCCTCTTCCTTCTCTTCCGCTCCAATGTCCGGGCGTCCCTCATCTCCACCTCCGTGGATGTGGAGCCCCAGGTCGCATCCGCGTACGTACTCCTCCTGTAATTTGATTTGAGGGAGGGGAAGTCTCGGAGGTTAGGGACCGAGGGGGCGGCGGCCTTGAGGGCTTTAAGCTCCTCCGCCAACTGCCCCGTATCGACCCTCAGCTTCCTGTTATCTTCCTACAACCCCTCTAACTCCCCCCTAATAGCGGAGTCTTTGTCTCCCTTCCCCTCCTGCTCCGCCACCCTAGCAATCAGCGTGGCCATCCCCGCCTCGGAGGTGGCCACGACGCGGTTGATCAGTTCCACAAAGGTCCATTTGAGGGTACGGGATCTTTTTTTTTGGTCACGCAGGGAAAATCCATCATGGATACTCCCACCCCTTGGGGGTGGGGGTTATGTCGGACTCTTACCGACTAAAACCCCTGCGGGATGTCTACCTGTCAGACCGTGAGGAGGGGAGTCAGGGGAACTGCTCCTGCATTCCCTCCCCAACCCTCCGACCCCAGGACTCCCTTTCGGGAGCCCGTCGCTACCTATGTACCGCGCCCTGCTCCACGGAGGGAATCCAGGGCGCGATCCCCGGCGGGTTGCCCCGCCGGTTGGCCTTCTGGTGTCACCGGTGAAGGAGAGAGGGAACATCCACCCTCCCATCTTACCCCCTCCCACCCCGCTAGTCAGGGAGGGGAGGATTTGTGCGGGAGTGGGCCCAGCCCCAACTGGGATACCACTCCCCCCTGTCCCTACTTGTCCGGTCGCTCGGGGGGGAAAGCAGGGAAGGTGGTGGATCACCCCCTACTCCCCTCTTGCGACCGGTGGCGGGCCCGGGGCGGCCGAAGGAGCTCCCGGCTCTCCTCGGCCGGCGCTGCCCCGGGCCCGCTGTCGTGTCCCTCGACCCCCGGGGGACTCCGACTGTCCCGGCGCTACTCCCCGCAGCCCCGGTACGGTCGTCGTCCCCACTCGGTGGTCTCCTTCTGGGACATTACTGTATCGCAGAAGGAGACCACCGCTGTCCACGCTTCCTCGCTCTCGCACATGGCCTTCACCATGTGCGGGAGCGAGAGTTCCCCCTCTCGGCATCCCACCGCCCCGGCGAGGATACGGCGCTCCCCGGCCCATGCAGGGCACGCGGCCAGGGTGTGGTGCGCCGTGTCCTCCTGCGCGGGGCAGTGGTGGCACCGAGTGGTGGACTCCCTCCTGATCCGGCACAGGTACCGACCGAAGCACCCGTGCCCGGTCAGCACCTGCGCCAGACGGAAGGATAGTCCACGTCCCCTTCTGCCTGTCAATTCGGACAGGCAGGGGCGGACAGCCGCTGCCGTCGCTGGCCCGGGACCCAGGGGATCGGATAGTAAGTCCCTCCACTTCCCCTGGGTCCGGGCCTCGGCCTGGAGCCTCAGACCCCTCAGGGCCCTGACCGACACGTTTCCCTCCCTGCGGAGCTCCTTCACCCTCCAATACAGGAGGTGCCGCTCCTCGGCGAGGAGCTCCACAGGAGGGATGCCGGCCAGGGTGGTCGCCGCCATGTACGACACGGTACGGTACCCCCGAATCGCCCTGATTAGTATGGGCCTCAGGGCCTGCCGCAGCGCGCGCTTGCCGCCGCGGCAGGTCCTCAGCTGTGGCGCCCATATGGGCACCCCGTACAGGGCGATCGAGAGCACCGCCGTGACGTACAGGCGGCGAGCTCTCCAGCTTGGGCCCCCTTGGGTACGCGTCAGACTGGCTGTAGCCCGGCTTTGCGCACCCTGGTGGCCAGTTCCCTGAAGTGGGGTCCGAAGCTCCATCGGCTGTCCAGCATCAGGCCGAGAGATCTCATCTTCGGCCCGACGCGGACGTGGACGCCATCTACGAGTACTCGGGTCTCCGGCGGCGCCCCCCGACCCTTGCCGTGAAAGAGCACGGCTTGGGTCTTTTGGGGCGCCACTTTGAGACCCAGGTCTTTGATGGTTCCCACCACCGATGCCAATGCCGTCTCCGCACGGAGGCGGACTTCCCCCCAGCTCTCCCCCCGGCTACCACTAACGTGTCGTCTGCGTAGCAGACGACGAGGCAGCCCGGTAGGAGCGGAGTGCGTAGCACCCGGTCGAACGCGATGTTCCATAGCAGGGAGCCGAGAACCGACCTCTGCGGAACACCGCGCTCCATAGCGTGCCGGCCTTGAACCCCGCCCTCCACCGGGAAGGCGAGGTCCTTGCCCCCGAAGTAGGCCGATAGGATCCGCCGGAAATAAACGGGCACCCCGTGATGTTCGAGGGCCTGTCCAATCTCCGGCCAGGGCAGGGTGTTGAAGGCGTTCGTTATATTCAACGAAACCGCCAGCAATACCCCGCCCTTCTCCTCCACGACCGCGCGGGTCAGGTCCCGGAAGCACTGGATTGCATCCAGCGTGGATCTTCCGGGCCTGAACCCGTATTGGCGGTCGTGGAGGTTCGGCCCCTTCGAGGACAGATGCTGGACGAGGCGGTCGGCAACGATGCGCTCCAACATCTTGCCCGCCTCGTCCAGCAGGCCTATAGGCCGCACTCCCGAGTGCTTTGCCCTCCTTGAGGAGGAGGACCAGTTTGGCCTTCCTCCACTCTGGGGGGAATACCCTCTCCTTGAGACACCCGCTTAGAACCCTGCACGTGGTCTCGGACAGGTTTCCCTCAGCGAGGGCGAGGGCCCAGGCCCGGCCAGGGATTCCGTCGGGGCTAGGGGCCTTCCCCTTGGCCCCGAGTCTTCTCCTGGCCGCGGTGAGCTCCTCTGGACTCATCGCCAGGCCCTCGTCCCAATCTCCCTCTCCCAACGGGGGAGTCGGGATCTCGGGAGGGCCCCCTTCTGCCCTCGGGAAGAGGGCATCCAGGAGCCCCTCGAGGGCCTGGCGATCCAGCGATTCCGTTGATGGGGGCGCCCATGGGCGGATTTTCCCCATCACCCTCTTGTACGGGCGCCCCCACGGATCGTCGTCCAGGGAGTTCACCATCTGCTCCCAGGTCGCTCGCTTGGCCTCGACGATGGCGTCCTTGAGGGCTTCCCTAGCTCGTAGGTAGCCCTCTTTTGTCCCTGCGACATCCCCGCCTCGTCGCCGGGCCCGGTAGTACCTCCGTCTGGCTTGGACGGAGGAGTCTCGGAGATCCTCCAACTCCTCCGTCCACCAGTACTTGGCCCGGCGTCGGTGGGAGTGGGATTGGGGCATCGCGGCGTCGCAAGCCAACGATACCCACAATTTCCCTAGCCTCTTCCGCGGGGCTGGGGTCCTACTCACCTGGCCCCATGTCTAGATGCCAGGTGGCCGCAAGGATGGCCGCCCGAAACCTGTCCGTATCTAACCGATTGAGAGCCCATCTTTTGGGGAGGAGAAAGTTCCCCTCCCTTGGGCAGCGGGCCAGCACCTGTGCGGGTTTGGGGAGACGGAGAGCCCACGCTATATGTCTGTGATCAGACAGCGATTCGCTCTCCGCTTCCACCCTCCATTCATGGAACAACCCGGCGGCCGAGTGGGTGGCCCAGGTCAAGTCGATGACCGATCGCCCCCCGGCCGCACACAGGTGCTGGTTGAGCCTCTGTTCATCAACAGTAGGCCCAGCCCCGCTGCCTAGCCGATCACGGTCTCGCCCCGAGGGTCTCTTTGCCGGGGATTGCACCCTCACCCTTCCGAGTGGACGTTGAAGTCCCCGGCAATCACGACAGGTCGGAGATGGCACCTATGTACCAACTCCCCGATCCTGTCGAGGACCCTCTTAACTGGGGCGAGTTCCCCGAGACCGGATTTATTCCTGTGGTGGGGGAGATACACCCCCACCATAGTGATGGGCCCCCAATCGACCGCCAGATACGAGGACCCGTTCTCCCTAAACACGCAATGAGGGGTCCCCGCTGCAGGGTTCGCCATCATGGCCACCGAGCCGTCCGAGCTGCCGAACCAGTTCACAATGGATACCGGCACCCAGTACGGCTCGGCGACCAGCTCAGACATCCTCTGTATACAAAGGTCCTGAGCTCGGGCGCTGTGGCCGAGGTTGGCCTGTAGGACCCAGAGTGTCGTGAAGGCTAAGCCTTACATGCCTCCTCCGGGCTGCCTACCTCAACCCCCTCCTCCTGGGAGACTTCTGACGGCAATGCCGTCTCGGTCTCCCCGGAGGGGAGCCTTGGTGGCCTCCGGCGCGGGTGTCTCCGCGGAGACATGGGGGTCCCTACTTGTGTGGCCTCCTCCTCTCGGGGGTACGAGGGGGAGTCAACCTGCTGCCCCAAGGAGTCGGGGGCAGCGCTCCCACCGACTTCCCTTTTTCTATATTTGATGGGGGTGTGCCCGAGGGCTCCACCCTCCTCACCTTTGTGAACTGTGCCTCTTCTTCCGGGTCGTCCTCGTTCCTGTTGACCTCTTCTTCCCCTCTCCTCTTCCTGCGGGGTAGAGGTTCCTCTGACTCCTGGATTGTTTCCGGCTCCCAGTCCAAATCTATTAGGTTGGGGGAGGAGGAATCCCCCTCCTCCCCTTTATCCTCTGAGGTTCTGGACAGGGGGCTGCTGGAACCGCCCCGATTCTGCCTCCCCTCGACGGGGAGGAGATTGGTCGATTCTCCTCCTCAGGCTTAGTCAGGTCCGGTCCTTCTCCGGCGGTGGTGGTTCGGGCATCCCCCCACCGGTGACCTCCTTCCCCTTCTGCCTTCCTTCTTTCTTCTTTCCTCCCTTTCTCCTTCCGGGAGGGGGTTTGCAGGCAGGTCCTCCGATCTTATGACCGGAGGGCCTGCCTGCCTCGGCGCACACCGGGCAGCGCACCGCCTCCTGGCACCCTTTGGCGCGGTGGCCGGGGTTACCGCAGCGGTAGCACATACCGCTATGGTCGACGGCGCTTGTGCACCGCTCGCGCACATGCCCTCGCTCTAAGCAGCGGAAGCATAGTGTTGCGCGAGCGGGTAGCGCCGTCACCCCGGCGCGGATCCATCCCACTGGAACCCGCTCCGCGGCGGCGACCTTAGCGGCCGCCGCCAGCGGACACCGCACCACCATGGCGTCTACGCCCCGCTGGGAGACGTTCATTACGCCCGAGAAGATTTCCTCAGGCGAGCATCCCCCAGCCTGGGCCACCGCGGCCGCCACCTCTTCGGCCCCGGTCGTCGCATCCAGCCCAGTAATTCGCAATGCTGCGAACTTTGCCGGCCGCTGGATGTGATAACCGGGGCCTTTTTCCGCCGCCAAATTGCGGAGCTCCTCCGCAAGCCGGCGGACGCCCCGACGTTGAGGCCAGGCACCTCTATGAGCATTGCCTCGTTCAGGGCCCGGCGGACCCTCAGGGAAGAAATTATCCCCAGATCCGACTGTCTGACTGGGCGCCTGGCCTCGACCATAAACTCATGGTTTTTCCGTCGGGGCATGTTACGGTGACGGCCGCAGAGCGTGGCGGTTTCGGCTTGCCCTACCTGGCCGTCGATGTCCCCCTTCTGGATCCCTTTTGTTTTGGAGCGGCAGAGGCGGTAGAGGACTTCACCTTCTTCTCCTCCTCCTCCACTCTCCTCTGACTCTCCTTCCGCTCCACTACTTGGGACCATAACTCCTTTTCTTTCTCCTTCCCTCTTTCTTTTAGGCCCTGATTGCCTCCAGTAGGACTTTCGCCGGCGTCCCTTTCCCTTCCTGTTGGGCCTTTCTGTCCTCCTTCATCCGCTTGGCCCTTTCCTTTCTTCTCCTTTTCTGCTCCTTTCTCCTTTCTTTCCTTCCCTTGCCCTTTTCCTTTTGTTTTGCTCCTTTGGGCTCCACAGGTGTTCTAAGAGCCTGCGCTTTCCCCTCCAGGGCCTCCTGTCCCTGCTTCTTTCTTCCTTGATCTGCTGCCCCCGGATCCTTAGTGGTCGATGGGGTCCCCACCGCCACGGCCGCCCCGCCCACCCCGCTCGCAGCCTTAAGGGAGTCTAGCTTTGCTCGCATCCTGTCGAGTTCCTCTCTATGGCTGCAAGCATGGGCCGAGACGGCCATGGCAGCGTCCAACTCCTCCGCCTTTTCCGTCTTTCATGTAGGGGGAGGGGGGTGCTCCGGGGCATTGTCGTCATAGGACGGTATGTCCACGAGCAACGCCCCACCCTCTGTTTCTTTACCTTTTGCCATAGAAGGAGGAGAGGAGGAAGAATCAGTTCCCTTCCTCCTCTTCTTCTTCCTCCTCTTCCTTGTTTCCCTCCTGGACTTTTCCTCCTACTCCTCCATCGACGTGGACGTGGATCGCCCCGCTGTCTCCGCATAGGTTAGTCTTCTCCCCCTAGGGAGGGGAGAGGGAAGAGGGGCAGGGCCAGAGGAGGTGAAGGCCTTTATGGCCTCCAGCTCCTCGCCCAGTTTCCTGTTTTCAATTCTGAGCTTTTAAGTTCAGCTCGGAGCTCCTCCGCCTCCCTTTTGGTCTCCGAGGCTTCCTCCCCCCGGCTGTCCAACTCCGCTGTTCTCGCAAGCAGGGTGGCCATAACGGCCTCGGAGGTGGCCACGGCACGATTTAGTAGCCCCACGAAGATCCCCTTCAATGTGCGGGACCTCCGTGAGACAAACCGAACCGCGCCCAGAGCTCGGCCCACCTCCGAGGCCAGTTCCGCCACCTTGGCCTCCCTGAGAAGGATGATTGTAGCATTATCCCTGAATACCTCCTCGACCGGGCGCTTGTTCTCTAAAGAGCGAAGCATGCCCGTGTCGAGGAGGATTCTTATATCTTGCTCCAACCTCCTGTTATCCTCCTCCTTCTTCCTCTCCATCTCCATTTCCTTCTTCTTCTTGGCTCCTACCCTTTCGCCCGTGGTGGGCAGCCTGCCAGGCCCCCTGCTTGTGAGTTTCAGGGCAGAAGTCTCCATGCCGGAGGAGCTGCCACTGGTGTTGGTGGCCTCTCGCGTCCTCTTCCTCCCTCCACTGGTGTCCCTGCCTCTACCCGGTCCAGCTTCTGATCTCGACGCGGTCCTCGCAGGGCCCTGGATCTGCACTCTATTACCCTGCGAAAGCAAAACGTCGGAGCGGATCACCGGACCGGTGATCCGCCCTGACGCACCCGCTGTCCCGTCGGTCCCCTCTTTCGTCCCTTCCGGACCCACCCTCTGTGTCCCCTTATTTGTAGGGGGGTACCCTTTGCCCCTGCTTAGAGCAGAGGGGACCTGGCCTGTTGGTCCCCGGTGCAGGGGTTTTACCTACGGACACCAGGGACATATTTGTCCCGCGTTGAGTGGCCGCCCGCGTTAGCCTACCCGGCGGGCTTACCGCGCCATCTCCACGGTCGGAGAGGCGCTGTTTGGAGGGCGGTGGTCGGTCCTCTATATTGAACGATCCTCCAGGGGCTAGCCCCCTGGAGTCCGTTAGCTCAATCTCCCCGGGGGGAGGGGAGGAGGAACCCGCCTGGCGGATTCCTGCCAGCTCTACAACCCCCGTTCCTACTATCAAAAAATCACCCTCCGGAGTGTTCACTAAAGGACGGGCTGTTACGCCCGTCCCTTAGTGACCGGGAGCCCGAAGGCTCTGAGCCCGAAGACTCGAAGTTTTTTGTTTTTATATTGGAATCCTGCATTTTGGTCCCACGAGTTCGGCGGGAATGGGTCGTTGACCCCGGGTAGAGCCCCCGCATTACCCGGGGTAAGGCTAGCATGTCCCTTGGGTTCGCCATGTGCCCAAGGTGAGGAACCATAGCGACAGGTCGCGCACCTGCCATTCATCCCATAAGCGTGGCATGCATCAACCGTAGGATTACGTGGTGTTTTATAGAGGACCCGCCTCGCGATACGGCCAATTAAGTCAAGACCCCCGGCCCCAGAGACATGACCTAGGGTTGCGGCGTGGTAGGCTAGGGTATGCCGGGTTGCCTGAGTCCCCTGTACCAGAGTGCCGAAGCATACTAGACCCTTGCAATTGTTTCAGGTTGTACGTCCTGACAAGTACGGGTTTGCAATCAGTGTTTTCCTTCCCCTAGAATGGTTGCCTTCACCCGGCTCACGAGCCCGTTCTGCCCGCGCTGTAAGGTCCTTTGGGCCCTACGAATGAGACCCTCCAGACCTTATTAAAACCTGAAAGCAGCTGCCCCTCCAGGAACATTATGGACGCTCTTAGTCTGGCCCCTTTGTACAGACCACTCCGGCATGGTTGAACCTGCCAGGGGTCGAAACCCCCGCCGGCACAGCACTGTATATCATAGGAACACACAAGCTCCCCCACCACGACAAGGTGGCGTCCACGGGGGAGAAGAGGTGTGTGGGGGTCCCAACGGAACTTCCCCCAAACACCCCTCGGTGAGGAACCGAGGGGGAAACTGCCGTACCCGCCCCCCGGGGGGCGGTTCTTCCCCCCAGGGCTCCCTCCTCCTCCGTAACATAAACGGATTCGGGGGTCGCACCCTGGAGGGAGGCTATCCCTTCTGGCGCGGTCGGGGGTGCTCCCACAAGGGGTCGGCCCAACCCCGACCGCTCCTATCTGGCCCATGGGTCCCGGAGGAGGGGCCGCCCATGGCCGCTACCCCACTGGCAGGTCCCATGGGCCTGGGATGGGGGAGTGTCCGGGGAGAGCTACATCTTGCTCTCTACACCGCCCACTCCTTCCATCCCTCCTCCGCCAGGAAGGATACAGAGGCCTCCATTGTTTCCGCCTCGGAGACCCCCCTTGGCCTATCCGCCGAGGGAGGATCCGGCGCAGCAGGAGCGGCCGACGCTCCTCCCGCCCTAGTCCGTACCTGATCCGTTGGTGACGGAGGCTGAGTTGCTCCAGCCTCCGTCACCCCCATCCCTACCATGCCGGCCTTGCTCGGGCCAGCAACCGGTTCCAAAGCCTTGTCGGCGGCATCGCCAGGAGGCTGCGGCAGAACGTCAGCCGCAAACCCCCCACGTGCCGCGTTTTTCTTTTTCCTCCTCCCGCGGGGAGGAGTTACCCTCCTCTCGGGGCAGTCCGGGGGACCACCCTGCAAGCCCGGCCACCCATTCAGTGGCCGGTTTCCTTCCCCTCTTTGTGGCACAGGGGGCAGCGCACCTCAGCGGTGCACCCCTGTGCCACGTGTCTGACCCCTCCGCATCTGAAGCAGACCGCCAGACCGTTATCGGTCTGGCGGTCTGCTTCGGTCGGCTTTATCCCGACCGTCCTGGCCAGGGACCTCCAGAATGACCCCCCGTTCCTGGCCCTTTTTATTTTAAATCTGCCAGGCTCCAGGCCGACCTCCTGCAGGTCGACCTGGAGCCTTGCCTTGGCCATAACTTCCGTTATGGAGGGATCTCCTCGCAACGCGGTCACCGTTACGACAGGATTGCTCGGGGGGGGCCTTCAACTGTGGCTTCTTGGGGGGGGTCCCTTCTTCGGGGTCCCCTTCCCCGTGCCTTCCCTCCCTTGGGAGGGGTGCCGCCTTCTTGGCGCCACCTCCACCCTTTGGTTTAGAGGGGTCAGGCCACGTCTCCTTCCCTCCCTTACGCTTCCCCTTACGGGTGGACACGAGGGTCCACCCATCGCGCCTCTCCCCATCGGCCGTCGTCTGCCGTGGTGGTGGGCGAGGGAGGGAGGCCCCGCTGCCCGCAGCTGCTGCTGCTGGAGAAGGCAGTAGCTTCTCCAGCAGCCGCCCAATGCGGGCGATTTCGGACTTGAGGCCCCGGACTTGAACTTCCAGGGCCCCAAGTCGTCCATCCGGGCCTCCCTCTTCCATCAATCTTTTACAATCGGTATTAGCATCCTCTATATCGAGGATGCTATTCCTAAAGCCCTCGTTGAGGGCCTCAAGGGGCCTTCCATAGCCCCTTGCTGTCCTCTTGGACGGATCTATCCGAAGGGTCCTTAGGTAATCGATATCTTCCAGGGCCCCCTCGGATAGATCACGTACCCTGCCCGCCTCAACAGCGAGTCTCCGCACGGGCGGTAGACCCCACTGTTGGCGTCCCATACACCCTCCCAGAACTCCCGCCTCCCGCGCGTTTTGGAGAGGAACCTCCTCAGCCGAGGGCTCTTCACCCTCGACCGGGGGGAACTCCTCCCCCGGGAAGAGTTTCTCCCACTTTTGTGTGGCGGAGAAATCGTCCCCACCCGCACAGGGAGCTGCACCTCCTCCCCTCGATGGGAACTAACGCCCCTGAGGGAAGGGAAGTGCACCCCCCTCTCCTGCCACAATTGCGAGGCGGACTCCTCCGTCGCGCGCTTCCTTCTCTTCGCGCTCTTTGGACCGGCGAAGGTCGAGGGTGGATCCATCCGACCCACGCTCGGCCCCAGCCGGTCCAAAAGTGCCTCTCTGCGGGCGATAGTCAGTTCGGGCGGCGCGCCCGCCTGGCACGCGTCGCCTGGCCCGTCGCATGATGACGACGGGGGGGGGGTACCGGGACCGTACGCCTCCTCCCGCGGTGCCCCGGCTCCGAGTACCGGGGCGCTTGTCTCCTTCGTCGTCATGTCTCCATAAATGCAGGGGTTTTACGTACCCCTGCAACACGGATGCAATTTCGGGGTTTTCCTTCCCCTAGACCGGTTGCCTGCCAAGGCTAACGAGCCCGCTATGCACGTGCTGTAGGGTCCTTTAGGCCCCACAAATGGGACCCTCCAGACCCTGGTCAAAACCTGGAAACAGTTGCCCATCCAGGAGTATTATGGGCGCTCTTAGTCTGGCCCCTCTGTACAGACCACTCCGGCATGGTAGAATCTGCCAGGGGTCGAAACCCCCTTTTTTTTTTGATGACGCAGGGGAAACCCATCATGAGTACCCTCCACCCCCTGGGAGGGGTGGAGGGTTATGTGAGACTCTTAATCATTAAAACCCCTGCGGGGTGTCTACCAGTCGGACCGAGATGGGGGGAGTCAGGGGAACTACGTCAGTATTCCCTCCCCGACACCCCGGCCCCAGGGCTCGTTGCCGAGCCCCACACCCAGATACCGCGCCCTCCTTTCCCATGAGGGGAAGGTTCGGGACGCGGCTCCCCAGTCGGCAGAGCCGACCGGGTTGGCCTTCCGGTGATCATTCGGGAAGGGGGGACACCCACCCCACCTCCCCGCCCCCACCCTCCTTGAGTTCTCATTCTAAGGGGGGAGGAGCGAGGGAGCGAGTTCCTTTCCCAGAAGGCCTCGCTCCCCCCTGTCCCTACCTAACCGACGCGCGAGGAAGTGCGGGAGGAGGTCATTCACCTGCCCCTCCGCGTCCCTCCCCCGCGCGTCCGAAGTCGACCCCGAGGCGGCCGGGGGGGGGGGCCGCGGAGCCCGAATTGCCGGTCTCCGCCGCCTCCTCCCGGCCGGCGCCACCTCGGAGTCATTGTCCTCGCCCCCCGGGAAGCGCCGTCTTCTCCGACCCCCCTGCACTATGCAGTCCGGGTCGGGACGGCGCTCCCCCTCGGCGGCCTCCTTCTGGGACATTACGTCCTTGCAGAAGGAGGCCGCTGCCCCCATACCTCCTCGCTCCCGCATGGCTCGCACCATGCGCGGGAGCGAGAGTTCCCCCATCCCGCACCCCACCGCCCGGACCAGGGCACGGCGCTGCTTGCTCCACGCCTTGCACTCGGCGAGGGTGTGCTGCGCCGTGTCGTTTGGCTCCGGGCAGTGGTGGCACTCGGTGGTGTTTTCCTTCCGTATCCGGTGCCTCCCGAAGGTACCTCCCGAAATATCCGTGTCCGGTCAGCACCTGCACCAGATGGAACGAAAGTCCGCGCCCCCTCCTGCCCACCATTTCTGGCAGGCAGGGGCGGACGGCCTCGGCCGTCTGGCGACCGAATCCCCGCGGATCGGTCAATTCTGCCGACCACTTATCGAGGACCCGGCCACCGGCCTGGTTCCTAAGGGCCCTCAGGTCCCTGGCCGATGGGCCCTCCCCCTTTGGCGGAGCTCATTTATGCGCCAGTACAGGAGACATCTCTGCTCGGCAAGGAGCTCCACCGGGGGGGAGCCGGCCAGGGAGGCCGCCGCCATGTGGGAGATGGTACGGTACCCCCGGACCTCTCTGATCAGCACCGCCCGCGTGGCCTGCCTGAGCAGAGCCACGTTGCGGGCGGAAGCCAATAGCCGGGGCGCCCATATGGGCGCCCCGTACAGGGCGACCGAGTGCACCACTCCCACGTAAAGGCGGCGTGCCCGCCATCCAGGGTCCCAGGTCAACCGCCACGTACGAGTGTCCCCTCTTCCTGACTTTGCAGAGGGGGACACCCGTTGCGGGTATAGCCACCGTGGCCACGGAGCCACACTTGCTGTCCACCCAGTTTTTATTACTGGGCGGAACGTAGTGCGGCTCCGTGACCAAACCCAGGCCGGCGCCCATTTCCGCTAACCTCTGGCACCAGAGGTTTTGCGCATGGGCGCCTCGGCCTAGGTTTGCCTGTGACACCCGGAGGAGCGTGAAAGCCAGGGTTTCACGCCTCCTCCAGGCGGTCCTCCTCGGTACCCCTCGCAGAGACTTCGGGCGACGGTGAAGCCGTCCTTGTCTCCTCCGAGGGGTCCTTGGCCATGGTGGTGGCTTCTTCTATGGGTGCCTGAACGGTGTCAGCCACCTCCTCCGTTGGTGCGATGGAGGTCTCTATTTGGGGGATTCCTACCTCCACCTCCCCCTCCTCTCGGGAGTACGAAGGGGAGAGGCTGTCCGGGAGAGCCGGGGATGGAGCTTCCTCCGACTCTCCATCTAGGGCAGTTGGGGGTGGGGTCTCGGCGGCCTCCACCCTCCTCACCTTGTCCATCCTTTCCGGCGACGTAGACTTCTCTCCGGTTGTCTCTTCCGCTAGTGAAGCCTTCGGGAGAGCCGCCTCCATCGCAGTCTTCCTTCTCTTGCCCCTTTGTTGCATTGGCTCCTCTTCCATGGGGAAGGTGGGGTCCAGGCCGCGGCTGGTTGCCGCCTCCACCATTACTTCTTCCCGCGTTGGGGGAGAGACCGGTTTGGTCTCCCCCCTTTCCTCGCCCCCTGTCTTTCCCAGATCAGTGGAGGTCTTGGTCGTCCCAGATTCAGAAAGTTTCTTCTTCTTTTGGGCCTCCCTCCTCCTTTTTTGTTTGCCAGTTAAAGGCTTGCACGCTGGACCCCCGGCTTTATGGCCGGCAGGTCTTCCCGCATCCGCGCACACGGGGCAGTGAACCGCGACCGCCGTGCAATATTTGGCGCGGTGGCCAGGGTTACCGCAGCGATAGCAATTATCGCTGCGATCGACGGCGCTTCTGCACTGCTCGCGCACATGGCCCTGCTCCATACACGTGAAGCAGAGCGCCGCACGAGCAGGCAGCGCCGTCACCCCGGCACGGATCCAACCTACTAGGACCCGCCCCGCGGCGGCGACCTTGGAGGCCGCCGCTAGCGGGCACCGCACCACGGCTGTGGCTGTCCCCCGCTGGGTGAACTGCAGCTCACCCGCGGACACGTCCGTTGGTGGGTAGCCCCCAGCGAGGGCCACAGCGGCCGTCACATCTTCGGCCCCGACTGTCGCATCCAAGCCGGTGAGACGCAAAGCTGCAGTCTTCACCGGCCTTTGGATGCTGTAGCCGGGGCCTTTCTCCGCCGCCAGCTTGCCGAGTTCTTTGGCAAGCCGGTCGGCGGAGGGCCCCGCGTTGAGATCAGGCACCTCTATTAATAGGGCCCCGGTACAGGCCGTCCTAATTTTTAGGGCGCCTGGTATTCCAACATCGGTAGGCTTTATTCGGCGCCTGAGAGTGGCCTCAACCATGAACTCTCTATACGAGTCCTTGGGGCAAGTGATCGTGACGGCCGCGGATCTTGGCGGCCGCGGTACCACTGCCTCCCTCCTTCTGGCCTTGACCGGCTGAGGAAGAGGGGGCTTGGGGAATTTCCCCTTTTTCTCTTCCCTCTTCTGCCTCTTTTTATCCTTCGGATTACTTACCAAGGTCCATCCCTCATCTATCCTTGCGGCCGCAGCAGGTATGGCCCGGGTGGACTGGAGGGTTGGGTGATGTTCCTTGCCGGCTGTCGATCACTTTTCCCTCCATCTGACTTCCCTGTAACTTTTGTCACCTGGGCATAAGTCTTGCCAGTGCCATGAGGAGGGGAACCTGGTCCTGGGTCCCCCTGTTCCTGTCCTCTCCCCTCCTGTTTCCCGGTTCTGGCCTCAGCCCTCCTTCTCCTAACCCTCTCTCTCTCTTGTCGTCTCTTTTTCCTCCTCTGGGCCGATGTCCCTCTGGCCTTTGACGTCCGGTTCTCAGCCCCCCCCGCGACCGGTTTGGCTTTCGCCTCTCCGTTCGGAGGGGGAGTAGGGTTCGGGGCAGAGGCTCGCGCCACCGGCCCGGAAGACAACTTCCCAGGTCCAAATTCCATAACGATCGCCCTTTCCATGGTCAATGTTCTTATGGACTTGGTCATCGCCTTGTGTTCCTCCTTGTTCGGGTCAAGTCCGGCCCTGACGTCCACCAGCCTCTCCAGCTCCTGCGTCATCTGAGAGTACTTTTCCCTGGCCTCCGGCTCCAGGTTTCGGAGTGCCAGGGATTCATCCAACTCCTTCTGGACTCCCTGTAGTGGGCGTCTTTTGACCGCTACCGGAGCAGTGGCCTCCTCCCGCCTATGGAAGAATAGGTTATCGTCAAATATGGCAGTTTCCTTATTCACCGTCTTGTCCTTTTCAGAAGAGTTAGATGAGGACTCCAAGATTGGAGCCTTCACTACTCTTCTTTCCTTCCTCTCCCTCGTCCTCCGCCTTGTTGATTCCCTGGCTCCTGTGTCCGAAGAGGAGGATCTGCCACCCATAACCTCCACGCATGTCCGGCTTTTATGCTGGATGCCAGACTGGGAAGGGGCTGGTACTGTGGGGGAGAACATACTAGCTGCATTTTGCTCTTCAAGCAACTTCCTGTTTTCAACTCGCAGCCGTTTGTTCTCATCCCTCAAGTGGTTCATCTCAGTCTCGAGGTTTGATCGTTCATCGACTCTTCCGTCCAGTGGCCGCAAATCGAACCATAAGAGTCTGTAAGATGGTCTCGGAGGAGCCTAGCGCCCGGTTCATCAGGGACACGAAGGTCCCTTTGAGAGTGTTGGACCTTCGTGCCACCAACCTTAACGCATCGAGCGCGCGGCCTGCCTCCGAGGCCAATTCCGGCGTAGACGCCTCCCTAAGGAGTATGGTGGAACAAGCGTCCTTATACACCTCCTCCATTGGGCGCTTGTCGGCTAAGGACCTTAATATCCCGCTGTTGAGGAGGTGCTCAATCTCGTTCTCCAGATTCTTTTCTCCCTCCGCCTTCCTTCTAGCTGCTTCCGCCTCCCTCTTTTCTCGAAGTCCCACCCCCAGACCGGTGGTGGGCGGTCTTCCTCGTGGGTCCCTTTTCCTGATTAGGATATGTTCTGGGGTGTCCTCCTGTTTGCAGGACGAGTCCCCAACGGAGACGACGGAGCTCCCGCTGGATAATTTCTCCCTCCTTCTCTTTCCTCTATCTTGAGTCCCTACCCCACCGACTCCGGCCTTGTCAGAGACAGTGGCCATTATCTTATTGGGTTTGGGACTCCGGGTTGCGTCCGTTTTTTCGGTCTTGATGGATCCAGAGTTGGTGGGGATGAACCTTCCGAATTCATCCCTTGCCACTCTTGACCGTTGAGAAAACCGTTGAGAAACGTCGGATACAATGGTCGGCTTTCCCCTATTGCCGCCCGCGACCGCGATCGCGTCTCCTCCCCCGGAAACCTGTCCCCCCTCTTATTAGAGAGGGCGCCAGGTTTATATTTAACGGGCGCCCTGCCCGAGGATCCGGCGCCATCACCCCCGATCAGCACCGCTCCCTCGTTGGACGGTCCCACTTCATCCCGGGGATCCGCCTCACCTTCCCCCCGGTGGGGGAGGCGCTTCTCGCCTTCCGACGAGGGTAGTTTTCCCCCGGAGCGTGGCTGCCTCGCTTCATACCGAGGGCTCACGTTGCAAGTCCCCCGGTGGGGACCGCATTTCTGGCCGGTGTTCGCCAGGGTACGATCTCCCTCGTTGTGCGGCACCCTTTCTTCATTCCCGAGGGGTCCGCTCGACTCACTCCCCCGCGGGAGCGGTCTCTTCGGCACTGTTGCACGGAGTGGGTCTGGACTCCGGGATCGAAGTCCGGATCTCCGTCGGAAGGCTGACAGTAGCTTTCACTACTGTCAGCCGAACTCCGACTTCGGCTTCTGTAGGAGCTGCATGCGGATGCTGACCTGTCGTCTATTGACGACATGGCGGGGCTCAGGTCTAATTCCCCGACATGATGCTTCACGATAACAGTTTCCTCGCAGGTGCTCGTGGTCAACATCTGCGATGGCCCGTCGCTGGATGACGACGTGGGGGGGGGGGACCGGGACAGTATCCCCAACCTCACGCCGGTTTTCGGTTCCGAGTACCGAAACGTTGTGCCCTTCTGTTGTCATATTAGATCCATCCAATGTAGGATTGTTACGAGCCCTACCCACTCGGGTGTGATTTCGGGGTTTTCCTTCCCCTAGACCGACTGCCTTCACCAGGCTAACGAGCCCGCTCTGCCCGCGCTGTAGGGTCCTTTGGGCCCCACTAGCGAGACCCTCCTGGCCCTGGTTAAAACCTGGAAACAGCTGCCCATCCAGGAGTATTATGGACGCTCTTAGTCTGGTCCCTCTGTACAGGTCACCCCGGCATGGTAGAACCTGCCAGGGATCGAAACCTCCGCTGGTACAGCCTTGTACTTCATCGGGACACGCAAGCTCCCCCACCACGGCAAGGTTACATCGAAGGAGGGTCCCGAAAGACCTCCTCGGCCGGGCGTGTATCCTCCATAGAGCGACATATCCCCCTGCCGAGGAGGTCCTAGCCCTCCTCCAGCCGCTCAAGCTCCAATTCATTTTTCCTTTTCGCCTCCCTCTCCTTCCTCTCCCTGATGCCCACCCCTTTTCCCGTGGTAGCGGGTCCCCCCGCTTCTTCGGGGCGGGTATCAGGGAGGGGATGGATACCTCAGCAACCGACGAGCCGCTGCTGGTGGTGTTGCCCGTCCTCATCTTCTTCCTGCCGCCGTTGTTTTGGCGGCTGCTCCTTCCGTCCTTGGCGTTGTCGTCGCAGCTGCTCCGCTGGTCGTTGCTGCCCGGGAGGCCCTCAATGTAGAGGCCCGTGTCGGCCTGACAGCCCCGCTGGTCGTCCCCAAGGTAGTAGCTCGAGCAGTTACACTCCCGTCACTTGTCGTCCTTGACATCGAGGGCCGGTTGGTCCTCGATACCAGGGACAGGACAACCTTGCAGGTTCGCGTGATGGGGATCCTGGACCCCTGGGAAAGTATAATGTCGGAGCGGATCACCGGACCTCCAGTTTTCCGCCCCGACACCGCAACCCCTCTTCGGTTCCCCCCTTCCCCATCCCTTCCTTCTTTGTTCATCCCTATTCCTTCTTTGTTCCTCGCTCCCTTACCTCGGTGAGAGACTCCTCTCGTGTCTCCCGTGTCTGGATGGGGGCGGACTCCCTCTTGGGAAAGAGGGGGCCCGGCCTGGTGGACCTTGGTACCGGCTCCATAATGCTCCCGAACCCCAAGTACTTCCCGGTCCCATGATGGGTGATCGCCTTTGGCCTATCCGACAGGCTCACCTGTCCACCTCCGCGGTCAGGGGAGACCTGCCGGCTACGCGCCGGCGAGGACGGTGGTCGGTCCTCCGTAAGTAGCCCCTTGGAGGCTAGCCCTCCAAGGTCCTGCCTTACCCTCCTCGGGAGAGGAGGAGGAACCTGCCTTCCAGATCTCTCCCACCTCATTTACTCCCACACTTACATCCGACGAAAAATCACCCCCTATCGGGGGTGGTAGGCTCTGGGACGGGCTGCTACGTCCGTCCATGCGGAGCCTTGAGCCCGAAAGCTCTGAGCCCGAAAGCTCGGAGTTAGTTTTATAAAATTTGTCGAGATCCACTTCTGTTCTCACGAGTGCGGCAGGAAGGGGTCGTCGACCCCGGGTAGAGCCCCCGCATTACCCGGGGTAAGACTAGCATGCCCCCGTGGTGAGCCAGGTGCTGCGGGTGAGGAACCACTAGCGACAGGTCACGCACCTGTCATTCATCCCATAGGCGTGGCATGCCTCAACCGTAGGATTACGTGGTGTTTTATAGAGGACCCGCCTCTCGGTCCGGCTAGTTAAGGCAAGACCCTCCCGCCTCAGAGACATTTTTTCCTTCCCCTAGACCGGCTGCCTTCACCGGCTGACGAGCCCGTTCTGCCCGCGCTGTCGGGACCTTTGGATCGTACGAGTACGGTTTTCCAGTCCCTGAGTAAAACCTGGAAGCAGCTGCCCATCTAGGAGTATTATGAACGCTTTTATTCTGGTTCCTCCATACAGGCCACCGCGGCATGGTAGAACCTGCCAGGGGTCGAAACCCCCGCCGGTACAGTCCTGTACGTCATTGGGACACGCAAGCTCCCCCACCACGGCAAGGTGGCGTCCACGGGGGAGGAAAAAAGGGCACACTTTTTGGTGCCCTCCCCCACCCGATGACCAGTAATCTGGCACAATCAACGGCTATCCCTTCCGAAAGGGTCCCAATGCTCGACGGCTTTTGCCTGATGGATCAGATCGCCCGCCAACCGCGGGTTCCCAGTTACCGACTATCTCCGGCCGCCAAACACCAAGGTGCTCCCTCCCGGATGGACCATCCCCGAGTGTGTGCTCCAGGCTTCCCGGACACCGGGTGTTGTGCCATTGATTGCATGGGGGGTGGATCCCGTCCATCCCGCATGCAACCTAGGCACCGTCAAAATCGTGCCGTTAGGCACGTGCCAGCCGAGCTGCTTCCGGATGCGGCATCGTGTGTCCGTACACACCCTTTACAGGATCGGTCGAGGCGCAGGGACGACAAGCTGAGGCAGTCTTCCAGTCCTGCAGTAGTACATTCGTGAGACTTCATCACCGCCGCTGCAACAACGCTACCACTCCCTTCGGGGCCGGTTAGACGGGCGCCCGTCCGGCCACCCCTCAGGGTAGGCCGTCGTGGCATCGAAACTCAACGGTAGCATGCCTCCACGACCCATATACCCGTAACAGCCGGCTGGTACAATATTCGTGAGGGTGAGACTGGGACACGGATGAGTGCATCCCCCAAGTTTCCTCAAGGAATGCCCACCCGGCACCCAGAAAAACCCTCCTTCAGAGGCGACCTAAGCTGGTTCATTCGACGCACATGTCCTCTCCGGCACTGGGACGGAAACGGCCCCATTCGTTACCGCTACAGCCCCACCCCTTCAAGGACCTGCACCGTCACCAGCCTACATCTGGAACCCCTCTCCCCACACACACGTTCATTCTGGATGACAAAGTCATCCTACACTCAAGAGGAGCCTGCCCCGTCCTCCGAGAGCACTCCGCCCCCACCACCGAGCGAACCCCCCGGCCTCCAAGAGCTTTGGCTTAACGGATCAGGGGATGCACGACAGTGCTCTCTCCCCGTTGCCGACTATCTGCCGCCCCCAGAGACTGGAAGGTCCAACCCGACGATGGAGTCGCAACGCACTCCGCCGGGTGCTGCCGTTCAGCAGCCCTCGTGCAGAGGAATTAAACCACACGAGTTCTGTCTTGTGGACTTCACACAATCGGCTGCACTAGACTGACGAGGCCGACACTCCGGGTTTGTTCTTTGAGGTTCTTCCTTCCTCCTCGATGGTCTGGGAAACCAGACTCACGAGCCCGAGCGCCCGACTGGTTTGTTTACGAAATTTTCCTCTCCGGTTTGGTAGTCCCAGGGCTAGCGAGTCCAAAACACTGCCCCGGGACTAACGAGTCCTAACCCCCGACCGATTTTAAATCGGTGTTTTCCTCTCCGATTCGGTTGCCATGCTGCTAACGAGCCCAAACTTCCGGGTTTTTACTTTGGGTTTTCCTTCCCCTCGTTTGGTGCCTGACAAACCAGACTGACGGGCCCAATCGCCCGGGTTTGTTATACGGGGTTCTTCCTCTCCTAGTGTCAGATTCTGGACTGCCAGACTCACGAGTCCGAACGCCCGGTTTTTAACAGGTTTTCTCTCTGTTGTGATCGCCCTAGGGCTAACGAGATCACACGCCCGGGTTTTTGCATTGGGTTTTCACCCTGGTTCGGTTAACTGGCACCGCCGGCCTAACGAGCCCGATCGCCCGGGTTTGGTATTGGGGTTCTTCCTCCCCTGATAATAGGTAGCTTGCCGACGAAGTTAAGCTCTCGAGCCACTAGCTCGGGTTTTGCACAGGGTTTTCCGTCCCCTCGTTAGGTACCTGGAAAATAGGTTAACGGACCCCATCGCCACGGGCTTTGTTGTGGGTTTCCTCCGCTTGTTCGGATACCTCCCGAAAGCGAGGCTGACGAGCCCGGACGCCCGCGCTGAAGGGTCTGAAGGTTTTCATGCCGCTCAAGAGCAGCCCTCCAGTCCCTTAATGCTTCGAGAGGCAGCTGCCTATCTCGGAGCATGTATTGGTCGCTCTTAGTAGCCACTCTCCTCGGTTCACCCTCGAACTTGGAATCCTAAGATTCCAAGTCGAGTCTATCCCCTTGGATCATTGTGGCTGTCAAGCTTCTGCACTACGACAAGGTGGCGACCATCGTAGACGAGGTGTATAGGGGTTCCCTTTCGGGGACCCCCCAAACCCTCCCCTCGGTGAGGAACCGAGTGGGACCCTACAGCACCTGCCCCTCCGGGGGCAAGTCTTCCCTCCCCAAGGCTCCCTTCGCCTCCGTACCAAACCGCGGGAGACGGGGGTCGCACCTTTGGGAGGGGCTATTCCTCCTGGTGCGATCGGGGGTGTTCCCGTAAAAGGTCGGCCCACCCCCGACCGCTCCTACCTGGCTCATGGGTCCCGGTGGGGGGCCGCCGGTTGCCACCACCCTACCGCCAGGTCCCATGGGCCTGGGATGGGGAAGTGTGCGGGGAGAGCTTACACCACGCTCTCACGCCGCCCACTCCTCCCATCCCTCCTCCGCCAGGAGGGTGGCCGAAGCCTCGACCTTCATCTGGTCTGCCTAGGAGACCCCCTTCGGCCTAACCGCCAAAGATGGGTCCGGCATTGTCGGAGCGGCCGTCGCTCCCCCGGTAGCCGGTCCTGCCTGATCTGTGGGTGGCGGAAGCTGAATCGCTTTAGCCTCCGTCACCCCCATTCCTGCCATTGTAGCCTTAGCCGGGCCACCGATAGGAACCGAAGTCCATTCTAAAACTTTTGCGGTGGCACCGCCGGCGGGCTGCGGCTGTATACCAGCCACAGCTCCCCCGCGTACCGCCTTTTTCCTCCTCCTCTTACGGTGCGGAGAGACCCCCCTTTCGGGGCAGTCCGGGGGACCACTTTACACGCCCGGCCACCCATACGGTGGCCGGCTTCCTTCCCCTCACTGTGGCACAGGGGGCACCGCACCTCTGCAGTGCACCCCTGTGCCACGTGTCCGGACCCTCCGCATCTGAAGCAGCGGCCAGCCAGTCCATTTTCGAACTGGCAGGCCGCTGCCATGTGCTCATAGTGCAAACAGCGATAGCATTGGAGGGGCCGGTCCTCTAACACCCGCACCTGCACTCTTCCCTATCCTACGACGAGCCCCCCGGCTGCCGCTAATTTCTGGGCCGGTGCCAAAGGGCACCGGACCCAGACTGCCCCTAGTCCCCCGGACGATCTCCTGATCTTCCCGATCTGGAGATCGTCCGGAGGACAACCTGAGACCTTCAAAATGGCGGCCCGAACCATTAATGGGGTGACTGAGTCCTCCAGTCCGACGAGGCGGATTTCAATCCTCCTCGCCGGCCTGGAGATCACAGCTTCCCCATGCCACGCATTCTGGAGATTCTTAGCCAGGCGGTCAGCTTTATCCCGACCGTCCTGGCCAGGGATCTTTAGGATGACCCCCCCGTTCCTGGCCCTTTTTATTTTAAAGCTGCCTTTTTATTTTAAATTACTTCCTGCAGGTCGACCTGGAGCCTAGCCTTGGTCATTACCTCCTTAATGGAGGAACCCCCCGGCTACGCTGTCACCGTAACGACAGGGTTACGCGAAGGGTTCCTCAACTGTGGCTTACTTTGGGGAGAATGGGGTCCCTTTTTTGGGCCCCCTTCTCCCCAGCCTTCCCTCCCATAGGAGGAGGTGCCGCCTTCTTCGCGGCACTCCCTCCCTTAGGCTGTGGGGGTTTGGGCTTTCCCTTCCCCCCTTACCCTTCCCCTTTTTCCGGGTGACCGTAGTCCACCCTTCTTCGCGCCTCTCTCCAGCGGCCGCCGACTGCCACGGAGGAGGGTGGAGGAGGGCGGGCCCGCTGCCCGCAGCTGCAGGTGCCGGAGAAGGCAAGACCTTCTCCAGTAGCCGCCCTATGCGGGCGATTTCAGCCTTGAGGCCCCGAACCTGTACTTCCAGGGCCCCAAGGCGTCCATCAGGACCGCTGAGGAACGGGCTGACAGTAAAGCAGCTAATGATGTGTGATATATGACAGCACGTTCCAATCAACTGATGTTCACCGTTGCTAAGTGTATCTAATAAGGGGAGGACGCATGGACCGGAAAACGGTTTGGAACGAAACTTACGGAGTTAATAGTACTTGACTACTAATAACTCATGGTAATAGCATACGAGCATACTCATGGTAATAGCAATACCTCTTCGTTTTCAAGAAAAAACGGTCTAAAGAAAAGAGCCAACAAAGTGTACGAGTTAGTAAGAAGGGTATTGAATGAAGCAGCGTAGCGCAGCAGCGAAGGTAACGGACTACCGAGCTGACGGCTGAGGTTCGATCCCTGCTGTACGGTTTTTTTTCTATTTTATAAGCATAAAAATGAAACAGAAAACATTAATAAGTAATAAAACTGCGTTTCTTAAATATATTAGTGTTTGTTAAATATACTATTAATGATCTAAATTGCAAAAAAAAACCCTAAATCTTATCTATGATATATATCTTATGTATGAGAAAATTTTTATATAATAATTGCAATGGAAATAGGAGTAAAAATATATATTTTCGTTGGAGGATTTTTCGATAATAATTCATTATTCTCGTAAATAGAATTCGCATATACGAGAGCATTAGTGAATTCACCTTTAAAATCTTCATTTTCAAAAGATCTTTCTTCTAGCAATTCTACACCAACTATTTTGCTTGTTGAAGGATTCTCTGACATTGTTATGATATATATAATTTAAATATGATCACCGAACTGCTCTGTATCACTAGTAAACGCACACTGCTGCTTGCTGTACTGATGACTGTTCCGATGCTCGAATCATTTCGTCATTCTTAACGATCGTTTAGAATGACACAAAGGAAGATTTTGAAGGGGGATTGCTAGAAGAGATAAAGACACAACACAACTTCAACACAACACGACTTTAACACAACATAGAGAGTTGTAACAGAAACAAATATTTTATATATATGATATAACATTACGAAAAATTATCTCATACTAGTTTAACCCTTTATGGTCGGCCGATTTCGAAGAGACCGATAAACACTGATATCTGTAAGTTGATCTAAACATTTGAATCTAGCATCGGGAGGATAGCTTTCTTTCATTATCGCTAGCCATGTTTGCCGTGCCGTACGCCAGGCGATCATGAATGCCAGCCTGACGGCACTGACTTCTACGACGACTTGCGAATGCCGCCACAGTGGCGGCATCGACCGCAAAGGGTTAATAGCACTCCTATATATTTCATAACAATATTTTTATTCCTATTTCCATTACAATTATTATATAAAAATTTTCTCATGCACTATATATTTTATAGATAAGATTTACGGCTTTTTTGCAATTTAAATCATTAATAATATATTTAACAAACACTAATACATTTAAGAAACGCAGTTTTATTACTTATTAATGTTTTCTGTTTCATTTTTATGCTTACAGAATAAAAAAAACCGTACAGCAGGGATCGAACCTCAGCCGTCAGCTCGGTAATCCGTTACCTTCGCTCTTTCGCTACGTCGCTTCGTTGAATATCCTTCTTACTAACTCGTACACTTTGTTGGCTCTTTTCTTAAGACCGTTTTTTCTTGAAAACGAAGAAGTATTGCGTCGTATGCTATTACCATGAGTTATTAGTAGTCAAGTACTATTAACTCCGTAAATTTCGTTCCAAACCGTTTCCCGGTCGATGCGTCCTCCCCTTGTAAGAATTTTTCTCTTCATTTCCAAGTCTTCTTTTTTTATACGTATCTGCATCGTCCGGCTACCACTATATTATATATATTCATTATTAAATTTTGCAAATTGAGAAATAATTTTTTTGTAGATATTGTTATTAATGAGAAGAAATTATATTA
Source organism: Harpegnathos saltator (assembly GCF_003227715.2). NCBI lineage: Eukaryota > Metazoa > Arthropoda > Insecta > Hymenoptera > Formicidae > Harpegnathos > Harpegnathos saltator. The sequence goes on along the minus strand of NW_020230719.1, from coordinate 268,466 downwards.
GTGATATATCTTTTATAGGTATTTGTAAATGCGGTAGCATTTTACGTTGTGATATAGAATATGAGTACATGTAGAAGCTTGTTCTTCTAAAATGTAAAATAATCAAAGGGACAGGAAAATGTGGTAAACGCTACTGAAGGGCGTCATCAAGAAAAGCCATAGCACAACAAATCTATAATAAACCAGTTGAAGTATATCGTGCCGAAAAAGCGAACGAGCTTATGAAGCCTGGAAATCCAGAACCTCCACATTTATACAAAGCATCCGTATTGCATGTTGCAAAAAACGAATATATCAAATCACAATTTTTGGACACAGATCCTATAAATGCTTTATGTATCACAAAACACAACGCATATTTGCACTGTATTCATAATATTGGAATAGATCCGTTTTTCACATTTTATTGGACCAACCATCAGCTGCAAGTTTATCGTAAATATTGTAATACAAATATGAGTACGATTTATATCGATGCTACAGGCAGCATAGTAAAAAAATTAATGAGGAAAGACAATAGTTTCTCAAAACATATTTTTCTTTACCAAGCTGTAATCAACCATAACAATGCTCAATTCTCGGTTAGCCAGATGTTATCTGAAAGTCATACGACCAATAATATACATCTTTGGTTATTAGAATGGACTAAAATAGGTGCTCCATATCCACGCGAGGTTGTGGTAGATGCATCTGAAGCATTATTAAATGCTGTGATACGATTTTTACATCTTACGGAACAATTAAAGATTATACTAATGCATGTAAAAATAAAATGTTACCCAAATGTTACGTACGTATAGACGTAGTACATTGCATTATAACATACGTATATTTTTTAAAAGCAGTCCCACGACGAATAAAAATTTTTTATATAGCAGCTATTGGACAGTTAATTATGTGTCGAAATATTAACGATGCTGCAAATATATTCAGAACATTATTGATCATTTCGCGTTTAGAAACAGAAGGTATATTGTCGAATGGCGAAGAAACCACTTGCGAGAGAGAAAAGAAAAAATTAAAATCTATTATAACAGGTAAATTTCACTTTTCTTTATTATTATTCTTTGATCTTAATGTTTTTATACAAATCACCACATAAAATATTGTATACGGGATGTTTCAGACTACCCGGGTCAACCGATTTTTTCGTTATCGCGACATTTTAGAGAACAATATTTCAGGCAAACGTTCTAGGGCTTCAAAAGATCTATTTACTGACGCTATGAATTTGACCTTGGGATAACTTTGAGAAGTCCAGTCAAGATTAATATAAAAATCTTAAATGAAAACCGCAATTTTTTATTGTACCGTCTTTTTTCACCAATTAATTTGAACAACTATTGTCTAAAAAACATTCCTTCATTTATCTAATATTTTTTTAAATATTTAACGAAAACATGATAACTTTTTCAATATTTAACTTACGATATCTCGCTAACTATTTATCAGAAGAAACAATGGAACTAGACTTTTCTGCTCTATTTAGTCTCAAGAATATATTGTTCTAATAGCGCTCTGATTTTTGTTAATTTGATAATTTTGAAATTTCCAAAAGTCAGTAAGCCAAATTCATAGCGTCAGTAAATAGATCCTTTGAAGCTTTACAACTTTTGTCTGAAATATTTTTCTCTAAAATGTCGCGTTTACGAACAAATCGGATGATCTGGGTGGTCTAAAACACCCCATATATATAAGATGAATATTAATGTTTGAATCAACTTTTTATCCTGCGATGAATTATCGACGGCAATTATAATTGATCGAGCAGCGTGAGATGATCTGCGTGCATTTCGATAGATCTATATCTTCACGTGGTCCGCTTTTCAGCTCTCTGAGCAAAAATCAAAGTTACCACTATACGTAGTAATGCAGAATATGCAAATAATGCACTATACGTAGTAATGCAGAATATGCAAATAATGCAAATAATGCAGATGCAAATAATGTTTCATCAATTTATAAGTATAAAACATTTATGTACAACTTTTAGATTGATTAAATATTAATTGCACTTTTATATTAATTCGGCGTTACCGCGTGAAGTGGTAATTTCGATCTTACAAGGAGATGCCACGAACTGCTAACTCTACTTTTGAATGAGCTATAGTGCATTCGAAAGGGGAGGTCGAGAGTATAAACCGTGTCAGAGCTTTTGGGTGTATGGGCTTTAGTTTCGGAGAAAATTTATTGTAAAATGATATATTTTTCAGCTGTACGGTAAGTACAATGGATAGCCATAATTTTGCATGAAGCGCGCTGGCTGTGCAGGTTAGGCGTGCGGCTACTATTTTGCGTCCGTGCGAGCAGAGTTCAATTCCCCATAGTGACAATTTTTTTTTGTTTTTTTTTAGAATAAATGATTGTTTATGAATTAATTGTAAATTTATTTATTTATTATTCGTTATAGTAAGAGAACGTATACATAATGAAAAATATCAATAAATTTTGTGTTTTTATTGTACTGTGTCTTTATTCATTATAAAATTCCGACATCACTGTACAATGTTGCGGGTGATAATTTATATAAAAACATTCGAAGCATAAATGGATCGCACACCATGAACATTTTATAAACGAAAACTGCATATTGCAGATACATTTTTCTTATGTACATCCGGTGGAAAACACAATTGATTAACATTATAAAATATGTCACGTTTATCTGCTAATTTTGACGCGTACCAAGCGAATTCAATCATTTTTACATATCGCGGAGCACATAATAAATAATGAGTTAATGATTGAATTCGAATTGTATCATATCGCGAATTTAATTCTTTCTTTTCTTTGCTAACCATAATATCCGGACAATTTTGAATACGTTTTATAATAATTTTCACTTGCCTATAAAAATAAACGTCGCAAGGTTGGCAGATTGGAGTACATTTTGGCGGTATTATTTGCAAATTGCATGTTGGTTTGTTTTCATCATTTACAAAAATTTCATTGTACATATGAATATTTTTTTGACCTCCCCAAGAGTCGACAATCATCAAGAAGGAATTGTTTCCAACATACGGTTTTACAACTGTTTTTAAATATTCTTTATACAATTGAGAGGTCAGTTTACCCGACTTTGAACAAACGACAATAACATTTTTACATAATTTTACAAGTTCGTCAACTTCTGCTTTGACACGGACTCTAAATGTGTCTCCAGGTTCTTGTAAACATACAAAAACTTTATTTAATAATATTCCGGATTTTGTCATGGAATATTGAGCAGTATACGAATGAGTTATCTTATTTAAGTCGCCTATAAAAAGTTCTACTGTTTTTTCACTTTTATGTGTGTACGTTCTTGAAACATTAGCTCGATACTCACAACCTATTTGATTTGTATTGATAATATAATCAGAATCGTAATCCGTAGAAATTGATTGTATCAAGTTTTGAAATTGTATTGCAGATTTGGAAACTTCTGGCGATTTCATTTCTCTTTTGGATACATAGCGAACGACGCGACGATTAGAAATGCCATAATTTTTAATAAAATTCGTTACCCAAGATGCCGATGCTGTAAATTGAAAAACGTTTCCTTCCGTTTCGTTGTCTGCATCTCGAAATTGCATTGCAGTAGCCATAGCCCACTGCTGTAATTGTCGCCTTGTTACTAATTGTTTATGGTCACGTGCTTCAGAAAATCGATCATAGACACATTTTTTTACATTATCCAGTTTTTCTGCATAAGTGCCACCATTTATTACATCTTTTCTAAATCGTGCAATATCAGTTTTGTGGCGTAAATGTTGTTTAAATCGCTTTTGCAGACCATGAAAACTCCACGTTGAATGCTCGTTTGCGGTCATAACAATCTTTAATTTTGTATCAAAAGGCACTCTATCCTGATATGAAACTTTCTCAGGTGACACATATTCTTCCTCCGATGTTGATGATGTCGATTCTTGCAGTTCCTCTTCTTGAATATTCTCTACTTCTTTTTCGTTTGGTGAAAAGTATTCCACATCTTCTACCATCATACATTTTCCTAACATTGAAACGAAGCTTTCGAATAATTTTCCAGCAACCTCTTTAGCCGAATGCGTAAATTTTTTGGGTACTTCAGCATAAATCAAATCAAATTTTACTAGCATATCTGCAAAGAAGGAAATATCTTTGTATATTTCTGCATATGTTCACAAATGTGAGTGTTTATAAAAATATACACACAAACTATTTAATTATTGTTATTTGATTATTAAATTATTTAATTATTTATTACCTTTAAAATATGCAATGCTGTCAGTTAAATCTTCTTTTGTAATATCACACTTTGCCAATGCTTGGATGTTTTTTCAAAAACAAATCCACACTTGACCCTTCCATTTTTATTATATAAAATCAATTTAACACAAAGGATGCTCGCAGACTTGCTTACTGATCGACACACGTGAGAACAGTGAGGGAAATCCAACGGACTTTAGAGTCACGGTCCTAACGGTTGTTGCTTGTGCGCATGTGCCACAGACAAATACTAGAAACTTCTTAAAAAGACCGTTATATGATGCAATTCGAATTCAATCATTAACTCATTATTTATTATGTGCTCCGCGATATGTAAAAATGATTGAATTCGCTTGGTACGCGTCAAAATTAGCAGATAAACGTGACATATTTTATAATGTTAATCAATTGTGTTTTCCACAGGATGTACATAAGAAAAAATGTATCTGCAATACGCAGTTTTCGTTTATAAAATGTTCATGCGTGTGCGATCCATTTATGCTTCGAATGTTTTTATATAAATTATCACCCGCAACATTGTACAGTGATGTCGGAATTTTATAATGAATAAAGACACAGTACAATAAAAACACAAAATTTATTGATATTTTTCATTATGTATACGTTCTCTTACTATAACGAATAATAAATAAATAAATTTACAATTAATTCATAAACAATCATTTATTCTAAAAAAAACAAAAAAAAATTGTCACTACGGGGAATTGAACTCTGCTCGTACGGACGCAAAATAGTAGCCGCACGCCTAACCTGCACAGCCAACGCGCTTCATGCAAAATTATGGCTATCCATTGTACTTACCGTACAGCTGAAAAATACATCATTTTACAATAAATTTTCTCCGAAGCTAAAGCCCATACACCCAAAAGCTCTGACACGGTTTATACTCTCGACCTCCCCTTTCGAATGCACTACAGCTCATTCAAAAGTAGAGTTAGCAGTTCGTGGCATCTCCTTGTTAGTACAGAGAGTCAAGAAACGAATCACGTAAAAATGTAGATATGAAAATGCACGCAGATCATCTTCACACTACTCTATTAACCTTTTCGTATCTCTGGGATATTTATATTCCTCTTAGGAAAAAAACCATTATTCTAAGATATATAGTCCTATCGACTTCTACATGGGCTTTAAAAAGGAAGGTTTAGGCTGCATCTAAAAAATCATTTTTAAATAAATTTAATATTTTCGTTAAAATGTAGCAAATATAAATTTAGATTTTTATAACAGTTTTTATATATAAATTTAGAATCAGCACCTCCAAAAGCTCCTAGAATCATCGCAATATGAAATATGTCTAGTTATCCTTGACTTCGATCCTTCTGTTTCGGCATTTTCCTCGTTCAGCTGCACAAATATTTCATTTTTATCTTAATTCCAATTATAATGATAAAGCATACATGACGCAATATGTACGTTGCACAATTTCTTATTATTTGATGTGTTATATAGATATCTTATATTATGAAACGTTTGGAAACGTGGAAAATGAAAAACAAATTGTTGAAGAAGATGAAGTGAATGACATAGATAATGAATGGTCAAGATGGGGCGCTAGGATAAATATAGAAGTTGAGAAAATATTGAACGAAGTTGGCGATCGAGATAATGCCCATTATTTTCCACCGTTAGCAAAACGCTTATTGCATGACATTGCGATATTCCCTTTATGGTCTAATGTTTGTCATAACGATTTTGGCTATGGACGAGTCCCGGCATCCAGTGCAAGTGTAGAAGGAGAGTTTAATATATTAAAAAATTGCGTATTAAAAAAGCATAATGTGCCTATGAGAGCAGATGAATGTATAAAAATTCATTTGGATTATCTGTGTGGAAAATTGAAAATTGTTGATGCAGAAGACGAAGAAATAGCATCGCACAATACAATAAGCACAAGGAATTATCTAACGAAAGAAATACGTGAAGAGACACAAAATATGAATATTTTGTTCGAAAACGAACATTCGCAGCATAGAAACTTGTGCCCCGCTTGTGCCAATGGTATGATACCATCTGATGCACATACTTGTACAATATGCAAAGTAGCAGTACATGCATTAAAAGAATGCTCTAAAAGTTGTGAGGAAGGTAACGAACAACAACGTATTTGTTCATCATGTTCCTTACTGGAGTGCTCAGAAAATATTCTCGCTGCACAAGAAACAGAAAATTGGCGAGGATTAATTTTACATAAAAATAAAAAGCACAAAACGCGATATTTAGAAGATAATCAATCTGCTATACAAGATGCGTTAACGTGGAAAACGACGAAGCTTCCTATAATAAAAAATGTCAGTTCCATAGAGTTACAATCAATAAAACTAGATGAACAAAATTATTGTTTAATAAATTAAAAAATTAATAAATACTTGTGCTTTTGACACTCTGTTACACACAATGCTCGCTGTTTTGTCTGATTATGGCGAATTTGGAACCACAGTATGTACATTTACATACACTTTTTCTAGCAAGCAAAATGTTAATAGTATGCTAGCAGATTGATAGTAAATTTGATCAAGATTCCATAACAAAACTATAGCTATCTGTGTTAAGTTTCTTGTTATGTCGATAGAGTCTAATAATATAACGGCAGATTTGATTTGACGGCAGATTGATAACGGAAACCGAACAAATTTTACACACAACGAGGTTTGCTCAACTTTTGTCACCGATTAACCATCAAATCGCTACAAACCCTGCTTGGCTTCTACCGTCAATCTGCTAACATTACATGTCAGTAGGCTCTGTTAGATTACTGGCGAATTTAATACTTGCTCACAGACCTTATGTATAATTTATTTACCCTAAATATTTATTCATTATATAGATTTATTTATTATTTATACATTTATTACACTATATATCATTTATTTTAAGATAGAAAAAACTTATTGTAAATTGTTATGCTTTATATTATAGATACGTGAAAACAATAATAATGAAATATATAAAATAGCAATCAATATATGATAGTAGATAGTATTAAAGCACAAATTACGTGCAGAAATACTTATACCGTTATTTGCATCAAAGATTTTTGAATCTGAGGAATGTTTACAAATTGATTGTGTAACAAATGTCGGATACTTGGCCAGTCAATTGTTTAAAAACACGCCTAGTTTCGGAGAAATTTCTACTTGTGATAAAAGATGTCCAGAAAGAAGAAAACAATTGTCTGTTGCTCAAATTAATTATTATATATATATATAATATATTATATATTATATATAATATATAATTATATATATAATTATATAATTATATAATATATAATTATATATGATATATTATAACCTATTATAATATGTTATATGAAAAAGATTTTTATTATATTATAAAAAATAATATCATGATAAGTGGCAAACGAAAATGTTATCAGAAAAATTGCACAGGTTTCGAAACAACGAAACTTCCTAAAATAGGTAATTAGAATAATCATGTTTTCCAAAAGCTTCGATAAATATTGACGAGATTTTCTTTATCTTTTGACGAGATAAAGATAATTTACTAGATATATTGTAGTCAGAAGCCATTTCTTAAATATCATTAATATCTTTTACGATAAATATGTTTTATATCTTCAACAAAAATATATACTATATGTATATTTCATGTTAACATTGAACATGTTATATAACAAATATTCCCTTCATTACATGTATATTAAAATTTATATATTTTTATATTGTTAAAATAATTCATTACTCATTGTTAAGGATTTTATGTCTTCGTCTCGGCTGTCTTTGATGACATCCGAAGCGAGAAATTGAGTGCTACAAATTCTTGTAGTATACGTTAAAATAAAAAGATATATCTATAAAATAACGATCGTGACTGATTCAATAAATTTATAAAACGTTTTTAACACTCCTTTTGCTGTGTTAATTAATAAATGTTATGTAAAATTAGTATGACATATAACTTACTTCTTAACCCATCTTTTCTCATCATTTCTGATACGTTAATTTTACGGCTGTTTATTGATTATTATAATAAATTAAGTGTTCGAAGCATTTTACAAATTTACTAAATCGGTCATCAGTGTCGTTTTGTAGAAATATTTTTCTATTTCAATGCATACTGCAAGAATTTTTTACATGTGATATCTAATTTCTGACATCAAACAAGTACAGCCATAACGAGAACATAGGACCCTTAAGTATAAACTATATAAAAATGTTTATGCAAAGTATTTTTCAGAATCCATCGTAATATTCGATATACAGGGTGCACGATTTATCTGAAGACATTGAAATATCTCGAGAACTATGCATTAGATAAAAAAGTGGTTAATGAAAATTGTTAGTCTCGAAGGGGGACATCCAATGATACCAAACTCGACCTCCCACCCCACCCCCTGGGGGTGCGGGTTAGGGGCAACTTTGAAATCTTAAATGGAAACCCCCATTTTTTATTGCAGATACGGATTCTACGCCACAAAATACGTAAATTTTGTCCGAAACTTTTTTTTTGATTCGTGATAGATGGCTCTGTAATCGCAAAAAATTATATTTTCCGCAATTCTCCAGAAATGATCATTGGATTGAGAAATAAAAAATACCTGTTCAATAATTTTAAAGAACATAATAAAAGTTATTGCCCTCTATCCTCTCGGGGTAGGGTGGGTGGTAACGTTCAAATCTGAAATGGGAACCCGAATCGAAGAGGGAACTGCTCGACGCGCCACTGTGGGTGTATGGCGAACTACGGCTTATTATAAAAGGCAGTGCAATGTGGTCAGAGCTCACTTTTCTTTCAGAATTAGAACTGAAAGCATCTCTAACAATTTTATTTTACTTGACTAGTTTTTATTACCTGCATATCTACCCTTCATTCTTTGAACAGAATTGCAAGTGGAAAATGAATTCTGCAACCGTAGAAGAAAAAATTGAAATGATTCTGATTTATGGTGAATGTAGGAGGAATGTTGACGATGCTGTTGCCTTGTATGCTGAGCGTTTTCCAGACAATGTTCGCTCACGTTCTTTTTTTTACAAAGTTGTGACTGCCTTTATCTCGGATGACAGCGTACAAATTAAAAAAAGAAAACGAAGAACAACTGTTACAGGAGAAGTTAATGAAATAGCTGTGCTAGCAGCTGTTCACCACAACCCACAGGTAAGCACTCAGCAATTACATCGCGATTTCGGAATTTCCGGAGATAGTATTCGCAGAATATTGCATCATCATAAGTATCACCCATATCACATTTCATTGCATCAAGAACTTCATGGCGATGATTTTCATAATCGAGTGGTGTTTTGTGAATGGGCACTTCAACAAATGCAAACGAACCCCAATTTCATTGCTAATGTACTATTTTCAGATGAGTCTACATTCACAAACCATGGTGGCGTTAATCGACATAACATGCATTACTGGAGTGTAGAAAATCCTCACTGGTTACGACAAGTTGAACATCAACGTCCTTGGTCAGTTAACGTTTGGTGTGGAATCATAGGGAACAGACTCATTGGTCCTTATTTTATTGAAGGTAATTTGAATGGAATCAAATATCGAAATTTCCTGGAACAGGAACTACCACCACTACTTGATGATGTTGTCTTGGACGTTCGACAAAGTATGTGGTTTCAGCATGACGGTTGCCCAGCGCATAACTCAATAGCAGCACGGGAAGTATTAGACCGTGATTACAATGGTCGGTGGATTGGCAGAGGTGGCCCGATTAATTGGCCTGCTAGGCCGCCTGATTTGACATCGTCGGATTTCTTTCTGTGGGGTTACCTAAAAGATAAGGTTTATCAACAAGTGCCAACAGCTCATGAAAACATGGTAGAACGCATAAGAAACGCTTGCGCTGAAACTCCTGCAGATATGCTTCTATCCTGTGTACAGTCATTTGAAAAAAGGATCAATAAGTGTATTGAAGTTGAAGGTAAAAATTTCGAACACTTACTCTAATTAATTGAACAGTGAGAGGCAAGGGGACTTACATTAAAAAAGTACCCGAAGGGAACATAAAACTACATCCTCGTCGTGTGTCCTCGTTCCTGTGTAACGCTAGAAGTAGTTTCTCGGAAAAATTCAACGCTATCTATCACGAATGAAAACAATTGTTTCAATAAAAATTTCACGTACAATCTAATTCTGCAATGAAAAATGTGGGTCCCCATTTGAGATTTGAACGTTGTCACCCACTCTACCCCGAGAGGATGGGGGGAGTAACTTTTATTATGTTCTTTAAAAATATTGAACAGGTATTTTTTATTTCTCAATCCAATGATCATTTCTGGAGAATTGCGGAAAATATAATTTTTTGCGATTACAGCGCCATCTATCACGAATAAAAAAAAAGTTTCGGACAAAATTTACGTATTTTGTGGCGTAGAATCCGTATCTTCCATAAAAATGGGGGTTTCCATTTAAGATTTGAAAGTTGCCCCCAACCCCCACCCCCAGAGGGTGGGGTGGGAGGTCGAGTTTGGTATCATTGGATGTCCCCCTTCGAGGCTAACAACTTTCATTAACCATTTTTTTTATCCAATGCATAGTTCTCGAGATATTTCAATGTCTTCAGATAAATCGTGCACCCTGTATATAGTACTACGCACACGAACGCACCTGTGAAATTATATACAATTTATATACAAGAAAATAGAAAATCTATTAGAACCAGAAAAAGAGCTGACGCTAATAGGAATTATAAAATGCCTACTATGGCAAGACGATCAGCAAATTCTGAAATGGGATATTATACGGCAATTGTCCTACGTCCAGGAAATTGTTGGGTAGAATATAACGATCTGACACCTAACGCCAAATCAATAAAAAAAGTGTATGATGCCAACCCGCATTTATTTATGTACATTAACAATTAAATATATATTAATTCACATTAATTCATATTAATTCATATTTAATAGTTCAATCTTTAGTTATATATTACATAACATATATTTTTCCTGAAATAGTGTCTGGCTTTTTACTAATATTAAGATATAATAAATTCAAACAATACCCTGAAATATATTAGTACATTATTACGTACAACAGTGAACTATTAGAAACAATCCGTTGCTCGTTTCATGTTGATATTATGTTTTCCGAAATTATGGAACGCAAAATAAGTTTAAACGAAAAGCAGAAACATATTGTACTTGACACATACAAAAGTTTTCTGCTGCAGTTAAATTTCTTTTTGAAGCATTAGGAATTCGGACATCTTAAGAGCAACAAAATCAAACATACTGAGACCGAAATTGAGCGAACAACAAATTTTTTTCGAGTAGTTTACTCTTGTAGCCAGCACAGTCCTATAAGTCCTCGGCTGTTGTTTAAACATATACCGCGAGCAACAAATTTGAAACTGGGATATCTTAAGAGCAACAAAATCGGATTACATATTAAGGGCGATAACATATATGGGCGAGCAACACATTTTTTTCGAGTAGTTTACTCTTGTAGCTAGCACACGTCTATAAGTCCCCGGCACTGTTTTTTTTCGAAATGGCTGAAGCAACAAAATCGGGAATAGAGCAACAAATTAGCATCAAAATTGTAGTTTAGAAATATGTGATCGTTTTTTATTTTTTATTTTTTTTTCGAGGGGCTGTGCTAACTTTAATGTTAAGCTAGCACAGCTCCTGTTTTGTTGGAAATGGCTGGAGCACTAAATCGGGAATAGAGCAACAAATTAGCAACAAAAGAGTAATAAGTTTCTGTGCTAGTCACATGCGATTGTGCTGAAAGGGCTGTGCCAGCTTAATAGACGTTCGTAAATCTCATTGCAATCAAAATCTTTATGAATTTTTATCTGAGAACTGAGAATACACAGCAACTCGCTCTTTTCTACGCATGAAGGATTGTTATATAGTTCCGATTTATTATTTTAGTTTTCCTGTCTATTGCTTTTCAAAGTCTGTTGTCTTTTATATTTTAGTTGGAGATTGAGAAATTTCTACTGTAATCAAATTTATGACAAGGTATAGGAGACAACACATGTTGAACAGCTATTGAGAGGCCAACTAAAATAACAAGTTAGAACTAGAAAACAATGCTATTATGCTTACAAAAGACCAAGTCCATGAATGGTCTCGGTTCAGAAATAGAAATTCTTAAAGATTTTAAGAATTCCATTGCCATGAAAGTCAACGACAAGGTATAGATGACAAGATATATTAAGAGGCAATTGTGAGATAGACTAAAATAATAAATCAGAGCTACATCACGACGATATTATGTATAGGAAAGCCTAAGTCGTTGGACGGTCTCAGTTCAGGAATAAAAATTTTTAAAGATATTAAGATTTCAATTCAAAAATTCTTAAAGATATTAAGATTTCAATTGCCATGAAAGTCAACGACAAGATATAGATGACAACATATATTAAGAAGCAATTAAGAGATAAACTAAAATAAAAATCAGAGCTACATCACGACGATATTATGTATAGAAAAGCCCAAGTCGTTGGACAGTCACAGTTCAGGAATCTTGCCTTGACTGGCTGGATCATGCTCGGATCTTGCCTTGACTGGCTGGATCATGCTCGGATCTTGCTTTGACTGTCTGGATCATGCTCGGATATTGCCTTGACTGGCTGGATCATGCTCGGATCTTGCCTTGACTGGTTGGATCATGTAAGATGAGACTATCGGAAAGTGAATGTTTTACGAAATATTTTGTATTTTTATTAAAATTTTTTAAATTTGGAGCTTTATAACTCGAAAAGCACTTTACCAAAAAACATTTGATTATAGTGTTTTGGGAAGCTCTCGAGGTCAGCTACAAGAATATGTAATGAAAAATAGGGGTGCTATCTAAAAAAAAATTGAGGCAACCTTCACCTGATCTTCAAATGACTCTCCAAGGTCAAGTTATGATTCAAATGATACCATCTTATGGCCCCCTCGAAACCATACAAAACGTGTCTGAACCATTTTTTTTTAAATAAAATATAAGAGAGATATTTGGGGTGGACACTTAAAATAGGACACCCCGTATATACATGTGGGCGTCGGCAACGGCGGGAACCTCGCACGCCGACACTCTCGCCCACAAAAGGGTCGAAGAGTTCTTAGAGTTTAATTCCAAGGGAACACGCGCACCCGTGTCCCTGATTGTGTGATCCACCGCATAAGGCCGCACTACGAGAGATCCTCGAGGCGCGGACAATAATCTGAACAGAATAGACATGCAAAAGAAAACTTTATTATCACGTGCCTAACAACACCAGCACGCTCGCAGCACGAACCGAACGCACGCAAGAAACGCGTGCGACGGCACGCTCGCAAAAACAGGAAACGCTCGCAATAACAAGAAACGCTCGCAAGGACGATACACACACGAACACGCTGACGGTGTGAGCCGATCACGCGGCGACGCACGTGATCAGCCGGGCGCGGTGAAGGGCGCGCGCGTAGTGAGCGCGGCGTGAAGGGCGCGCGCGCGGGACAAACGCGGCGCGAAGGACGCGTGCGAAACGAGCACGGCGCGAAAGGCGTATACATGAGACAGAAAACGCACCCGCGATAAAGTACGCTGGGCTGCACTTGCGGAAACGGCTGTACGCGGAGGTGCACTCGCGGCAAAGCATGCATGCGAAAGCGGCGAGCCCCGCTGACACGGATATAGCGCGAGACGGACTCACCGAGAGGCAGCGACCTGCAGCAACGGCGGGTCGGCGGCGCAGTCGAGAAAAGGGCGAGCGGCGACGGAGGGGCGGCTCGGCTGTCCCCTGAGTCCTGAGCCTGGCTCGGCCCGGAACGCGCGCCTGCACGTGGTGTCGGCGATGCGAAGCACGAGGTGCGCGGCAAAAAAGCGAGAGAACGCACACACGTTGAGAACGACTGTGTCGACCGCGAAGCGAAACGAGGCACTCACATTGGAAACGACTGTGTCGAGCGGCGGTCCGAAAGCAACTCTCGATGATCCACGAGTGACTGGTCACGCATATGCACGTGCCCGGGGCTCAGAAGAGCCCCTTCGGCAGAAACACTTGCTTGCGGCGGCTCAGAGATGGCGGCTCTGCTGGTGCCGCAGACGATGGCGGGCGAGAGTTGACCGCCACATATATACAGGGTGTCTCATAACTAACCTGGCAGAGCTCGTGGAGACATAGAGCGGGTTAAGACAAATATAATAGTCCCATACCGTTTTGTGAGATTCGCAATAATTATCAAGTTATTAATGACAGAAATTAGAGGAATGAGCGCGCACCGAAACGTTATGGGAGGAGCATCTAGCCGCTCAGGCTAGAGAGCACTGCCCAGTCGACAAAGGAACTGTTGCCGGCGCGCGGCGAGGGGAAAGACAACGCGCCAATGTTTATGTCCTTACCTCGCCGCTCCTACATCCCGCCGCACCGCGTCTATGCTCGCGCCGAAATGGCCGCTGAATATTCGCTATTACAATTACGAGATTATTTTATGAGGTACCACAGACAGCTCATATTGAATTATAAAGTTCAAGGTTCAAAAGTTCTTTGATCAAGGAAAACATCGAAAAGGAGAAAGCGATAGAGAGCGATGAGATCTACAGAAATTCTCATTGTTTTCTATCGCAATCTATCGTTTTGCTGCATCGGATCCGAAAGAAATGATATCGCGTAAAGACAGAGTACGATGAACACTTTTCATCGTACTCTATTGTACTCTATCGTTAGGAGAATATTTAATTGTTAGAGTATGATATCGTTAGATATTGTTAGAGTATGAATTCGCGTAGAGACTCATCGTGTCCTATTGTTTTATTCAAGTCTACACGGAAAATATGTTTGGTTGAATGAACCAATTTTCTGACGAAATGAGAGAGAGAGAGAGAGAGACAGAGAGAGAGAGACCGATTAAGAAATTTCGATTGAAAATAGCACAATTTTGTTTAAGTTAACCATAAACTTTGATGAATTAGACTCAGTGTTAATATTTCTCTGTATCGTTCATATTTCATTTGCAAGCTGTATCATGGACCAAACATTTTTATCATATATCGTGCATAAATTGTTGTCTTATATCGTAATTCTTGTCAGTGGTATATTAACGACAGAAGAAACTGGAAATTCTGTATCGTACAATTGCGAAAAGAGGACCATCGTTGTCAATGGTGCACCAACGATACTCGGCATAAAATTGATTCCTAGGTATAATCGCGATACAACGCAAATCCGAGTGTGTTATTTTGACACGCATAAATGTATGATTGAGTGACGCTTTCTTTACACGTTTCTTGTCGTTGAATCGTGCAAAAAAAACATTTTATAGTTAAATATTTCACGCATCTCCCTAATTTTTTAATAAAATAAATAAAATAATTGCCCTTTCGGAAGTTTATTATTTATCGCATCGGATTTTCTTGTCGTTTCGTGTCATTTCTTACTTTAGGAATTGTGAATTAACGATTGATTCTTTATGTTCTCCTTTGGTATCTTATTAAAAAATTAGGGAGATGCATGAAATATTTAACTATAAAATGTTTTTTTTGCACGATTCAACGACAAGAAACGTGTAAAGAAAGCGTCAATCAATCATACATTTATGCGTGTCAAAATAATACACTCGGATTTGCGTTGTATCGCGATTATACCTAGGAATCAATTTTATGCCGAGTATCGTTGGTGCACCATTGACAACGATGGTCCTCTTTTCGCAATTGTACGATACAGAATTTCCAGTTTCTTCTGTCGTTAATATACCACTGACAAGAATTACGATATAAGACAACAATTTATGCACGATATATGATAAAAATGTTTGGTCCATGATACAGCTTGCAAATGAAATATGAACGATACAGAGAAATATTAACACTGAGTCTAATTCATCAAGGTTTATGGTTAACTTAAACAAAATTGTGCTATTTTCAATCGAAATTTCTTAATCGGTCTCTCTCTCTCTGTCTCTCTCTCTCTCTCTCATTTCGTCAGAAAATTGGTTCATTCAACCAAACATATTTTCCGTGTAGACTTGAATAAAACAATAGGATACGATGAGTCTCTACGCGAATTCATACTCTAACAATATCTAACGATATCATACTCTAACAATTAAATATTCTCCTAACGATAGAGTACAATAGAGTACGATGAAAAGTGTTCATCGTACTCTGTCTTTACGCGATATCATTTCTTTCGGATCCGATGCAGCAAAACGATAGATTGCGATAGAAAACAATGAGAATTTCTGTAGATCTCATCGCTCTCTATCGCTTTCTCCTTTTCGATGTTTTCCTTGATCAAAGAACTTTTGAACCTTGAACTTTATAATTCAATATGAGCTGTCTGTGGTACCTCATAAAATAATCTCGTAATTGTAATAGCGAATATTCAGCGGCCATTTCGGCGCGAGCATAGACGCGGTGCGGCGGGATGTAGGAGCGGCGAGGTAAGGACATAAACATTGGCGCGTTGTCTTTCCCCTCGCCGCGCGCCGGCAACAGTTCCTTTGTCGACTGGGCAGTGCTCTCTAGCCTGAGCGGCTAGATGCTCCTCCCATAACGTTTCGGTGCGCGCTCATTCCTCTAATTTCTGTCATTAATAACTCGATAATTATTGCGAATCTCACAAAACGGTATGGGACTTTTATATTTGTCTTAACCCGCTCTATGTCTCCACGAGCTCTGCCAGGTTAGTTATGAGACACCCTATATATATATATATATTTATATATATATATGCGAAATGAAGCGATTGTCAAGATGTTCAGTGAGCGGCGACATGTTCGCGCTGTCTCCTTTCCGTATTTTTCATATATATATTTTCTCACAGACTTTGAACAAACGTGTGTGTGCTGTGTTGTCAATTCTTCTTTTTACATATAGATCTTATATGAATGTGAATGCGACGCTGCCAATATTTTCTTGTTCTCCGAAATATGCTTTTTGCTACTGCTTCTCCGATTCTTCGACTTGTTGGTATATACAGTATAACATAATACAGAAGAATTTATGCAATAAATAATATTCCACAGAAATGATGCTTCGGAAGAAAGGGATATATTATATCAGGTGTAGTAAAAAGAAATCCATTATTTTTGCATGAAATTGAAGGTTTAATTACCATAGTTAGAATGATCCGATTTAGGTTAAATATGCGCCGTTTTGTTCGATAACTTGTTGCCATTTTGAAGGTAATTTCATTATGCCTCTCTCATAGAAGCCCTCGTCCCTATTAGCAAAAAATTGAGACAGTCGATTTCACAAGCCTCTCTTGAAGCGAATTTTTCACCAGAAAAATTGTTCGCCATGGACAGGAACAGATGGTAATCACTTGGTGCCAGGTCCGGACTATAAGGTGGATGCATAAGGACCTCCCAACCAAGCTCCCGGAGCTTCTGGCGAGTCACTATCGATGTGTGTAGCCTGGCGTTGTCCTGATGGAACACAATTCCTCTCCTATTGGCCAAAGCTGGCTGCTTCTGGGCGATTGCTTCCTTCAGACAGTCCAATTGTTGACAGTACAGTTCCGAGTTAAGAGTTTTGCCGTAGGGGAGCAGCTCATAGTAGATAATTCCCTGCCAATCCCACCAAACACACAGTAAAACCTTCCTGGCCGTCAATCCTGGCTTGGCCACCGTTTCCGCCGGCTCACTGCGATTCGACCACGACCGTTTTCACTTGACGTTATCGTAAGTGATCCACTTTTCATCACCAGTGACCAACCGCTTCAGAAATGGGTCGATTTTGTTGCGTTTCAACAGCAATTCGCAGATGGAAATTCGGTCCATGAGGTTTATTTCGTTAACTCGTGTGGCACCTATACATCGAGCTTCTTTTTGTATCCAGCCTTATTCAAATGGTTCCAAACGGTTTTTTGTGCAATCTTTAGCTCTTGGGCAATCGAAACAGTGCTTACATGACGGTCGGACTCGACAATGTGCATGATTTTATCGATATTTTCGACAATTGGCCTTCCAGTGCGTGGTGCATCTTTGACATCGAAATTACCGGAACGGAATCGACGAAACCAAAATTGCGCGTGATTGACTGTTGCAGTATCAGGACCATAAACACTATTCACATTTTCAGCCACCTGGCTTGCGTTTTCGCCTTTATCAAAGAAAAACTGTAAAATATAGCGTATTTTCTCTTTGCTAGTGTTCATCTTTGACACGCGCTCAAACAAAACTGAGTCAACTAATCACAAAACTGTCACAAAAGTTTTTTTAGTACGAAATCTCATCTTTCTAACGCCATCTAGTGGAACTCGATCGGACTTATACAACGCGAGATACAGATAACTAAAGCCATCTATTGGAAAAATAATGGATTTCTTTTCACTACACCTGATATAATGCTGAGCTGTGAAATTTTTATGAGGATGTATAAATTTAAAATAAGCAGTTTTTTAAAAAGAATAGTACGTTAGATTTTACATGATTCGGCTGCATACGTATCGTTTCACTTTGTTTTTTCACTTTTTCTCTCACACTCTCTCCCTCTCCCCCCTCTCTAAATTTCAAACTGTATGTGCCTAATACATCGTATGTTGGAGTCAGATATTATGTACTTTTATTACACTACAGGGATTATTTTTATGATTTATAATGTTTATTCTAAACTTTATATGAATCAGCTAAAATGGCACGCGCTTAAATAAAAGAGACAGAGAGGGACAGAGAGAGAGGGGGGAGGGAGGGGATGAGAGAGAGAGAGAGAGAGAGAGAGAGAGAGATGGGGGAGTGTGAGAAAGAGTGAGGGAGAGAGTTTGAGAAGGAGGGAGGGAGGGGGCGAGAGAAGGTGCAAGAGGGGTGAGAGAGCGGAGGGAGGAAAGGGGGAGAGAGGAGAGTGTGATTATAAATTGTCTAATATCGAATGTGAATATAGTGAAAATTATGATCTAAAACGAGTTCGCTTTTTTTGTGGGGGTCCTCCACTGTTCCGTGATCCTGGAAACGGAAGAGTCCACTCCTTATTCCGACTGAAAATTACCGGAGCTGTCGGGCTCGTAGGCGATCGAATCGCTCCGCCGCCTTTATCGGACTTTTGGTGTTGGTAGGCATGAGAATCGTGCCTGGCGCCTAACTTTGGTTTTGGTGTAATTTTAGGAAGCGACGGAGTGCTACCGATAAATCGTCGCGAACATTTGTCCGCTTCCTATTTGATAGGAGCGATCGCAGTGTGTGTGCTGCATTGTCATTTCGACTTTTCCACATACAGATCTTATATGAATATAACGATTTACTCGATTACACAAAATGCAATTACAAGCAAATGACAATTTGAGTGACGCTAAAGTAAAATCTAAGGGTTATTACGATAAAAAAATTAATCCTCAGACTTTTAAACCAGGAGACTGTGTCTTCTTATTAAAGGGACCTAAACCCGGAAAATTCGGAGATCAATACACTGGGCCACATGAAGTACTAGAAATAATAAACAGAAATAATGTCAGAATCAAATTGTAAAAGAACAGCCGAATCGTTCATCCTAATAGACTTCGGATATCTTACATCATTCCAGTAAACAATAAAGTTTAATGATTAGGATAATCACAATTTCAGATGCATCGTGGGATCACTCTGCTTATTCTCACCTTATATCTTCCCGCTATCAAGGGAATAATCGGATATGATTGCGGTTCAGCTTCATCCAACATAACCACCGTATCGCTCCTGACTATTGAAGAATGCGACATACCGCCACAGAAGGTCAACTCCACCAAATTAAAATTACAATTATTGCCAGCCAACGATTTTCATTCTGTAATGATAAGACAATGCAAGGTGGAAATAGATCGTATTGTAAGAAGATGTGGAATGCACTCTCATACTATGGACGTAGCAAATGGCAAATACGTATATATTTAGGAAACGTCTCGTCAAGAATGCTTACGTATGCATTGACATAGCACAGTCAGAATAGGAACCACATATATAACAGGATTGAAAATTAATCAAACCATAAGTAGGCCAGTAACTTTGGCAGTAAAAGTAAAAAATGACGGTACGTGTTATGGAAACGCTTTTGCCGACAATTATGGAAGCTGGACAAGCGTCGTGGTATTAGCGAATGTAAAAATTACATTACAAGAATACAGTGCAACGGTAAAACTTAACGCCAATCAAGTGGTGCTCAGATCAGGGGTTCACTGCGAATTAAAAACCGCACATTGCATCGATATCGAAGGAGGAAACACTTATTGGGATACCATACCGGATAATTCATGCAAAGGAAGCAGTTATGGAGTTTTATTCGATGGATACGCTATCAAAATACAAGACAGCACCGACACCTGATCCCAAACGGTATATTCTATTACTACATAAGATACTATCTTTGCTTTAGCAAGTAGAGGCGAGGTAAAAGCCTGCGGTTATCCGGTAAAAACGGAGCACCCGGAACTATTTATCTTTGAAACCTTTACTGACCTGAGTATCTTTAAAAACACAACCCGGCAAATACAGACATCTTTACATACATGATCTCCAAATTTGTGTATGTAGAAAAACATTTCCGAGCACAATTAAATCAGCTTTATAGGAATATGTTATATCAGCAATGCTATCTCGAGCAGAAAATGCTACAGAACGCATTGGCGATAGCAACTCAATCTCCAGATATATTTGCATATCATTTCATGAAAGCATCAGGTTATACCTCGATATTAGCCGGAGAAGTAATACACATCATTAAATGTGTACCAGTAGAAGTCCAAGTAGCTCGAACGTCCAACTGCTATACTCAACTTCCGGTAATAAGAGAAAACAAAGCCTATTATTTAGCACCACAAACTCACTTGCTGCTTCGTCAAGGAACACAGGTTAACTGCAACCCTTTAGCACCTGTGATGTACCAATTAGGAGAAGATTGGTACAAAATGACGCCAAATCTGATAAAATCCATTTCGCCAGCAATCTTGAAACCCATGACTAAACCAGAATGGAAATACACCAGTCCTGGAGCACTAGCCACCAGCGGCATTTACAGTCAATCGGATCTCGACGAATTCAAGGATCATATACTATTCCCAGCAATACGGCCTGCCGTTTTCAACACAATGGCTCGAACAATGATGGACCACAGCGCCACGATTCACGGAGGATCATTTATAAACCTTTTAGACGAGGTTTCATTAGAAAAATTAACCTCTTCAACTTGGGAAAAAATCTGGGGACGATTTTTTATTTTCGGGAACATTAGTGTTGGAATAATGAGAATCTTTCTTATTTTCCGGTTCATTAAACTATTATTAGACACCATTTTACATGGTTATGCACTACACTCAATATATAGCTGTTCCTGTTATTTAATAGGAGCTCTATGGGATTCTCTTATACAATTATTAATTTTTATCGGCGGGAAAAGACCGCCAAAATTAATAAAGATTCCACTGAGTTACAAGAACTCAGTGCTGGATTTAGCAATCCTCCTATTACCACTGAACGACCTCATCATACTACTAGCATTGGATATCACAATCTTCGTCCTTCACTCCTTCAAAAGGAGACTACTACTTACTCTCTCACTCTCAAACCATAAAGGTCAATCGTTGCAAGCTTCATTATTTCTTTCACTGTTCAATTTCGGAAATCAATTTAGGAAATGGCAATAGATCAATACGGAGAAATTGTGCTGTGGGCGACTTCCAGTATATGTCACTCACGTGGAGTCCCCCACGGAACCATTACCCATGTCGGTGGTTCTACTGCCGTAATCACCCTGGGTGATTGGGGACGCATCATAAAAAAAATCAATCACACAATTGTACAACCTACTGCGACAATACCACTTAATGGCGTGGCAAGCTATAGGCTGTGGACTACATGGGGTCAGGCCCGTATACTCTGCGACCCTGTAACCTAAAAAGACAAGAGAAATTGCCAAATTACTCGCCGAAAACGAAATAGGTTACATGCTGATCAAACAACCTGTAGGGAAAACAGGGGCAGACGTTGAACTCTACTTAGAACGGCCCGGACAAATAGGACTCGCGGACTTTAAAAGGGACCTTGTAGCGATAACTCTGGCTACAGAGTCAAACAGAAATTACAGGCCATTTCCCTCAATATAAAGAATATATACTCTTATAATAATATCTACTATATACTTCTATATATCTTTTTTCTTATATATATCCTTCATATATATATATATATATTTATATACTCTCATACGCTTGCATTTCCAATATACTCTTATATGTTTATATACTTTTATACTCTTATATACTCCCACATTTTTACATACTTTTATATACGTTTACATACTCTTACACATTGCATATATATTGTATTACATATTACATTTATACTATATATCATATTATACATCATACTCTAAAAAATATATATATATATTTATATATTGTGACGTGACGGCTGTGAAGCCCGTCACAATGCGAACCCTCGGTCCTTACGCGAGAATTGCGGGGGGGGGAAGAAGAGTAGCGCGCACAAATTGCGGGGGGAGGGGAGCCGCATTGCCCCTCCCGTATTAATTAGTATTAGTGATAGGAGCGCGCAGGTGGAACGGTCCCGCGTCCCCGAGCTCTGTGCCCCTGGACCTCCTATGCCGCCCATCAAGACCGGAGGAACCAGAGAAAAGAAGAGGACGTCACCCATCGACCGGACCGCCACCTCAGGTGAATGCTCCACCTTCTATCTAATATTACCGATTCCCGTATCGCCTTAAAAGATTCTCGCTGCCGTTCCTGTTATCCACAGGCCCGCAGGAATATCCGGCGAAGCTATCGTCGCTCCCGTGTTCGAAGCATGATCGCCGGTTAAACAAAGCTGGCCTAGGCGAAGAGACCGCGGGAGCGCGAGCGAGAAGGAGAATGCGCGAGAGTGAGACCGAGCCCCATTCCGCGGATCGAAAACAAAGATCCGCGGAAGGATTCTCGTACGGGGAGATACACTGAGGAACGGGGAGAGACGGGTAGCGTGACACAACAAAGAAGAACGAATAGACACTGTTTTTGGGAAGAAATAAAAGAGCGAACTCCCGTTTCGCTCTCTCTGTCATCTCTGGGATAGTTAGTCTGTCGTCGGCTAATACGGAAAAAGTATCGCTTGGAGTATCGCAGAGATCGCTACGAAAAGGAGTGTCGTGCCGATAATGAACAAAAAGGATACCGTTTACCGGGAGTGAGAGGAGAAGTTTGGTGGAGTTCCACGCGCCCAGGGGGTTGCCGTTGGTAGAGGAATTGCGGAGGAGCGAACAGAGGAAGGAGATCGAGGGACCACGCCGCCGGGAGGTTCCCGAATTTGTAAGACCGTCCGCCTGCTTTACTGTTTCGGTGTCCCGTGCGTACCGTGTCTCGATTTAGTTGTCGGCGAAGAGCAAATCTCGAAATCGCGAGAGCACACAGCGGAGTGTACCGTATCGAGGGGTCGGACCGTTCCGATTCCCGAAATAATAAAAAGTGAGATAATCGAAACGCGCATTGATATTCTTGTGTTTTCCCGACTGCGTCCCGAATTCCCGATCGAATCCTCCCGTCTACCGACTCTAAGTACAGAGGAGCTGCCGGTCCCGTCGAATTCGCGTGTCTCGGCCCTTTGGTGGTGTGTCGCTTCGTGTTGGTGATCGGTGCAGCCCGCTGCACCTGGCGTCCAACCTCTTTTGTGCGAGTGCGAACGGCCGAGACGCGTGGACCGACGGCAGTTTGCCGACGGCGAGCGGAAATCGCGTCGCAATATATAAATAAATAAATATATATATAAATAAAAAATTTTTGTAGCAAAAATAATAACAAAAAAAAGAATGAAAAAGAAAATATTTATAATAATTTATAATGATGATACAAATTATAACAATCAATTTTCCTTTCTTTACAAGATACTATTTCAATATTGTTTTCTTTTCTCCCTCTATATATATAGAAGGACGAAAAAAAAAGAAGGAAGAGGAATTGGAGGTTGCCTTCTATCTTTCCTTCTTCCATCCCAAAATTAAAACATAAAGACAAATACACTTGTCTAACACTCTTTAGAAGACGAAAGAAAAGAAGGAAGAAGAATTGGAGGTTGCTTTCTATCTTTCCTCTTCCTAAAATACAGGCAAAAACAGAAACACATTTATACTTTATTCAATAATTTTTAGGAGGACGAAAGAAGAGAAGAAAAATATGGAAGTCGTCTTCTATCTTTCCTCCTTTTAATTATGTTATTACGAGTATCTTAATTAGTCCAGGGAAATAACAACTAAAACCTTGCGTAATACTTAAGCTTTGACCTAATACGCTCCGCTAGCAAATGTTGGTTACCCAAACATTTGTCATAGGTGGGGGGTGTTACGTCCTGTGGACTTATAGACCTCTTTTATAAGCAAGGAAAATTGAATTTATTATTATTATTATTTATCACACGACGCGATGACCCTTAGAATCTTTGAAAATTCCAATCTCCAAACCAACTCCTATCTTGTTCCCATGCACGCAGTCTACGTTAATAATACCGCGACATCCTACTTAAAAAATATCGATATTTCCTTCTTAAGATAGCTGCTACGTTTTGTAAACTATCTAAATCCTCTTATTGCCACATGCTTCCTATCTCCTAAAAAAAAAAAGAAGTTTATCTTACGCTCTTGACTCAACCTCTAAAAAACATTCGAAACACAGTCCTATGACCATATATGGACATAAAAAATTAGACCCCACTCCCTCTTCTACGATGGTCGCCAACTTGTGGTGCAGAAGCTTGACAGCCACAATGATCCAAGGGGATGGACTCGACTTGGAATCTCAGGATTTCAAGTTCAAGGGTGAACCGAGGAGAGTGGCTACTAAGAGCGACCAATACATGCTCCGAGATAGGCAGCTGCCTCTCGAAGCATTAAGGGACTGGAGGGCTGCTCTTGAGCGGCATGAAAACCTTCAGACCCTTCAGCGCGGGCGTCCGGGCTCGTTAGCCTCGCTTTCGGGAGGTATCCGAACAAGGGAAGGAAACCCATAATAAAACCCGTGGCGATGGGGCCTGTTAGCCTATTTTCCAGATACCCAACGTGGGGACGGAAAACCCTGTGCAAAACCCGAGTATCGGACTCGTTAGTCTGAGAGGTCGCTAGACAATCCGACGAGGGGAAGGAAAACTCACTGTAAAAACCCGGGCTAGTGGGCTCGTTAGCCTCACGGCAACCTATTCCGAAGAGGAAACTCCGATATCAAACCCGGGCGAGGGCTCAAGAGCTTAATTTCGTGGGCAAGCGATCGAAGTGAAGAGGAGGGAAAACCCCAATATAAAACCTGGGCGATCGGGCTCGTTAGTTTGGTGGTACCAAACACCCGAACGAGGGGAAGGAAAACCCAATGGAAAAACCCGGGTGACCGGACCTGTTAGTCTGGCGATGCCAGGCATCCGAACGAGGGGAGGAAACCCAAAATAAAAACCTGGGGTGTCGGACTCGTTAGCCTAGTGAGGCAGCCGACCATGGTATGGATGAATGGAGTCCTCTCAGCGGTTCCCGTGTGGTTTAACTCCTACACATGGGAGGGGCTGAGAGGCAACACCCGGTGGAGCACGCCGCGGACCCCGTGGGTCCTGGTCCCGTCATCGAGTCGGATGCCTTTTGGTTTTGGGGGCGGCGGATAGTCGGCAACGGGGAGCGAGCGCTGTCGTGCATTCCCTGATCCGTTAAGCCAATGGTGGCTGGGGGGACCTTCGGATGCCGAGGGGCAGAGGATAGATAGTCGGCAACGGTGGGCGAGCGCTGTAGTGCACTCACTGATCCGTCAGGCCGAGGTCCCGCGACATCCGGGGGGTTCGCTCGACAGTGGGAGTAGGGGTGCTCTCGAGGGACAGTGCGGGCTCCACGAGGGTGTAGGATGGTGCCGCCATCCAGAATAAATGTGTGTGGGGGGGAGGAGTTCCGGAGGGGGCTGGCGATGGCGCTGATCCTCGAAAGAATGGGGCTGTGGCGGTGGCGGCTGGAGCCGTCCCCGCTCCAGTGCCGGAGAGGAAATGTGCGTCGAATGAACCAGCTTAGGTCGCCTCCGAAGGAGGGGTTTCTAGGTGCCGGGTGGGCATTCTTTGAGGAAATTTGGGGGATGCACTCATCGGTGTCCTAGTCTCACCCTGGCGAATATGATATGAAGATGAGCCTGGCCGGCTGCTAAGGGTGTATGGGTCGTGGAGGAATGCCACTGTTGAGATTCGATGCTGCGGCGGCCTGCTCTGAGGAGTGGCCGGACGGGCGCCGGGCCGCTGACCCGGCGGACTGGCGCCTGTCTGGCCGGCCTCGAAGGGAGTGGTAGTGTGGTATCAGCGGCGGTGACGAAGCCTCACGGATGCACTACTGCAGGACTGGAAGACTCCCGCAGCTGGTCGTCCCTCGACCGGTCCTGTAAAAGGTGTATACGGACACACGATACCGCACCCGGAAGCAGTTCGGCTGGCACGTGCCTAATGGCACGATTTCTACGGTGTCTGGGTTGCATGCGGGATGGACGGGGTCCACCACACCTCACACCCCTCATGCAATCATTGGCGCAATACTCGGTGTCCGGGAAGCCTGGAGCACACACTCGGGGGTGGTCCATCCGGGAGGGAGTGCCTTGGTGTTCGGCGGCTGGAGATAGTCGGTAACGGGGAGCCCGCGGGTGGCGGGCGACCTGATCCGTCAGGCAAAAGCCGTCGAGCATTGGGGCCCTTTCGGAAGGAATAGCCGTCGATTGTGCTAGGTTACTAGTCGTCGAGTGGGGGAGGGGACCAAAAAAGTGTCCCCTTTTTTAAGGCGACCGGCCTTGTGGCCACCTGGTACTTTGAGAAGGAGCCGTGAGTGGGCCCTCAGTCCCCTGGAGGGGGTTGAGGAATTAGTGGGTATCGTGGCGTCGGCCTGCGACGCTGTTATGCCCCAAGCCCACCCTCGCCGTCGCCGTTGTCTACTGGGGGACGGAGGAGATTGCGGAACTCCGTGACTCCTCCATCCAAGCCAGGCGGTGCATATACCGGGCCCGACGAAGAGGCGAGGATGTCACGAGGGCTCAGGAGGGCTACCTGACTACCAGGAAGGCCCTCCGAGCCGCCATCGCCGAGGCTAAGCGAGCCTGGGAGCAAATGATGTGTTCCCTGGACGACGATCCGTGGGGGCGCCCGTACAAGAGGGTGATGGGCAAGACCCGCCCTTGGGCGCCCCCGCCAACGGAAACGTTGGACAGCCAGGCCTTCGATGGCCTCCTCGACACCCTCTTCCCGAGGGTGGAAGGGGGCCCACCCAAGATTCCGTCCACCGAAATGAAGGAGGAAGACTGGGAGGAGGGCCTAGGACCGGAGGAGCTCGTCAGGGCCAGGAGAAAATTCGGAGGTAAGGGGAAGCTTCCGGCGCCGATGGAATCCCTGGCCGAGCCTGGGCTCTCGCCCTCGGCGAGGAAAACCTATTCGCGGCCTTACGCGGGGTAATAAGCGGGTACCTCAAGGAGGAGGTATTCCCCCCGGCATGGAGGAGGGCTAAACTGGTCCTCCTCCCCAAGGAGGGTAAGCCATCCGGGAGCGCGTCGGCCTACAAGCCGATATGCCTGCTGGACGAGGTAGGCAATATGCTTGAACGCATCATTGCCGACTGCCTCGTCCAGCACCTGTCTTCAGAGGGGCCGAATCTCCACGACCGTCAATACGGATTCAGGCCTGGAAGGCCTGGATGCAATCCAGTACCTCCGGGACCTGAACGGGGCGGTCGCGGAGAGGGAGGGCGGGATGTTGCTGACGGTGTCGCTAGACATCAAAAACGCCTTCAACACCCTGCCTTGGCCGGAGATTGGACGGGCACTCGAGCACCACGGTGTGCCCGTCTATCTTCGGCGGATATTGGCGGCCTACTTCGAGGACAGAGATCTCGCCTTCCCGAAGAAGGGCGGGGTCCAAAGCCGGCGCGCAATGGAACGCGGTGTTCCGCAGGGGCCGGTGCTCGGCCCCCTGCTATGGAACATCGCGTTCGACCGGATGTTGCGAATCCCAGGCTGCCACGACATCTGCTATGCAGACGACACGTTAGTGGCGGCCGGGGGAAGAGCTGGGGGGGAAGCTCGTCTCCGTGCGGAGGCTGCAGTGGCATCGGTGGTAAGAACCATCGTGAACCTAGGTCTGAAGGTGGCGCCCCAAAAGTGAGACTGAGGCCGTGTTCTTTCACGACGGCAGTCGAGGGGTGCCGCCTGACATTCATGTCCTAGTCGATGGCGTCCGCATCCGCGTCGGGCCGACGATTAAATATCTCGGCCTGACGTTAGACAGCCGTTGGGAGTTTGGCCCGCATTTCAGGATGCTGGCCTCCAGGGTGCGCGGAGTTGGACTGGCAGTGGCCAGTCTCCTGCGCAACCTTGGGGGTCCAGGATGGAGGGCTCGCCGCCTGTACGCGACTGCTGTCCTATCTATCGCCCTGTACCGGGCACCGATATGGGCGCCCCAGCTCAGCGCCTGTCGCGATAGCTTAAGTCGCATGCGGCAGGCGCTGAAGCCGATGTTCATCAGGGCGGTTAGGGGGTATAGAACGTTGTCGTACATGGCGGCGGCCACCCTGGCCGGTTTTCCTCCCGTGGAGCTCATTGCCGAAGAGCGGCGAATCCTATATTAGAGAGTTAAAGAGCTCCGCGAGGAGGGAGAGTTAACGGCCTGGAACAAGCGGGCCTTCGAATCCTTTTGGTGGCAGCCGTATTAACGGTGATTACCGTTGGCCGGGCTTCCGCTGCCGTTGCCACCTTCAAACAAAACCTCCTTCTGGGACTGCGAGGGTATTGTACCATATTCCCGTTTATTGAAAGTATCGAAGGATCATGCAGGATGATGCGGACCGCGAAGTGTGGGTCTACGAGCTGACACTAGAGCAGTTACGAGACCAAGCGACGGCGCGCGGAATAAATGCGACGGGCAACGCGGCGACGCTCCGTGCACGCTTGCTCCGTTATGAGCGAGCGGGGCGCCGAGATCCTCCGCCGCCATCACCGGCGGAGGACGCGATGCGTTCACCGCTGCCGAGCGATGACGTCGCTGGGAAGCTAGAGGAACCGGAGTTCATCGATCGAACAATCCTCGAGCCGGGGAGATTAGCTCCCGACACAGTGAAAGTGCCGACGGTGCGAATATCGTCGCCGTACTGGGCGGTGCCGCCGCCGCCGTTATCGCTACCGCCAGAGGAGATGCCTCCTCTGTTCGTACCGCAAGCAGGTCCGAGGCCAACGACCCGAGGGCCGGACCTGCGCCCGAGTCATCCCGCGATGTCGGCCAGCGACGTATATAACGTCATGCGTCACTGGAATATCAGTTTTTCGGGAGAGCGGGGGAGCGACGTTTCTCCTGAGAATTTCAGAGGAGCGTAAAGTAATACCGATTGCAGATGAGGATCTGTTCAAGTGTTTACCGTTTTTCCTCACCGGCATAGCCCTCAATGGTACCGCATCAAAAGATCTCGTTGGGTTTCGTGGCGCGATTTCGAAGTAGCAATGCGCGTCAGATTCGGGGACCCTGATTTTCAGTTCGCGTTACGCGACGAGATTATGAGGCGCACACAGGGGGAGCATGAGCCCGTCGCAGATTACCTTACGTGTATGCTCGGGCTATTCGGTCGGCTCGTCCCTCCGTGGAGTGAAGTCGAGCAACTAAATTACGCGCACCGAAACATGCTTCCGCGATTACAGATTGCCGTGCACCGCGATGATTTCCTGGATTTCGAGGCGTTAGAGAGGCTCGACACGCGTGTCGAGCGAAACTACGCGGCCGCGAACCAATATCGTGCACCGCCGCTTCCCGAGAGATCCGTGTGTTCGGATCTCGCCTACCGGCCGCCGCCGCGCTCGTCTCGGCCGTCCCCGACGATGACGGCCGAGAGAGTACCGAATTACCGAACTGCGGAGAGCGACGCGTTTAGTGAACGGGAGCGTCCGCGCGCCGCGGAAGTGACGCGTTGACCGGCGGGGGCGACCCAGCCGGCTCCGGCCATAGAGGATCGCGGAGCGATCCCTTGAGCCGGGGGCGCGGGGGCGGAGGCCAGGAGAAGTACTCGGCAGGAAACTGCCGGGGAAACGGCCTCTGGACTGGCCACGCCGAGCGGTTTCGACAAATGTTGGAATTGCGACGTGGCCGGTCATTTCGCGCGTGAGTGTCGCGCGTCCCCGCGCGTCCACTGTTATCGCTGCGGTAGGTTGCAGCAAACAGTGCGGACGTGTCCCTCCTGTTCGGGAAACGGGGCAAGAAGACGCTAGACAGGGTCCTTGCATCTTCCCCCGATTCCGAGACACGCGATATTATACAGAAGGTGGCGAGTTCGTATGGAGCGCTCCAGGGGAGCGGGCGAGCGTCTCTGTGTTTTATCGAAATATTAATTGGTGAGTTTCCCCTGCTCAGATTAGTCGATACCGGTTCCGATCGAACCCTCCTTGGTGCTGAGAGTATCGACGCAGTCCACGAGCAGGGAATACCATTTTCGTGTACCGAGTCGTCCCGAATCCGTCTGGCGGACGGAATGCTGACAACGCTTGTCGAGTCAGCGGACGTGGAGCTCGAATTGGAGGGACGCAGAGAGACGCTCGCTGTCGGCTTTTTACCGAGTCTCGCAGTGCCGGCCATCCTAGGGGACTTTCTCGCGAGATTTCGCCTAATTATCGATTTTGCCAGGGGCGAATGGAGTTTCGCGAATGACGCGCTGAGCCATCCCTTCTGTAACGAGCGCGGACAACAGAGCTTTTGTTGCGGGGTCTCGGAATTGTCGCGAGAGCAAGAGAACGAGCTCACAAGATTTATCGAAAATACCATACCGATCGCTGCCGAAAATCCCGGCGTCACGACACTGACCGAACATAAGATCGACGTCGGGACGCATTTACCGATTCGGCAGCGATGTTATTTAGTGTCGCTCAAAGTGCAAGAGGCAACCCGAGGGGAAGTTGACAGCATGCTCAAGGCCGGAATTATCGAGCACTCCGGAAGCGAGTGGTCAAATCCGGTAGTAATGGTTAAGAAACCGAGTGGCAAATATCGCTTTTGCATCGATTTTCGTAAAGTAAACAGCGTCCCGAAGAAGGACGCGTACCCGTTGCCGAACATAACGGGCATTCTCGACAAGTTACGGTCCGCACGATACATCTCGACAATAGATTTGAGCCAGGCCTACTTTCAGATACCGCTGGCAGCAGAAAGTCGAGAGATTACCGCTTTTTCCGTACTGGACAAAGGCCACTACCATTTTATGCGAATGCCGTACGGATTATCGGAGGCTCCGGCCACATTTCAACGGTTGCTCGACAAATTAATCGGGCCGGAAATGGGGCCCCATGCATTCGCGTATTTGGACGATATCGTGGTAGTTACCTAAACATTCGAAGAACATCTCGAATGGTTATCGCGCGTTCTCGCGGAAATTAGCTCGGCCGGACTTACCGTAAACTTGGAGAAATGCGAGTTTTGCCGCTCGGAAATTAAGTATCTTGGATTTTTGGTGCATCGCGACGGTTTGAAAGTAGACAACGAGAAAGTTCAGCCGCTTCTCGAATACCCAGCGCCAACCAATATAAAGCAATTATGCCGCTTTTTGGGGATGGCGTCGTGGTACCGTCGATTCTTACCGCAATTCGCGACAATTAGTGAGCCACTCACCCAGTTGCTTCCCAAGGGCAAGCGATGGGAGTGGACTACCGATCAAATTACCGCTTTCGAGAGAATAAGATCCGATTTGACCACTGCTCCGATTCTTTCGTGCCCAAATTTCGAAGTGCCGTTTATCGTACATACCGATGCGAGTTCCGTGGGCGTGGGAGTTGTGTTGACGCAGACGATCGACGAGGTCGAACGCGTCATCGCGTACGCGAGCCGTGTGCTCACGGACGCGGAAAGAAAATACAGCACCACGGAACTCGAATGTTTAGCGGTCGTCTGGGCCATAAAGAAATTTAGACCGTATTTGAAAGACTACCGTTTTACCGATCACAGTAGCTTAAGGTGGCTTCACAACTTGAGCAATCCCACGGGTCGGCTTGCACGATGGGCATTGGAATTATTAGAGTACGATTACGAGATCGTGCATCGGAAAGGCGCTCTCCACCACGTTCCCGACGCGTTGTCGAGAATGTACGAGGGGGATTCCAAGACCTCCACGGCGGCCGCAGCGATTAGTGAAGGACACGATCTCGAGTCAGTTAGTGAATCGGAGGGACCGGAAACCTCCGACCCTTGGTACCGTAAACGTTATCGCGAGGTCTCGAAGGACCCGAAGCGTTTCCCGACTTGGCGGATTGTTGACGGGCAATTGTATTTTTTGCGACCCGCGAAAATTATCTCGGACGTAGTCGAAGATCTCGATCGGTGGAAGTTGGTGTTACCGAGCGAATCGCGGGGTGAGGCGCTCGAGGAAGCCCACGATCAGTCTCAAGCGGGCCATATGGGCGTCGAGAAGACGTATCATCGTCTTGCCGTCGCCTATTATTGGCCCAACATGTTCCGAAATACCGCTAATTACGTGAGACGATGTGAGGTCTGTCAGCGGACCAAGGTGGACCAGCAGGCCCCTGCCGGCCTAATGGAGCAAAGGGTCGTTAAGAGGTCTTGGACAGTAGTTGCTGCCGATATTATGGGCCCGTTGCCGCACAGCCGGGCCGGTTACTCCTATCTTTTAGTGATTCAGGATCTATTTTCGAAATGGATGGAATGCCGGCCCTTGCGGAGCGCGAACGGAAGGCTCATACGGGCAGCTTTCGACGACCTCGTAATATCGCGCTGAGGAACGCCGAGGGTCTTGCTGACCGACAATGGTACCGTCAACAAGTTCGTCAACAAAGAGATCGAGCAATTCGCGAAAGAAAGTAACATCCGTCACACTACCGTACCGCCATATCACCCGCAGGCCAATCCGGTCGAGCGGGTGAACAGAATATTGAAAACAATGATCGTGGCCTTCCTCGGAGACAATCACCGCGAGTGGGATGCACATCTTAACGACTTCCGCTTCGCGTATAATTCCGCACACCATTCGTCGATCGGAACCTCTGCCGCCTTCCTCAATCTCGGGCGTGAGTTAAAGCCGTTGTGCGCAATGAGGAATCGGGGAGAGGAAAGCCCAACTATTGAGCAGCGAGATCCGGCGGAATGGGCGACTCGGATGGAGCGGATATCGGAGCTGCATTCGTGGGTCGCGGAAAATTTAGAGGCCGCGTATCAGCGCCAATCTGCTCATTATAATTTGAGGAGGCGTCCCGTTACGTACAAGCGGGGCGATTTGGTGTAGAAGCGGCAGCATGTGCTCTCGTCCGCGGCTCAGCATACCGCGGCTAAGTTAGCGCCCAAATTCGACGGTCCTTTCAAAATTATTAAAGTACGGTCGGCGGCGGTGTGTGAGCTTGCGCGACTGGATGGGAGGCTACTCGGAAAATTTAACATGAAGGAACTAAAGCCTCACGTAGAACCGATTACCTCCTTAGATTACCGTATCGTACCGCAAAGAGAGGCATGTCGGAAACGAATCGAGCTTGGGACAACTTCCGGAATCGCTACCTGGATGTTTTCTGGTTGATAGCCCGGGTAGATCCCGGATTTTGGGCCGGAGTCCGCGACGTCTGGGAGACGCACCTGCGGGAGACGACGACCACCCGGGGAGCCGTCGTGCGGGAGAAACCGCCCAAGAGGGATGCGTCCACCCAGATGGACCCGCCACTCCGTGTCATATGTTACGTACAGACGCAGACGGAGAGGTAGTGGGATCTTTGGGAGGACCTCCAGCTGCATGCCCGGCAGCAGGCCGTGCGGGAGCTGAGAGGGAGCCGCTCGCCGGCTCGAAAGGAGCCGGCTCGGAGCCCAGCCCGCGACCCGCGGTGGAGCCATCCGCGAGGACCGACGGGCCGCGACGAGAAGTGTCCGAAGCCCGGAGGTCGCGGTCTCGGGGCCGAGCCGGGGGCTGCTGGAATTGTGGCAGCCCCGGATACTGATACTCCGGGTGTCTACAGAGTCGAGCCGGGGATTTTTGTTACCGATGCAGGGAGTAGGGCACCACCCTCCGAGACTGTCCGCGTTGCCGGAAGGAGTGGCGTCGGAGCGGTTGAGAAAGTACACGTTACCGTACGTAAATACCGCTCTCGAGTACCGTCCCGGAGAGAGAAAATATCTTTCTTTTGGTGCGTCGGGTTTCGGAATTTTTTTTGCTTTCTCTTTTTTTTCCTCTCGGTTCCTCGGTGTTATTTCGGATTTTTTATTTCTTTTTGTGATTGGAATCTTTTTTTGTTTGGTGTCCTCAAAATAAAGCGACCCAGGCAGCGCTACACGCTCTTGTATCTTTTTTTTTCTCCCTCCCGTCTCCGTCTTCTTTTTGGTTTCCTTCCTTTTGTGCGGACCGAAGAGGGAGTGAAAAACTCCATCGGGGAAATCTGGACGGTTGCTCCATGCTGAGACTCACGAGGGAAACCGGAGGTAAAGCAGGTGGATGGTCAGCGGCGTGGGTAGCGTGCGAAGACCTTCCAGGTATTTCCAGGGGAGGGGGGAGTTGTGACGTGGCGGCCATAGAGGCGCCCGTCACAGTGCGAACCTTCGGTCATTACACGAGAATTGCGGGGAGGGAGTGAAGCCGAGTGGCTTCCCCCGACGTTATTGGAAATTAGTGTTAAGAACGTGCAGGTGCGACGGTCCCGCGCCCCCGAGTTTTGTGTTCTTGGACCTCCCGAGCCGACTGACAAGGCCAGAGGATCAAAAGGATAAAGGAGTACATCGCCCTCGGCCAGACACGGGCACATCAGGTGATTGCTCTCGATTCTCGTTCCTATTACCGAATTATGTGTCGTCCCGAAAAGTATTATAGCTGCCGCATTTGTTGTTCCATAGGCCACAGACACAACACGGAAGAAGGAGACAGGAGACCGGCGATCACGCTCCCGACGTATAGCACGATCGCCGAAGACAAGGCGCGCGGATCTACGGGCGAAACAAGGAAAGAGAGAGAACAGATAGAGAGCAAGAGCGAGATGGAGCATCCGTTCCGCGGAACGACAATAATGATCCGCGGAAGGATTGTTATACCGCTAGAGTAGGCGAGGAACGGGGAGAGAAGAACCCCCTCGCAAAAACGGAGCAAAAGAAGAAGATTTTGTTTTCCCGTGGAGAGAAGAAAGAGATTCGTTTTTGGGCTCGAGGCGAAAAGACTCGTTTTGGCATCGGAGAGATTGGAGTCATTATCCGCTCGCAGTATAGAGATTGGTGTACCGCTCATTCCGTGGAGGAAGATTTTGTGTGTATCGCTCATTCCGTGGAGGCAGATTTTGTGTGTACCGCTCGAACGGAGAAACGAGATTTGGTGTCCCGATCGCTGCCGGAAGGTGACCAGTACGTACCGTACTGAGGGCGGAAGTACCGAAGGGAAAGGACGGCCGCTGCCCGCCCTACCGGAGTTAACAACCACCGACTGCCGACTGTCGACCATCCAGGACCACGCCGCCGGGAGGTTCCCGATATTGTAAGATCGTCCACCTGCTCTAACGTTTCGGTGTCTCCTCTCGCAAATTTATTGTGCGCGCAAGCAGTACCGATCCCGCGGAAATAACGCGACGGGTATTTGTACCGGCCCGCGGGATTCCGGGGCGTGTTAATTACCGAGACCGAATAAATTACAATACCGCTTAGAATACCGCATTCTTGTGTTTTCTCATCCGTTCCCGAATTTCCGACCGAACCCCACGTCTACCGCCTTAAAACCTCGAGGAGCTGCCAGTCCCATCGGATTTTCGCGTTGCGGTCATTCGGCTGTTTTCCTGGTGTTGGTGATCGGTGCGGATAGCCGCACCTAGCGCCCAACTTAGCGTATCGCTTGGTGTATAGGACCGTGACGCGTGGACCGACGGTGATTTGTCGACGTTCAGAATAAAACGTCACAATATGTAATATAATTATACAGGGTTTGTCAAAAGTGTGGAAACCCTTAAATAATTTTTGTAAAAATGAAAATATCAAAAAACGGTAAAACATGTGTTTTGATTTTTCAAAAAAGCTACCCTATGACATAGATACCGATTATTCCCCACCTTCTAGTACGCGGGGATAAAAGGGGGGTTGAAAATTTTAAATTGGACTAAGGGTCGAGTGGGGGCTCATTTGAAAGCTCATTTCATAACAAACGTACTCTTAAAATTTTAAGTCGCTACGACCTCCCTATTAAGGATGGCGGCCGTTCAAATTTCGAAATTTCATGCACTTAGTGTTATCCAGGATCAACCGGCTACTTAAAATCAATTGTTCTCACTGCTACTTAAAATCAGTTGTTCTCACTGCTACTTAAAATCAGTTGTTTTCACGGCTACTTAAAATCAATTGTTCTCACGGCTACTTAAAATCAGTTCTCACAGATCTTAGGCAGATTAAAAATTAAACGTTTTAAAAATGTCTGGCGAATTGTCGGAACGTGAAAGAATCACTATCCTCATGATGCATGGATGGGGTGATAACGAGCGGTCGTACGCTGCAGTCGCTCAATTATTTAATGAGACATATCCGAATCGTCGAATTAATAAGTTCACTGTCTTAAAAACAATGGAACATTTCAAAGAAACTGGTAGCGTAAACAATCGCCTTAAATCAGAGAGACCTGCCATTAACGAAGAAAAACAACTTGATGTTCTGCAGACCTTTATTGAAGGTCCCAATTCTACTATTAACAGAGCCGCTCAAACTCACGATATTGCTTCCAAGTCCGTTTGGAGAATTTTAAAGAAAAACAAGTTCCATCCATACAAATTACAATATGTTCAAGAATTACAAGACGGAGATGTGGAGCGTCGTATAGGTTTCTGTGAAAGAATGATGGCACTAATAGATGTCCGGCCAATATTCCCTTTTCAAATTGTTTTTACAGACGAGGCAACTTTCACGTTAACGGGAGAAGTTAATAATCAAAATTTTCGTCTCTGGTCAGATGAGAATCCGAATTGGGTGCGGGAAACTCACACACAATACCCACAAAAAATAAATGTATGGTGTGGAATAATAGATGGCTACTTAATAGGACCGTTTTTTTTTTAAGAAAATCTGAACGCTCAAAGGTATGACAAATTACTTGTAAATCAAATAATTTCAGCCATACGAAATATTTTTCCAAATAATTTCGAAGAAATATAGTTTCAGCATGATGGAGCTCCTGCTCATTTTGGTTTAGGGCTACGTCAAAATTTAAATGAGACTTTTCCATTATGATGGATGGGAAGAAGGAACCGAAATGAGGGAGGAGAGTATTGGCCACCTCGGTCACCAGATCTAACTCCTCTTGATTATTATCTATGGGGACACTTGAAGAGTAAGGTTTACAAAACAAAACTTGAGAGCATCCAAGAATTGATACAGCGAATAAGGGATGTAAAGATTTTATACCTTTTGAGACGAATTGTGGAGTCATTTCTGCATTCTATCAAAGACTGACATTGATTGAAGATTGACATATTGTCAGGAAATAAATGGCACCCACTTTCAGCATTTACTTTAACATACTGAGTAAAATTTATTTTAAAACACAGAGTATAAGGTTTTGAGTCATTAAAGAGAGATGACAGTTTTCAATCATCTGTTTTGCCAACCTATTACGATTATATATACAACACATTCACATTTGTTTAGCCACACGCACGCACACCCATACGCACGCGCACGTACACACATACACATACACACACATACACACAAGAGATCAGATTCATGCCACTTCCACGCAGTTGATCCTGGATAACACTAAGTGCATGAAATTTAGAAATTTGAACGGCCGCCATTTTTAACGGGGAGGTCGTAGCGACTTAAAATTTGAAGGGTTATGTGTTATAAAAGGATCTTTCAAATGAGCCCCCACTCGACCCTTAGTTCAATTTAAAATTTTCAACCCCCCTTTTACCCCCGCGTACCAGGGGGTGGGGAATGATCGGTATCCATGTCATAGGGTAACTTTTTTGAAAAATCAAAATATATGTTTTATCGTTTTTTGATATTTTCATTTTTACAAAAATTATTTAAGGGTTTCCACACTTGTGACAAACCCTGTATATTAACATATTAAAGTAGCATCAGACAATGCACAATTCTATGCATTTTAACATATATACTACTCTATACGCTGTAAATAATTCAGTTCATTGCATGGACTTCCTAATGCATAATTGTAGTTTATACAATGAACTAAAATATTTACTGAATATCGATCAGCACTCATGTTAGAAAAGTGAAATGATAAACTCATTGACAATGAATCGTTTCGCGAGACGAAATGTTTGATTGGCGTTATTTTTAGCGTTAGCTGGTTACAGTCGCCAACTGACTAACTTACTGCCAATTAACCGTGCGGCTATAGCCAGCTAACGTAAAATAACACTAAAAAGAGAGAAAAAGATTTTATACCGCGAAACGCTTCATTACTAGTAGGCGTACATTGTCTGACATTAACTTTTATTTTTAGATTATATCTTTTATATGTAAGAGAATAGACATAATTGACATTATTCGACGGAGATGAAGTTACATATATGCATCACGAAAAGACAAATAGAATAGTTATAGGGGAGACCGGGGCGGGTTGGTACAGTTTTTTTATGATTTTTTACACGTAACTAAGAAATGGAATATAAACCGCACGGGAATTTTTCAATAGCTACATGTTAAAACAACACAGAAATTATTTTTATAATTTAGTAGTATGATTAACTTTGTTGTATTAATGGAAAATATAAGGTGACGATACTTGTAACAACCGGCCCCATATGCGGGGTCAGTTGTTACAGTTACTGGGGTCAGTTGTTACAGATCTAGATTTCAAAATATATTGCATTTAATTTAAAGAAATAAAAGAAAAATGTGCGTAACATACCTTTTATTAATAATTTCCAGATAAAATATATATGTTAATGAGATATAAACATAAACGTATTTATCACTCTTGTCTTTCTCTTACACAAAATACAATGAAATTAAAATGTTAATCTAAGATTGCACTGAGGAAAGATTACAGAAACCACTTTCAATTTGTTTCGTTTGAAAACAAAAATGCAAAAAAAAGCGTTACATATTTGCGACTTAAAGAGTAAAACTAAAAAAAAAATTACACGTATTGCATTTGGTTTCTGCTTGTTTATTTGTTGATGGCTGAAGTTCTACATGCTCAATTTGTTCATCTATAACCGAGTTGTGTTGGTCTTCTGAATAATGTAAAGAATTCTGCTCAATGCATTGGATGCTCGAAATCTCTGTGCTATGTGATTCTTGGGACAATGATAAAGGTTCTGGTCTGTCAGTAACATATGATGGTAAATAGTCCTCATCTGTAAATATGTCCCTTTAAAGGGCCAAGTACCTATAACTTTAAATCCAGAAATAATATTTGAAGGTGTTACCATCTTAGGAAATGTTCCTCTGACTATGCCAGCAATATCGTAAATTGTTAAACATTTTCCAGGATGCATACGAAGCCAACTATCCATTGCATTATTAACAAACTTTTTGAAAGGGCCATAAACTGTTTTGTCGAGAGGTTGAAGTTTGTGTAAACAATGAGGAGGAAATGATAACAAAATTATGCCGTTCTCCTTGCAGAAATCTATAACATCCAAGGATATATGAGAATCATGATTGTCTAGTAGCAACAGTATAGGATTTTCAACTGTAGATCGAGTATGTTGGTGAAAATACTTGATATAAGTAAGAAAATTAGGTTGAGTCGTCCAACCAGATTTATATGCACTACCAATACGGCCAGGAGGTCCATCTATTATGAAATGATCTTTGAAATTTTTTCTGGGAAAAATGAACATTGGCGGTATAGCATTTCCAATGGCATTAACTGCAACACAAACGGTCACTAAAGATCCCCGCTCCGAAGAGATTATGGCCCCAACTTGTTTTAATCCTTTTTTAGCAATTATTTTAGTTGTCTTTTGAACAGTAGTAATTCCTGTCTCATCAACATTATAAACATCTTTAGCTGCAAAATGGTATCGATCAAAAAGCTCGGCTAATTTGTCAAAAAACAAGTTAACAATAGGTCTATTAAATCCTGTAGCTCGTCCGATACTTGTCGCTTCAGGTGTCCTAATAGAAAGACTTTTATTTCTTTTCAGAAAAGACATCAACCAATCTGCACCAGCTTCTTCATTAGTTTTCCATGATGTAGGCATCTTCATGCAGTTAACGTTCGCAAATTTATACGCTAATCTTCTTAAATCATTGGTAGTACCGAAATAAATATTAGCAGACATCTTTACATAATTAACTAATTCCCCTTCTTGACTAACATTAAAAAATTTTACAGTAGAAAAATATCCAATTTTCGGTTTGCGCTCTAACTGTTGTTCATTACAAAGCTTCAATTTCTTGACGTATCTTTGAAGTGTCATCAAATTCACAGAATGTTTCTTGGCAGCTTGACGAAGTGAATAACCATTTTTAATAACTTCTTCAGCTGCTTTGTCGTATAATTCTTTAAGAATAATTCCTCGTTCGGTCTTTCTTTTATATGTCCTCATTCTAAAAAATAGTATTTTATATATAATAGCTCAAAAATATTTATACAGGGTGTTTGATAGCTGATCATGCAGACGAAAGTTGGAGATAGATTGGGTGTAGCCGAGAAGAAAAGTCATGTACCATAATGTCAAATTGCCAATAGTTATCCAGTTATTAATTAAAACATGTGAGCCAACGAGCGCGTAGAGAGCGGAGGGCGACCGCAGTAAGCACGTAGACATTTGATACAGGCGGAGTCAGTGAGTGGCGGTAAGCAAGCGCGCGCGGCGAGAGACAACGTAAGCGACAAGAGGCGATCGCGCGCGACGAGGAGCGAGCGAGCTTTTTCTTTATAGCTTTTTCCTTATAGCTCGCTCGCTCCTCGTCGTTCGCGCTCGCTCGCTCTTCGTCGTGCTCGCTCGCCTTTTGTCGCTTGCGCTCGCTCACTCGCCTTTTGTCGCTTGCGCTCGCTCGCTCCTCGTCGTTCGCGCTCGCTCGCTCCTCGTTGCGCGCACTCGCCTCTTGTCGTTTACGTTACCCCTCGCCGCGCGCGCTCGCCTACTGCCACTCGCTTACTCCGCTTGTATCAAATGTCTATGTGCTTACTGCGGTCGCCCTCCGCTCTCTACGCGCTCGTTGGCTCACATGTTTTAATTAATAACTAATTAATAACTCGATAACTATTGGCAATTTGACATTATGGTACATGACTTTCCTTCTCGGCTACACCCAATCTATCTCCAACTTTCGTCTGCATGATCAGCTATCAAACACCCTGTATATAAGGTTAGCAAATTCTCTACCTACCTCATTAGGTTAGTATATACACATGTATAAATATATACTTTATATGCATCTATATGTGTAATACGCGATTATTATATGTATAATTATATGGTATTGGAATACTTAACAAAAGAGATGTTAACGATGCAATCTTACAAAAGATCACAATATCAGTTGTCGCTATTGCGTTGGGGTTATGTCGAGGTTATGTATATAACGGCAAAGAAGCAGACAGCTGTAACAACACACCCCGTCACAACTAGCCCCGGCTTGCCATATTTATATATTTTGATTATTGCTTAAGCAAAAAATATATTTCAAGACGTCAATATAACTGTAAGTTACTACTTATAAAATAAAGATTCTACAGAAATACTTGTAATTATGATGTAATGAGCAGATTTATAAATATTACATTTAATATATCACTGATTTATTTTACTTTTGGCTATCAAAAACAGTAAATATTTTATATTTATGAAAATACGCTGTTCAATCTGAAATTACTTATTGCAGCATAACCGCAATGTTTTTGCGGAAATATTATATTTTATATGTAATATTATGGTTTGTCATTTTGCAGCATTATTAAGTGTATCAACGCGCCCCAGTTTCCCCTACGTACGAGGGAGGTCCGATAAGTACTTAGCCTCACCGCCCGATGGCGCCACTATCGTAAGAGAAATTTACTATCGTGTAGTACATTCTCGTAGACGGCTACTGTCGAAATTTCAGCCGAATCGGACTCGTAGTTTTGTTTTGATCGCGTGTGGAAGCGGGTGTGTCCGCGGATTTTAGAAAAATGGAAAAAGAGCAATATCGGTCGGTGATTCGATTCTTATTTTTGGAAGGGAAATCGCGCAGCGAAATCAAAGAGCGCTTGGATGCTGTGTACGGTGACTCTTCTCCTTCGATGGCGACCGTCAAAAATTGGTTTAACGAGTTTCAACGTGGTCGCACGTCGATTTTTGATGAGCCACGCCCAGAAAACGGCCCCGAAAAC
Organism: Harpegnathos saltator; assembly: GCF_003227715.2. NCBI lineage: Eukaryota > Metazoa > Arthropoda > Insecta > Hymenoptera > Formicidae > Harpegnathos > Harpegnathos saltator. The sequence continues at coordinate 226,109 of NW_020230719.1, read as the reverse complement.
GGCTACCACGGAGGATAACATGACAAAAATCCACGATCTCGTATTGGCAGACCGCCGATTGAAGGTGCGCGAGATAGCTGAGACAGTAGGCATCTCAAAAGACCGCGTGGGTCATATCCTGCATGAAATTTTGGGCATGAGAAAGCTGTCGGCGCGATGGGTGCCGCGTTTGCTCACTCCGGACAACAAGCGCAACCGTGAGACCACTTCAGAGCAGTGTTTGACGCTGTTTAAGCGCAATCCGAAGGAGTTTCTGCGTCGTTTCGTGACCGTCGACGAATCATGGATCCACTGGTACACACCAGAGACCAAGGAACAGTCGAAACAGTGGACTTCACCCGGCGAACGTGCTCCGAAGAAGGCGAAGACTGTTCTATCGGCCGGAAAGGTGATGGCCACCGTTTTCTGGGATTCACAAGGTGTGATCTACATCGACTACCTGGAGAAGAGCAAAACGGTCACAGGGCTGTACTATGCCGAATTATTGGGCCGATTCGACGCCGAATTGCAGAAAAAACGGCCCCATTTGGCGAAGAAAAAAGTGCTCTTCCACCATGACAACGCACCGGCTCACACCTCCGCCCTCGCCACGGTCAAATTGGTCGAATTGGGCTACGAACTGCTGCCCCATCCACTGTATTCTCCAGATTTGGCCCCGTGCGACTTCTTTTTGTTTCCAAACTTGAAAAAGTCACTCGCCGGGCAGAAATTTGAGTCGAATGAGGAGGTCATCGCCGCCACGGAGGCCTACTTTGCAGACCTCGAGAAAACGTATTTTTCAGATGGGTTAAAGAAGTTGGAGCATCGCTGGGTCAAATGTATCGAGCTAAAAGGAGACTATGTTGAGAAATAAATCGCCACTTTTCCAAAATTTTCGTTTTTCTTTTGTAGGCTAAGTACTTATTGGACCACCCTCGTACCTTTTAGTATAGCAGTAAGATGACTAAGTCTCCAAAGTGAGAAGAGATTTTCAATTTCGCTCATATTTCACTTATCAATCCAAAAACAATCGAAGAAGAAAACTAGGGAAACTACAATTTGATAATATATTGGCAAACCGAATACTTTTTTAATTACTTAAGCCTCGCTTAATCTGGATGATGCAAATCGTACAACGGTTATCAGTTCAATTCAGTTCAGTTCAACTCTGGTATGGCTCAGGACAAATTAAGGTACGTCTACACGCCATTTTTCAGAACGCAAGTTAAGAGTGTAGTCAACGATTATAAAGGCAAAAGAAAAACAGGGACAACGCGTACGCAGTCCTATGATCAAAATATATGCGTAGTTACAGGAACCACATCCAATCGCCACGAAGGTGAACAAAACAACGTACAACGGTTATGATACCCTTCCTTTTATCGCCACATGAAACTTGAGCGGTATTTGTTTTAGATATTCACTCACTCTAAGCGTCGCTCTATCTTTCTTCCGCATGTAGTGTGCGAGAAAAATAGAATGACGCTTACAGCGCGACCGTCCAAAGCGAGTGCAACGTCGCTGTGGTGCGAACAAAACAAAGTTGAATTGAACGACGCAAGTTACACTTACCAAATACTATGGTAATTATTACTTTACTTAGTAACTATTACCAATATACTTGGTATTTACTAAACCATTTAATTGGTATAACTGTATGAAACATTTATATTATTACTCATTTTGTAATAATTACCAAACATTTAGTAACAATTACTATATTGGTTATTATTTACCAAATATTATACTGAAATGCATAACCAAATGGATTTGATAAGTATTACCAAACTTTTTTCTCAGTGCACCGCGGAATAGTATTTCTTGGTCTTATGATAGATTTATGCTTATCGGTCTCCATTTTGTGCGGTCTTCTTGTCTGGACGTCAGCTGTCTGCTCACAAGTGTGTGTGTATAGCTGTGTAGCTTTGTATTTATAAGGAGAATCGCATGTGCGGTTGTGCGCAAATGTGTGTACAAGTATGTGTGTCTTAATGTTAAATCGTTTGTTGTAATCCGATTGTCGCGGCACGAGGGGGCCTACCACATTCATTGATGTTAGGTCTTATAATTTTATAATTATATATTGTTGTATCCGAGCCACAAGGTTTGTGGCAGCGTCCGCTGTCCGTGAGCCTTAGGCATCTGATGCTGATTTTGACAACTGAACGAAGATTGTTTGGACGATGGAAAATCGATAAGAAGAAAACAACAGCAGCTGACAGAGAGTCTCCGGCAAGCTGTCATCGTAGACAGACGCGAGAATTGTAGATCAGAGAATTATTCTTGTTTAAAGCTTGAATGAGCTGTTTTGTTAATAGAAAGTTCCTTATTCTTTCACGAGTGTTTTCATTTACCCGTGTGCAAGTGTGAATGTTGCCGTGAGCGCAACAATATATACAAGGTCCTCAAAAAGTCTGGGAACGCTAAAATATTTTGAAAAATATGAAGGTACGAAAAAATGTTTCATACAAAAGTTGTAGGGCATAAAAAATCTATTTAGTAGTCATATCAGTTTGGCCATAAGTGGCGTTGCTAAAGCTGAAGGTCAACATTGTTTTTTTAAATAGTACCCCCTATTTTTATGAGAAATTCTTATAGTTTATCTCGAGAGCTTTCCAAAACACTATAATGAAATCATTTTTTATTAAGTTCTTTCTGAGTTATGACGCTTGAAAGTTACAATATATACCGCCGGCATTAGTACCCAAAGTGTACCGCGCGGAGGTTGTATAGTCGAATTTACACCTCGCGCGCGTGTATGTGTGTGTGTGTGTGTGTGTGTGTAGATGTGTAGGTAACATTTTCTAAGTATTGTTTTTAACTTTTTCAATTAATTAAATGTTCAAAATGTCTTCCTTCTACTGTTTGGTTTCTATTCAATGAGCTAAACATTCATAGAAACTATTCATCACATGGCTTATTTGTTCTAAAGTGATCAGAGATGCTTCCTGCATTATTCGATTCTTCAAATCTTCCAAATTACATAGTTTCGTCGCATAAACCTTACTTTTGATGTGTCCCCCAAAAAAAAGAAATCAAGGGGAGATAAATCAGGTGATCTAGCAGACCACTCAATGGCACCTCTCTTATCTATTCGTCGATTAGGAAAAGAACGGTTTACAAATTCTCGAACTCGTACCACAAAATGAGGTCCTACTCTATTTTGCTGGAACCAAACATTAGATGTTTGCGTCAAATAAATTTTCAATTTCAGGAATGATATGATCTCGTAATAAATTTTCATATTTTTCAACATTTAAACTACCATCTATAAAAAATGTGCCTATGATACCGCGACTACAGATCCTTGCTCAAACATTCAATTTTTATGGATATTGTGTGCGAAGATCACTCATCTACACTCAAATGCAAAAAACCCGGTACACTAAAAATTTGGGAAAAAATTACAAAATTTCAAATGATCATAACTTGGTAAATAATGAAGATACAAATATGCGCAGAAATGCAAAATGAAGCTTGAAACGTCCTCTTTAAGAATATCTGAATGGCAATTATGCTTGGCCATTTTTTTCAAAATGGCGGATGATAAAGTGAGAGGATGCAAAATTGATAATCAAAGGTCCGTGTTTGCGATGGTGCATGGTGTGCATCAGGTATCGCAGCGTAATGGGACCAAATGCACATGAAAGTATAGAGTGTTATCTTTAAAATGCTACTTTACCGAGCTCGATGTGATCATTTTTCACTGAGTTGTTCCAAATTTTGCTAAAAATGCGGTTTTCTTGTTAAATTTGCATAATTCAGTGAATAAGTATCGCATCAAGCTCTATAACGAAGTATTTTAAAGGAAACATTCTATACTTTTAGGTACTTTTCGTCCCATTGAGCTGCGACACTTACTTTGCTCCATGCGCCGTCGCACGCTCGAACCTTTTTTTAGCAACTTTTCATGTTCTCCTTTTTATCACCCATTTTGAAAAAATATCGTTGCGCACAATTTCGATAGATCTTTCGAAAAGTATGATTTCAAGGCTTTCAAACCGTTTTTGAAATTTGCTGCTAGGATATTTAGGTGTCGAGATATTCAATTTCGAATTTGCAACAAATGTCGATTCAGCGAGGCTTAAGGGGCTAAGAGGCTCTGCGGTTCGTTTGGCTCTTTCATAATTTCAATAGCCATGTTCATTATTCTCTATACAATAATTTACACAATTTTGCGAATTGGAAATTTAATTTTTATCAAAAGTTATCATTCTTTACCCTTCAGTTACGCATGATCACTGTGGTATACACTTTAGTTCGCGAAGCTGAGACGATCAGAGATTGCCTTCGTACAGCTTTTGGCCTTCGTACGGTCCACCGCCGATAGTGGCACTATCTCTTGTACGCTGGACTTCGCGAGTTTGTCAGTACGCCGGGCTTACGTTCTGGCTTGACTGAGATTCTGCCGGTGCGCCGGGCTTTAACGCCTGGCTTGACTGGATTTTTCTTAAATGTATGTGCCAAGACAATAAACAAAGACAAACAATTTTCCTTTTTCGAACGTGTTCACTCCGATAAGCGCTGCCTCGTGCGACTTTTCTTTTTCCGTGATCTTTTCCTTTCGAGGCGCGTTGCTTCGTGCAACTTCATCAATTTAAACCATAATTGATTGTTTCGCATCGAAATTATTGCGTCGATTATGGCGACGATAAATCCTGAAAAGGCTGCTCAAGTTATTGCTTTAATTGAAGATGGCAGAAGTCGAAGGTACGTTGCTCAGGCACTTGATTTGTCAGTGTCAACTGTGCAACGTGCTTATGCCAGGTACTTACAAACCAATTCTTTCCATAGAAGGCCTGGTTCGGGACGTCCTCGATGTACCAATCACAATGATGACCGATTTATTGTTTCAAATTCGTTAAGAGACAGACATCGAACATCTGTTCAAATTAGAAACAATTTAAGGGATGTCCGCAATGTATCCGCATTAATGTATCCGTTAACACCGTTCGGAGAAGATTAAAGGAACAAAATCTGCTTTCGCGCAGGCCAGCAGCTGTACCTTTGCTTAAATGTCACCATCGCGTAGCTCGACTCAATTTTGCAGTTGAGCATAGAGACTGGACTTACGCAGACTGGAGCAAAGTACTCTTTAGCGATGAATCTCGTTTTTGTGTCTATTCTCCAGATGGACGAGAACGAGTTTATCGTCGCGGTGGAGAACGATTTGCAGACTGTACGGTAAGTGAGAGGCATAGCTACAATGGAGGCTCTGTAATGATTTGGGCAGGAATTTCAACTAATGCTCATACAGATCTGCACTTTTTTTACAAGAATATGAACGCAGATGTATACGTGGAAGACATACTCATTCCGTATGTTGTTCCGTACGCACCCTTCGTCGGAGAGAACTTCTTGTTTATGCAAGACAATGCTCGACCACACACTGCGAGAAGAGTGCTTGATTTCTTCGATGAAGTTGGCATAAATCGACTCGATTGGCCAGCAAATAGTCCAGATTTAAATCCAATCGAACACTTATGGGACAACCTCGGCAGGAAAGTACCAAATCACGTACCTGCTCCTCAGTCACTGCGAGAACTGCGAATAATTCTCGAAAACGAATGGAATACAATTACGCAGGATAAAATTAAAAGACTAATAAGGAGTATGCCTGATCGTATGAATGAGGTAATACGCGCACGAGGCAGTCATACCCACTATTAGTACACACACACCACACACACAGCAGAGAGGGTTTGGAGTCATTAATTACTGCAGGAGTGACGAACTGCGGGGTCCTTATCTCTGCTGTAATACCACACACACACACACACACACACACACACACACACACACACACACACACACACACACACACACACACACACACACACACCACAAGGAGGGTGTGAAATCTTGAAATACTGTGGAGCTGACGAACCACGGGGTCCTTATCCTTGTGGTATACAAACACACACACACACACACACACTACATACAATGGGACTTTTCCTACCAGTAAAACTCCATGCGGTTTATACTGGGAAGACTTACAACCATAATTTGAGCTAATGACAGCGGTATCTTAAAACGCAATTCATCTTTATTACGTAATATCGATTACGCAAACTGAAGAACCTAAATTGAATTTTACTTTCATTTCCCTGGCTTTCAAAATAATAAATGCAAATCATTGAATATATTGTACAGGTTATGTAAATTATTATATAGAGAAACATGAACACAGCTATTGAAATTATGAAAGAGCCAAACGAACCGCAGAGCCTCTTAGTCCCTTAAGCCTCGAAGCCTGAATCGACATTTGTTGCAAATTCGAAATTGAATATCTCGACATCTAAATATCCTAGCAGCAAATTTCAGAAACGGTTTGAAAGCTTTGAAACCATACTTTTCGAAAGATCTATCGAAATTGTGCGCAACGATATTTTTTCAAAATGGGTGATAAAAAGGAGAACATGAAAAGTTGCTAAAAGAAGGTTCGAGCGTGCGACGGCGCATGGAGCAAAGTAAGTGTCGCAGCTCAATGGGACGAAAAGTACCTAAAAGTATAGAATGTTTCCTTTAAAATACTTCGTTATAGAGCTTGATGCGATACTTATTCACTGAATTATGCAAATTTAACAAGAAAACCGCATTTTTAGCAAAATTTGGAACAACTCAGTGAAAAATGATCACATCGAGCTCGGTAAAGTAGCATTTTAAAGATAACACTCTATACTTTCATGTGCATTTGGTCCCATTACGCTGCGATACCTGATGCACACCATGCACCATCGCAAACATGGACCTTTGATTATCAATTTTGCATCCTCTTACTTTATTATCCACCATTTTGGAGAAAATGGCCGAGCATAATTGCCATTCAGATATTCTTAAAGCGGACGTTTCAAGCTTCATTTTGCATTTCTGCGCATATTTGTATCTTCATTATTTACCAAGTTATGATCATTTGAAATTTTGTAATTTTTTCCCAAATTTTTAGTGTACTGGGTTTTTTGCGTTTGAGTGTAATATGGATTTTCGTCACTCCAGTATCTACAATTGCGTCCATTAACAACACCATTTTGAAATGTGGCTTCATCAGAAAAATAACAAAATTCAAAAAGTTAGCATTATCATCACACCGATGCATCAGTTCTTCACAAAACTGAATTCTTCTATCAAAATCATCTTCAATAAGTTCTTGAGCGATAACAATTTTATACGGATAATATTTATGCCCTTTTAAAATGTTAGAAACGCTGCCTTCACTGATATCATGGGCTTGTGCTGTTTTTGATACGGACAAATGAAGATTTTCCTGAAATGATTGGAAAACATCCAAAGTCTTATCATCATTAGTTGTGGATTTTGACCTTCCGCTGCGAGATCAGTCTTTAACTGTTCCCGTTTCAAAGAAACGAGTCACTGTTCTGCAAACGGTGGATTTGGAAATAGGATCGAGATCAGGATGTGTAACACTGAATAGATCAGCTACTTCTTGATATCATTTAATGTGGTCACCAAATTCTCGATAAATGAATAATAATATTCTTTCCTTTTCGGTCAACATTTTTCAGAGAAAAATGTGATATAATCGGAAAAAGGAACAAAAGAGACAAAGAGCGAGATACGAGCGAGCGCAACTCGTTTTTAGAATATGTGAACCGAGAAGCATCTCTGATCGCACCTCCGCGCGGTACACATTGGGTAATGCTAGTGCCGGCGGTACTGTAACTTTCAAGCATCATAAGTCGAAAAGAACTTAATAAAAAGTGATTTTATTATAGTGTTTTGGAAAGCTCTCGAGATAAGCTACAACAATATCTAATAAAAATAGGGGGTTTCATTTAAAAAACAAAGTTGACCTTTGTTCGCGCGCGTCGCGAGTTTGTCCGTCGGTGAGCGAGTGCTCTCTGCCGTCGATAGGTTACACGCGAATCGCGTTGAGCTGATACCACCCAGTACAAGGACACGAGAACGGTTCGTGATTCTTAAACAAGGAAGAATGACCAAAGACCGAGAGATTGTACTCTTCTCAATAGTTATATTTGAGCTGTGAGACACGAAACGATTCCCCAAAGACAGCACAACCACAACACCGACAATAATGACAGTTATTCATAGAGTTCACAATGTTATCGGCGACGATTACAAAACCGTGATGAATATAGTTTGGAATGATCGCAAGACGATGATCTCACTCCCACACCGACTTACGACAGCTCGAACGGCGTAATCATCCAGAGTAAGCAGCCCGCGGGATCGCGAATCGATGAGCGCAGTGCTACGAGTACCCGGTGGAACGAAAATCGGTGTTCGTCAGCTCGACTAACTGCTTTTCTCTCACGACTGAAGGTGGTTGTGAGTGTTTCCTATTGGAGCGAACAACAAGAAAGACGGTGTTTGTACCCAATCGCCCTGGTCGCGCCGGTTCCACGTGCTCGTCATGATCCGCTCGAGCCACAAACAATTCGCCCTTGTGCAAATAACCTTCATATGACTTTAGTAGCGCTACCTATGGTCAAACTAATATGACTGCTAAATAGACCTTTTTAAGCCCTACAAGTTTTATATCAAACATTTGTTCGTATCTCTTATATTTTTCAAAATTATTATATATTTTAGCGTTCCCGGACTTTTTGAGGACCCTACATATATATCGTATGCATATACTTCATTGTAAATATACATATAAAATTTAATATTACTTGCGTTTTTAAATCGTTGCTCTCTTCTTCTGTCTCTAGTCCTCGTCGATCACTATCGTCTTTTGTTTATATCAGTATGCCAAGTCGTCAGTTGTCCCGATGATGTACAGAGCTGTACCGGCGAGGGCTTCGGCCCTTGGCAGGTTCTACCATGCCGGAGTGGTCTGTACGGAGGGACCGGACTAAGAGCGTCCAACTTTTGTCTCGGGAGGGGTAGCTGCCTCCTGATAGCAGGACCGGGACTGGAGGGCTGCTCTGGGGTGGCTCGTATCCGAGCGGTCCAGTGGCAGTACGAAAGACCCAGGAACGGGCATCCGAGCCCTATAGCGCGAGCGTCCGGGCTTGTTAGCCTAGCTTTACAGATAGGCATCCGAAGGCGGTGAAGGAAAACCCAAGGCAAAAACCGGGCGTTCGAGCTCGTTAGCCTTTGGTAGGCAACCGGACACGGGGAAGGAAAACTCCGTATCAAAAAATCCGGGCGTCCAGGTTCCATGAGTAACCTCGGAGGAGTAATCTCGGAAGAGATGATCCACGAGGGAGGCAACTGGACCAGAGGAAGGAAAACCTCGTAATCAAACCCGTGGATGGGGTCCGCAGTCTGATGCCGTCAGGTGACCTGCCGTTACTCTGGCGATGTTGGACACCCAACGGGGGGAAGGAAACCCAATGTAAAAACCCGGGCACCTGGGTCCGAAAGTATGGCAGTATACACCAGACGAGGGGAGGACAACCCACTGCAAAAACCCGGGTAAGCCGGACTCGAGAGACTGAGGCCGACCCAGGTCTCAGTCATCCTTGCCAGAAAAGGAGCTCTCCGAGATCAGACTCTGAGCCCGGGCGTACGGGCTCGTGAGTCTGGAAGTTCAGATACCCGTGCTGCGGGGAAGGAAAAACCCTGTTCAAAAAACCCGTGGCGATGGGGCTCATTAGGCTGGCGCCCGTCAAATGGCTTTTGTCAGTCTGACGACGTTGGTCTGACGACCAACGAGAGGAAGGAAACCCTAATGTAAAAACATAAGGGACGGTCTCGTTGAGTCTGGTGTAAGTGACCATCACGGGGAAGGAAAACCTCGGTAACAAACCCTAAGGACAACCATGTGCAAAAACCTGGGGAGTGATTGGGCCCATGATCTAATTTGAAGAGAAAACTCCGAACAAAATCCGAGTGTTCAGGCTCGCGTCTGAGTGGACCAGACTTCCTGGAATAGGGGAAGGACAACCCTGATAGAAAACCCGGGAGTCAGCCGTTAGCTTTTTGACGGTCTGACCGGGCGTTCGGGCTCGTGAGTCTGGCAGTCCAGACATCCGAACTAGAGAGAAGGAAGAACCCTGACTAATAAACTCGGGTGATCGAGTTCGTTAGTCTATAGTCAGACACCGAACGAGGGGATGGAAAACCCATTGAAAAAACCCGGGCATCGGGCTCGTTAGTCTGGGAGGTTGCCAGACAATCCGACGAGGGGAAAGACAGCCACTGGAAAAACCTGGGCGAGTGGGCTCGTTAGCCGATGCGCAACCTATTCCGGAGAAGAAACTCTGATAGCAAACCCGGGCGAGGGCTCGAGAGCTTGACTTCGCGGGCAAGCGACCGAAGCAAAGGGGAGAAAGAACGCCAATATCAAACCCCAAGGCTAACGGGTGTGCGGCCCGTTAGCCTTGGGGCAACCGCAACGGAGAGAAAAGTCCGCACAAACCGGGCGTTTGGGCTCGCGAATCTGGCAGTCCAGACATCCGAACTAGAGGAAAGGAACCGTGACTAATAAGTCTGGAGAGGATACTCCGTATAAAACCGGTCGGGAGTTTGGGCTCGTTAGCCTGTCTAGCGACCAAACCGGAGAGGCAGTTCCGTAAAAAACCGGTCGGGCATTCGGGCTCGTGAATCTGGTTCCCCAGACCACCGAACAAGGAGGAAGGAAGAACCTCGAAGAACAAACCCGGGGGGTCGGACTCGTTAGCCTATTGGGGCATCCGACCGAGTATGCATGTATGAATGTGAGTGTTGGGGTTTGGGTCTGGAGGAGGGCTGGCGACGACGCAGATCCTCGATGGAGTGAGGCTGTGGCGGTGGCGACTGGGGCCGTCCCGGCTCTAGAGCCGGAGAGGATATGTGCGTCGAATGAACCGACTCAGGTCTCCTCTGAAGGAAGGTGTTCTGGGTGCCGTGTGGGCTATTTCCTGAGGAACCTCGGAGGTGCACTCATCAGTGTCCTAGTCCTACTTTCGAAGAAGGACCGGCGAAGCTACGGCTGGTGTATGGGCCGCAGTGGTGGTGCCGTTGTGGCGGCTGCGACTGTTGCTGCTCGGCTGGGCCCGGGCATGGCGGTCTCTAATGAGTGCGAGCCCATGCGGGGAGCTGGGAGCCTTTGGGGGCGTTGTCGGGGCCCAGCTGGGGGGCAGTGGTTGCGGCGGTGGCGGTGCCGCCGTGCTGGGGCGCGGGACTGCGGGCACAGAAGACTCCCGAAAATGGAGGGCTATGCCTGACCCTTCGCCTCACCCGTGTCGCGGTGGTCCTGTGCCTTGTCCATGGTACCGCATCGGTCCGCAGCCGAGCTGGTACGCCTGAATATACATTATTCGGCGCCGTGGTAGGACGAGGGCTAGACAAGGTCTGTCCCACTGACAACTATACGCGCAACACCCGGAGTCCAGGTAACCCGCAGCGCACACCCGGGGGTTGTCCATCTGGGTGGGAGTACTCTGGTGCTCGGTGGCTGAAGATAGTCGGTAACGGGGAACCTGCGGGGAGCGGGCGACTTGATCCGTCAGGCAAAAGCCATCGAGCATCGGGACCCACTCGGAAGGGATGGCCGTTGGTTATGCCGGGGAACTGTTCACCGGGAGTAGCGTGTGACTTTCACAGCCGAAGTAGCATAGCGCGGTATCCTACGGGTATCGGGCTTCATAATATCAACTGTTCACCGGGTGGGGAAGGGGACCACAAAAGTATCCCCTTTTTTCCTCCTCGACGTGATGCCTTGTCGTGGTGAAGAGGCACAGGCGATCCGTATATCCATCGGAGTAGTACCTCCGGTCCAACCGGAGGGAGGGTCGGATAGGGAGGATCGCTTGCTAAGAGCACCTCGGGTTCAGAGTGTAACGAGGTGCACTCGTGCCTCGTTACTACCAATCCGACCGACCATCCATCGGGCCGAAGAACAGCGCTTAGCGCCACCCTAAACGATCGCCAATATACTATATATATATTAGGTGTAGTAAAAAGAAATCCATTATTTTTGCATGAAATTGAAGGTTTAATTACCATAGTTAGAATGATCCGATTTAGGTCAAATATGCGCCGTTTTGTTCGATAACTTGTTGCCATTTTGAAGGTAATTTCATTATGCCTCTCTCATAGAAGCCCTCGTCCCTATTAGCAAAAAATTGAGACAGTCGATTTCACAAGCCTCTCTTGAAGCGAATTTTTCACCAGCAAAATTGTTCGCCATGGACAGGAACAGATGGTAATCACTTGGTGCCAGGTCCGGACTATAAGGTGGATGCATAAGAACCTCCCAACCAAGCTCCCGGAGCTTCTGGCGAGTCACTATCGATGTGTGTGGCCTGGCGTTGTGCTGATGGAACACAATTCCTCTCCTATTGGCCGAAGCTGGCTGCTTCTGGGCGATTGCTTCCTTCAGACGGTCCAATTGTTGACAGTACAGTTCCGAGTTAAGAGTTTTGCCATAGGGGAGCAGCTTATAGTAGATAATTCCCTGCCAATCCCACCAAACACACAGCAAAACCTTCCTGGCCGTCAATCCTGGCTTGGCCACCGTTTCCGCCGGCTCACCGCGATTCGACCACGACCGTTTTTACTTGACGTTGTCGTAAGTGATCTACTTTTCATCACCAGTGACCAACCGCTTCAGAAATGGGTCGATTTTGTTGCGATTCAATAGCGATTCGCAGATGGAAATTCGGTCCATGAGGTTTTTTTTCGTTAACTTGTGTGGCACCCATAATCGAGCTTCTTTTTGTATCCAGCCTTATTCAAATGGTTCCAAACGGTTTTTTGTGCAATCTTTAGCTCTTGGGCAATCGAAACAGTGCTTACATGACGGTCGGACTCGACAATGTCCATGATTTTATCGATATTTTCGACAATTGGCCTTCCAGTGCATGGTGCATCTTTGACATCGAAATTATCGGAACGGAATCGACGAAACCAAAATTGCGCGTGATTGGCTGTTACAGTATCAGGACCATAAACACTATTCACATTTTCAGCCGCCTGGCTTGCGTTTTCGCCTTTATCGAAGAAAAAATGTAAAGTATAGCGTATTTTCTCTTTGCTAGTGTCCATCTTTGACGCGCGCTCAAACAAAACTGAGTCAACTAATCACAAAACTGTCAAAAAAGTTTTTTTAGTACGAAATCTCATCTTTCTAACGCCATCTAGTGGAACCCGATCGGACTTATACAACGCGAGATACAGATAACTAAAGCCATCTATTGGAAAAATAATGGATTTCTTTTTACTACACCTGATATATATATATATATAACGTATATACTACATATAATATATATGTAAAGGAAGATAGTTTCTTCAATTAGAATTCGCCGCGCTTCCCATGCTGCACGCGCCTTTTGATTGATTACCGTTAGATGGAGTGATAAGTGCGATCATCGGAAGAATTGAGGAGAGATACCAATATACCGTTAGAGGAAGACAGACAGTCACGGCGAAACAGAACGCACGTAAAAAATACAAAGATCAAATTTATAATAAGTGTAAGTAGAGAAGCGGTAATAGTAAACTTTAATTGTCGTTTCTTTGTTTACAGATAAGATTGTAAATAGTGTAAATAACTATTGTTAAGTACTGAATAAAATATCAACTTTGTTTACAGAGAAACATATTTTGGTTTGCTTTACCATCCTGTACAAATAATTGTCCATATATATATAATAAACGATCGCGTACCGCCGTCATCACGCCGTTATCGCGCGCCGCTGTGATCATACGCCGTCGCCGTACCGCGCGCCGATTGGCGCGCCGCTCGATCGCCGCTGTATCAATCATAGAGAATACGACTATAAAACGGCGGCGATCAAGCTTCTCGAGATCAGACCGATCCGTACCGTCATTCGATCTAGACGCTTTATGCCGAAGGAGAGAATATCCGGGCCGTTTCGCTTTGCCTTCCGCCTTCCGATTTCTCGACTGGCGATTAAGCAAACGGGATTGTGCGTCCGCAGTCTCGATCGAGCGTGCTCGATACTTAGCCGTCTCCCGTCTTCCTGGGCTCGTGCGTGCGCGTGCTCAGTCGAGTGTACTTGGCCGTCTCTAACCTTTACCCGCCACCCTCAGTCAGGGGTTCGTCCGTCAGCGAATTCCGCTGAGCGTACTCAGCCTCTGGGCGATCAAGGACCCGTCACGGTGTGTCCGTCGTCTCCGCTGAGTGTCCGCAGCACTTGGTCGCTTTCCTCCGCGAACGTAGGGAAAGGGGAGGTGCGTGCGCCTTCTCTGTCGAGAGTCCTCGGCCCCGAAGAACGAAATTCTTGCGCGTCTTTCGCGACCCGCGTGCGAGCAGTCGACCGAGAATCGAAATCTCTGGTCCGGCGACCATCTTTGCCCGAGCGATTACGAGTCGAGTATTGAGCGATAATTGTCCGAGACGCCCAGCGTCGCGAGCTAAGGCTTATATTTGCACCGTTACCGTCTACACGCGTCGCGCAATTAGTCCCGCTTACCGCACAGCCTATCCGTCCGCTCACTTGCGTGTACCGCACACCGCACCGCATCGTACCGTACCGACGCGCCTGACAAACGCAACCCGCGACAACGCCTTCGCGGCCGAGCTCTGGTACAGAATTCAGTATAGAATAAAGCTAAGTTATTTATATTATTACTATCAAACGTCTCGCTGCTTTCCTCCTCACCGAACCCGGACTCCGACAAGCATTATCCGCGCAAAACGCATAGCGACGACCGAACCGCGGAGTTCGGCCGTTACATTTGACGCCCGAACAGGGACATTGCGAGGAGAAAAGCGGCAAGGATAATTACCGACTCGAGCACGATGGCGTAGGTTTACAAGCTGTCGAAGCAGGAACTGACCGAGCAGCTGTTCCGTCACGAATTGCACACCGACAGGACATACGAAGAATTACGAAGGCGGCTCGCTCAGTTCGTGCGAAGGCACCCGGAGTTATTTACGAACGACAACGGAGCGGCAGACATCATATCAAAGACCGATGAAGGGACCGTGGAAGTCCGCGACGAGACACCCGAGCGCTCCGTGATGCCCGAGGGGCCCGATTTACCATTAGCAAAAGTGATGAATCAGATCCGAAAGTGGGGCTGTCATTCGACGGGCGAGATTCCCACGGCTTCATAGAACGGATCGAGGAACTGAACGAGGTGTACGGGTACGCGGGAGAATACTTGCTCCGAGGGTTACCGAAAATGCTACGGAAATGAGGCGAGGCCCTTGCGTGGTATCGCCTTAATCGGCACGCATGGTCGACGTGGGGGGACTTTTGCCGGGACTTCCACTCCGAATGCCTGCTGCAGAAACTGGCGTAACTCCGCCGCGAAGCCCGAAATTGCATGCAAAAGGAAGGAGAAACGTTCCGCACGTTCTCCAACGAGACCCTAACTCTCATGTAGTGCGCGGGTGGATGGAGCCCCGAGGAACAGCTCGAGCTGCTCTATGAAAATATGCACCCGGCATATAAAAGTGGCATCCGCCTTGATGACGTAACAAGCATCGAGGATCTTCGTTCGCGGGCCGCGGAGCACGAAGATATAGAGCGCACCGCAGGCAGGATACAGTCCTGACCGGCCTCCTCGTCCGACGCGCGTTGCACCGACTACCGCCGGCATATACAATAGGGAAGAATGTTGCTGGCGGTGTAAGCAGCGGGGGCACACCCAAGCCGCATGTAGGCGCCCACCTAAGAAATTTTGCTCCCAGTGTGGGAAAGACGGGGTGCTTACCCGGGAGTGCCACCCGCTGCCGGGAAACGACCAAAGGGCTGAGACCTGCCGTCCCGAGTCTCGGCCTTAAGCAGGCAACCAGTAAGGTTCACACCGCGCCCCTACCTCACCGTACGTCTGAACGGACGAGACGTCGACGCACTCCTCGACTCCGGATCGGAAGCCTCCTTCTTGCACCCTGATACGTCAAGGCAGTTGGGGACACCGATCCGGAAATCGAGACGACCGGACCCGATATGACTGGCCAACGGGACCTTAGTACAGACCACCGGAACAATGACGGTGCGTATACAGACAAAGACCGAGACGTGCGACATGGCTTACAGGTACTTCTGAATCTCAGGAGTCCGATGTTAATCGGAGTGGACCTGTGGGCCAAATTGCAGTTGACACTACCACCGCCACCGGACAGCACAAGGACGACCAGACAGTGGACCTGTACGATCGAAGACGGATTGACTGCACGAACACCGGACGAAACGACTCGACTGCGACGATTCTTTGAACAAGAATTCCGCCTGTTCGAGGGAGTGCGGGAACCGACAGATCGCACGCAGCATCACATTCTGCTAATCGACTCACAGCCCATCAAACAACGCGTAATCGACGAGGAGGTCGAAAAACATGTTGCGGGACAACGTGATCGAACCATCCCGCAGTGCATGGAGTTCACCGGTGGTCGTGGTGCGAAAGAAAGACGGATCGCGAAGATTTTATGCCGACTTCCGAAAATTGAACAGCGTGTCCGAACCCGACGCCTATCCGTTGCCGCAGGTCGCTGCCACGCTCGACAAACTCCGCGGAGCGCGGTATTTATCTACGTTGGACCTGCGGAGCGGATTTTGGCAGGTTCCCCTGACGACCGAGAGCCGTCCACTGACGGCGTTCGCCGTGCCGGGAAGAGGGTTGATACAATTTCAGGTAATGCCCTTCGGCCTACATTCCGCGCCAGCGACATTCCAACAACTGCTGGACGGCTTACTCGGTCCCGAACTCGAGCCCCACGTACTCGTATATCTGGACGACATCCTCATCGTAAGTCGAACATTCGAAGAACACCTTACGCGTCTCACCGAAGCCTTTCGACGACTTCGGTTAGCCCGCTTACGCCTAAACACGGAAAAATGTATATTCTGCGTAAGTCGGTTACGGTACCTGGGGCACATTGTGGACAATGAGGGCATCCGGACCGATCCGGAAAAAAAATCAGCCCAATCGCCGAATGGCCGGTGCTCACCACCGTGCGGAAAGTGCGACAGTTTCTCGGACTCGCGTCGTGGTACTGACGGTTCATCCCGGATTTCTCCGCGCTCGCTGCTCCCCTCACCAAGCTGACACGGAAGGACGTGAAGTGGTGATGGGGCGCGGAGGAGGACGCCGCGATGCGTGCCTTGAAAGTGCGGCTGACCACCGCCCCCGTGCTCGCGTGCCTCCACTTCGAGGAGCCCTTCCAGCTACAGACTGACGCGAGGGTGAAGGGACTGGGTGCCGTCCTAACACAGCGGTTGTACGGCGCCGAAAGGGTTATCGCGTACGCGAGTCGCATGTTGAACAGCGCCGAGAAAAATTACAGCGCGACCGAGCTCGAGTGCCTCGCCATCGTATGGGGGATCCGACGGATGCGCGACTACTTGGAGGGCTACCGCTTTACGGTAATCACGGATCAGCAGGCCCTCCGGTGCGCAGTCTGGAGACCCCCCATCGGGCGACTAGCCTGGTGGGCCTTCGAGCTCCAGCAATATGAGCTCGAGGTCCAGTATCGGCGGGGCGCCCTGAATATGGTCGCGGACGCGTTGTCGCGCCGACCTGAGGTGGGCGCCGTATCGACAGGAACAACCTGCCCCTGGTACCATCAAATGAAGAGCGCGTGACCGCGGACTCTGCCGCGGGACCAGATTACGCCGTCCAGCAAGACCACCTCCCCCGCCACGTGTTACACGATCCCGACTTAAGTGAAGTGCCGGCGGAGGAGCAGTAGAAAATCTGCGTGCCCCGGGAGCAGCGGGCGAGTGTTCTCCGCTAGCTCCATGACGAACCGACAGTCGGCCACTTGAGGGTGGCAAAGACGATCGCCCGCGCGGCCCGCCGGTACTATTGGCCCGGCATGTTCCGGGACGTAGCCCGGTATGTCCGGGCCTGCGAGACGTGCCTCGTATACAACGCAGGCCAAACCCGCGGGCCTCATGCACGCTACCGCGGTAAAGGGTCCATGGGAGCAGGCCACGGTGGACCTGGTGGGCCCTCTGCCGCGGTTAACCGGCGGCCACGCGTAGGTTATAACGATGCAGGATCTCTAAGTGGCTGGAGATGCGCCCGCTCCGAAGGGAGCGTTGGAACGAGCGATAACCGAGAGCATCATCCACCGGCACGGCTGCCCCCACACGATCGTTTCCGATAATGGGAAACAATTCCGTTCTGCGCAATTCGCGAAACTTTGCGGGGCCTTCAGCATCCGTCATCGCACCACGCCCGTCTACGCGCATTGCAATCCGGTGGAGCGGACGAATCGCATAGTAAAAACGATGATCTTAAAGGATAGCAACCTTTGACTTTGAGAGACACCAGCTTGTACCACTAGGTACAAGCAACAATGCCTCTCTCTGTAGTCGCCGTCCGCTCGAGATAGCACTAGAGATGTCACTTCCGAACGACATCTCTTAACGTTATCTAGGGAGAGGAGAGTGTCGTGAGCGTGGAGCATCAGGCATACTCACAAGGGACATTCGGCAACGCGGAAATTCAAAAAAATCTGAAACTCTGCATAATTGTAGAGCAGATATACCTAATAACAAAACAATTTTTCGTTGGTGCCCAAAAACGGTTTTAAGGGTGGAAACAACCCCTTGAACAAAGTTGATTTTGTCTTTCTAAGCGAATATTATCGAAACTATTATCGAAAGATATGAAAAAATATTTTAGACAAAAGTTTTATGGTTTTAAAAGTACTTTATTATGCTATATTTAGATTTTTTAAAAATGTAAAATTGTGTATAAAATATCCCCCTCCTTCTCTTTTTTCAAATTGTTAAAATCAATTGTCCAACCAAAATAAAGCTTATTTTATGACAAATTCAACCATATATAATAACATTATGTTTGGAAAAGTCAATATTGAAAAAAAAATTAAAAATGCTCTTATATATATGCTACGCGTACCAAACTTATAGGTTCGCTGCTTGACGATGGCATTTCTTTCTCCCTCATAATTACTGACTGTAAAAGGTAAGGAAGGAATAAAAACAGGTAATCTAAGAAAAGAATAAAGTTGATGTTAAGAAGTAAGTTGAAGAAGAACAGCATGATAAGGAGGACGCAGAGAGAGTGTATATAACCCTAATATAGATAATCTTTTAAATTCAATTGTAAAGAACAAATAAGGAAATGAATGATATGAAGAAAAAAGGAGAACACACACGGATTTAATAATGAAAAATATAATTTATAAATTTATTCAGTGTACATTTGTGTGTATGTGTTTTGCTTCATTCAGTATATAGGTTTTATTAATTAAGTAGTCGATATAGATATTCGAGTGAAAGATATCTTATATTTTGGTATGGATTATAATATATACAAATTTTACAGGAATTGAGGACAGTAAAATATTATTTATTCTATATAATTATTACAATAATGATATTGCTCAAAGAAATGTTCAAAACAAAAATATTGCTTGCACCATGCACAACGTATAAAAGCCATTTTACCACAAATGCTACATTTTGGTATACGTTTTTCTTCTTTAAAATAGCAATAATCGATTCGATTATGAAATTTTTCAGGCCGTGTTGATAAATAACCACTTTTATACCAGCTATATCTAAATAAATTTCGAAATCTTGGAGAAGACAGTTGATTGTGTGTTAAAGATTGCAATTTTATTATGTTATTACGTAAATGTAAATTTATGTCATAATTATTTATAATAACACTATGAGAAAAGCTTCGAACAAAATTTTTCCAGATTCTGAAACCAAAAACATCTAATGGCTATATAAAAGCAGTTGTTTTCTTTGGTATTGTTAGAATATTTACATGTTTGTCTTTTGGTACAAGTTCTTCCAATTGGTTCGGGCAATGTCCTGTCCATGAATCAAGCAGTAGTATACTTTTCTCTCCAGTGTTTGGTAGATACACTTCTTGAAACCAATTTTTGAAATGTTCAGTTGTCAATTTCCCTGATTTTGAAGCCGCAATGTAAATATTCACTGGTCTAAAAAGAGTTTGTTCTACTTGTGGTCCAAAAACACCAGTAGATTCTTTTAATACTATATACAAAGGCGAAAGGAGATGTCCATCTGCAGATATAATAGGCATAATGGTGTAGCTATGAGTCATAGCAGATAAAGATTGGATAGTAGCTCCAACTGTCTTCACTCCTACATTAGCTAATGTTCTTCCTGCATATATTTCTAAATTAAAGCCACTTTCGTCCGCATTATAAGTTGATTCAGTACCGATTACATTAATATGTGGCTTTACTGTATTTACAAATTCCTCAGCGTTTTGACGTATAGTTAGATCAGTTAAATGAGAAGACCGCGTTTTAAATGCAGTTATTTTACATGATGTAATACGATGTGCCTTTTTAAAATTCCATATCCACCAATTTCCTGCTTTAAATGAAGAAAAATCCACTTGTTCCTTTGCTTCTAATACCCATTTTCGCAGATTTATATCATGAATAATAAGTCCTCTATTAACAGCTTCTTGGAATTTTATAAGAACATATTCAGCAATAACTACAAGTTTGTCTGTATTTGAACCCCCACGCATTATATGTTCTTGCCATCTGTGCAATTGTTGAATAGATTTTACCTAGAAGAAAACAAATCTCAATATTAAACAATTCGAATTCAAAAATAAAAGAAGTTATATACGAATTAAATGTTCACGAAACATCAAATTGTAAAACTTAAAATAAAAAACAACGCGACTCTAACTATATAATTTACAGCTTTGGTCATAAGTATAAAGCATCTCTAACTCATTGTATTTTCCTAGAAATCAATGCATATACTCATAGTAAATATATAATCTCTTTACAATAAATATTATATTAATATTTTATAATATAATGTGTATATTATATTTACGTATATTATATTTATATTATAATTTATATTATATTAATATTATATTATATTACAATAAATATTGTAAAATAAATATTATTTTCCACATATTCTTATATTATATTTTTTTATTATATTATTTTTCCATATACTCGTATACTATATTATGTTCTCCATATATTCATATAGTATGTTTTTGTTACACAATTTAAATAAATTTTTTGGGATGCTTTATACTTATAGTCAAAGCTGTATGTACAATGACCGACAATGATGCGTTCCGCGAGAGGGGAAATAGAGTTCTCTCTGTCGCGGAACGAATCACTGCCGGTCACTGTACACCGTAAAAGCCTCAAGTATTTTACTATATATTATTCTTCTTATTTTTTAATTAAACTTTACTTTTCTAAAACGATGTTGTACAGAAGTAAGAGATAAATGTCCTTTCTTTCCACTCTTCCAAAATTCGATTGCCTTTTTCTTATAATTTAAGTTTACATTTCCACCTTCATCATCCACAGTGCAAACTTCATTTCCATAATTATCTTCTTCAGCATCAATATCGTACACATCTACAAATTGTACGTCATGCGGTTCTGATGGATCGTCAAAATCAAGTCCCCACTCATGTTCGATCGTAATATCGTGATGTATAGCACTCTTTATTAAATCAGTAATTGTATCATGGAGTTCCACCTCTTGATGATTAACAGGAGTTATTGCAATATTTGTGAAATGAAATGTCGCAATTAACAAATTAATAACATTAGCTGGATTTATTACTGACATTATGATACAAATCTTAAGGATATTTTAATTAAACATTTCTCACAGCAATAATAATATACGTACTGCTTCAATAACTGCTTCAATAACACTGAAATGTATTCCAAAATGGACAGCTTTTATATGCAAATGAATGAAGATAACATATGTCAATATAATGAACCTTGATTGCATTGTACTTGATAAAGAGTGCTATTTTGGTCGCACAGTCATAAAACTTGTGACAAGTGTTTTGCATGTTGCCATGATGTACACACACGTGCGCACGTACAAAAACACACATACACACACACATATTTATTTATATTTACGCGCGTCGTTTAAATTAATGAAAAAGGTAGCCGCAATGTTGGCAAAATAAACGTCTATTACGTGAAATTTTATAATTTATAACATTTTGAAATATTAGTGACTGTATCCTTATCATGCTATTTTTCTCCTACTTACTTCTTAACATCAACTTTATTGCTTTTTTAGATTTTCTATTTTCTTCCTTCCTTATCTTTTACAGTTTGCAATTATGAGGAAGATTTGAGGAAGAAAGAAATGCCATCGTCAAGTAGCGAATCCTTAAGTTTGGTACGCGTAGCATACATATAAGAGCATGTTTAATTTTTTTTTCAATATTGCCTTTTCCAAACATAATGTTATTATATATGGTTGAATTTGTCATAAAATAAGCTTTATTTTGGTTGGACAATTGATTTTAACAATTTGAAAAAAGAGAAGGAGGGGGGGTATTTTATATACAATTTTACATTTTAAAAAAATCTAAATATAGCATAATAAAGTACTTTTAAAACCATAAAACTTTTGTCTAAAACATTTTTTCATATCTTTAATAGTTTCGATAATATTCGCTTAGAAAGACAAAAATCAACTTTGTTCAAGGGGTTGTTTCCACCCTTAAAACCGTTTTTGGGCACCAACGAAAAATTGTTTTGTTATTAAGTATATCTGCTCTACAATTATGCAGAGTTTCAGATTTTTTTGAATTTCCGCGTTGCCGAATGTCCCTTGTCAGTAGTTTAGAGCAGTCGCCCGGTAAGCGAAAGACCCGGATTCGATTCCCGGTCTAGCGATTAACGCGCTCTCGATATTTTTCTCTCTTCGGAACGAAAATAAGATGCAGGTCCCGTACGCACGGCGTCCCGTCGCCACCTAGTACGCCCTCCTTTTTTCATGGGATATATGTGTTTATATGTGTCAATTAATATATGGGGAAGAACCACCGGAAGTGGGACACATATTTAACCACCCTGCAGTTTGCTTATAACTCCGCCGTCCAGGACTCGACGGGGTACAGCCCGGCTACAAGGACGGGAGTTGAGTCCTTGGCCGGAAACACGCACCGCCGCTTCGGCGGAAAGCCGCCGCCGACAGCTCGAGGAGGTCTACGAGGTCGTCCGTGTAAATTTGGCGCGAGCTTTCTAACGCCAGGAGCGCCGTTATAACTTGCGACGGCGCTCCTGGCGGCCTACGATAGAGGAGACTGTATGGCGATGCGAGTATCCCCTATCGGATAAAGCACGAAGCTTTAACGTCAAACTCGCGCCAAGATACTCCGGGCTGTACGAAGTTCGCCGGATAATCTCGCCGGTAATCGTCGACCTCCGCGTCAACAACGGCAAGTGGCTACGAAAGATACACATACAAGATTTAAAGTCGAGTAACAATAACGATGAAGAGCCACAGGACGCGGAGATTGACGACCCAGAAGGGGAAAATGAAACAGAGCCCGGGGTATAAAAAAACGACAGCCTCGAGCCAAGAAGCGCATATCTTCAAGAGCTGTCGCTCGGCGATAAGAGCGAGTTTTTGAGGCTGAAACGAAAGCAAAAGCGATAGCGATAAGCGACTCCCGAATGGAGATCGAGGATCTAGCCGCCTTCTGGACGGACCTCTCCGACGACGAAGAGATAGCCCCGGCCGCTCCGCCGCCGTCGACGTCGCCACCACCAGCGACGTCACCGCCGATGTCACCGTCGCCACCACCAGCGAGCACCCCGCCGCCGTCGCCGAGGCCACCGAACCCCCAAGTTTCCGCGAGGGGGACCAGAATTCAGCGGTCCGACACGACGCAACGGAAGAAAGCAGTTATGCCTACGGCTCCGCTACCTGGGCGCCGAAGACGCCAGCTCAAGTCGCTGACAGCCACCACAAGGGCCGTCACCCGCCCTACGCGGACGCCACCGGTCAGTCCGCCACCACAATGGCCATCGCCGCAATGGCCACCGTCACCGCCGCAATGGCCGCCACCACCGCCGCTGCCGACATCGCAGTCACGAGCCGCAGGAACACCGCCCCGTCCGACGAAGCGACCACCCTCAGGTCCGACCCCCGTCCGACCGCCGAAAGTTCTCCGACCGGTCAGCCAGAGGCCACCGCCGCCGGTCCTCGTTAAGGTGGAGCCCGGCATCCAGAAACTCGGGCCGCACTCGGTAGTACACATTAGCCGCCGATATCGCCTCAGAATACCCGAGGATACTGCGATTCCACGCAGACAGGTAGCTCCGGTCTAGCCGCTCCCTGCCGGACGACCCCCCTTCCAGGGGAGTGATGTAACGTGGTGCACTCGCGCCTCGTTACTACCGGCCCGACCGACCATCCGTCGGGCCAAAGAACGGCGCTTAGTGCCACCCTAAACGATCGCCAATATCGCGCGCCGCCGTCATCACGCGCCGCTCGATCACCGCCGTATCAATCGTAGAGAATACGACTTTAAAACGGCAGCGATCGAGCTTCTCAAGACCAGACCGATCCGTACCGTCATTCGATCTAGGCGCTTTATGCCGAAGGAGAGAATATCCACCGTTTCGCTCTGCCTTCCGCCTTCCGATTACCCGACCGACGACTAAGCAAACGGGATTGTGCGTCCGCAGTCTCGATCGAGCGTGCTCGATACTTAGCCGTCTCCCGTCTTCCTGGGCTCGTGCGTGCGCGTGCTCAGTCGAGCGTACTCGGCCGTCTTTAACCTTTACCCGCCGCCCTGAGTCAGGGCTTCGTCCTGTTATGCCCTCAGTAAGCATGACGAATTATGACCTGTAATTAATATACATTAATTATATTGGCGAAAGTGCCATGTGAAGCACTTCCGCCTACGCCGCACGTATTACAAGCTAAACATCACGCCACACAGCCAAAAGTCCCAAATGTCCTACATTTGGCAATAGACAAATAATACACTGTCTGCATGGATCAAAGGCTACAAGTGGCGCAATGCTTCCGCAACGCTTGCAGATTCCTTCGGCGATGAGCTTAGATAAATTGGCCACCGTCGCCTAAGAATAGTAGAGCACAAGAGCACACGAGCACAAGCACAACAGAGCAGAGCCAGACCACCGGCCGACCGAACCAGACGTATATCTATCTCTAGGACGCGACTGTAGCGCAGCAGTGAAAGGAGGGTCTGTCAAATAAAAACCCTTTTCTTTGTTAAGTATTGTCTTAATATCCTCACTACCACCGTCTCGTATAACGGATCCCGCAACAATTTGGTGGCAGCAGTGGGATTGTTTTAAAAGATTGTCAGCAAGCCTGCATCTGAAACAAAAAACGAGAATTATTCGTGAAAAATGTTTCACGGAAACCAGTGGTAAAGTCAAGGAGGAGAGTGAGTTAATAAGAGGCTCGAAACACACTGAAGGAGCGTCACTGACGAATGCAGCAGCCAACCACTAACAGGTAGTTTAGGGGTAGACGCGGATTAACTATTTGCTTTACTCTAAATAATAATAGAAGGAATAGAAGATTTAAAAAATATGTCCGTGCAAATGCTCGCGCGAGGAAATGTCGGAATAACTCCCACCGATGCCGCGCTAGTAGTGCCATACGAGCGAGATTCATACAACAGACCACATCCAGAGAT
This sequence comes from Harpegnathos saltator, assembly GCF_003227715.2. Classification (NCBI taxonomy): domain Eukaryota; kingdom Metazoa; phylum Arthropoda; class Insecta; order Hymenoptera; family Formicidae; genus Harpegnathos; species Harpegnathos saltator. The sequence continues at coordinate 200,798 of NW_020230719.1, read as the reverse complement.
AGATAAGATCGGCCGGAACACAAAGAATCACGCTAGGCTGCGCGAAGCAATGGACCATATTCCACTCTTCGACTGATCGAACGAGGGAAAATTGATGGAATTCTTAACTGCGTGTGATTACGCATTTGAAACAATACACTCCGCAGATGAAGTTGCATTAGTAAGGGCAATGATTTGCACAAAATTAAAAGGAATCGCGTTAGTTGAGACAAAGAATCGAAGTCCGTGCAACTACGCAGCGTTAAAAACCACATTAGAAGTGTGTTACGCGAGGAAAAATCCTGTACACGGTTACATCGCGAATTTAATTACGCACGATAACAACCGGGAGAAGAAGCACGTGTCTTCGGAAAACGAGTAGAAAACTTGGCGGCCGAACTATTCATGGCGACCACCGAAGGCAACGAGTATTCCGAGCATGAAAAGAGCACTATACATCGATATATTAAACAACAAACACTCGTGAACTATCAATTAGGGTTGAACGAGAAATTACAAACGATAGTACACTCTCGCGCCCTTGCGACTTTAGCAGACGCGATAATTGAAGCCGTAGAAGAGGAACGGGTAAAAGGGGTAGGAAGTACCAATAGCCGCCCCAATGAAACCACGCGATATCAAAAATACGCAATGAGTATGCCCGCGCGAGAACCACCAGCATTGAAATGCCTAAAATGCGGAAAGCTGGGTCACACCGGGCGAGAGTGCCGTAACAGCCGATACGGAACTCGATTTTCATTGCCTAAACCTGAGGGAATCGCGCACGTAAACAATGCTATTAAACATTGTACGTTCTGCGACAAGTCGGGACATACACGCGAGGAGTGCAGAAACCTCCACGGGAAAACGACGCCCGCACACGTCGCAGACACACCTAAAACGCGAAATCCGAACCTACGAACGGTGCAGTTCCGCGAGGAGAAAAATAGACTCTCGCAAAGTACGCAAAGCGACGAAGATAGCGATCGCGATGAAGAGCGCAGACGACGAAAACCCTCCCGCGCGTATCCAATCAATCAATTGCAACCTCGAAATAATAATAAGAAAAAAACGGGATTAGAACTGATCTATTTAACCCTAAAACAATTTAAAAGAGAGAAAACACCGTTCCTGCTAGATACCGGATCCGCGACAAGCTTTATTAAATTACGAAATCTCAAGAGTAAAACCCTAATTGATGAAGAACAAGAGTTTACCGGGATAACCGGACATACAATATACACCCTCGGAAGATTCCGCGCAACAATCCAAATAGGAAAAGCAGCTATCAAGCACATTATTTATGTTGTGCGCAACGATTCCCTATTGATTACGAGGGAATATTTGGAATTGATTTCCTACAAGTAACGGAGGCCACCTGCGACCATAAGGAAAGACAACTAACAATAATGGGTACACACCTAAAATTGTATCCCCACAGGTCCTCCGATTAAAACCGCGCTGCACGACAATACTCCTCGCGACGATAGATAAAAATAAAACCGGGTTTGTATATTCTAAAGAAATACGCCCTGGAATATTCATCGGCAACTGCTTGGTAAAGCCTATAAACAACTGCAAAATCAGCATATTGAATACTACAGAAAGAAAAATCGAAATGGACATGTCGCATGTAACAATAGAAGCTATAGATAACGCTGTGGAAATATACGCGACACGGACAAGTCATCGCAACGCGATACCTGAATCACGCGCCGACCGCGTAAAAGAACTATTACGCGTAGAACATTTACCAGGTGTGTCGGTAATTCCTTTCCGGTTTTTTCGCTAAAGAAAACACGTTATTTACAATGGATAGTTAAAATATATTTATTCAAAGTATTGGCCATTTGATTCTATACATTTTGCCCATCTCTCAGGCAATTTATGGATGCCATTCCAAAAGAACTGTTTCTCCTTTGAGCTAAACCATTCATCGAGCCATTTTTTAACTTCTTCGAAATCGGCGAAGTACTGCTCTGCAAGCGCGTGCCCCATCGATGCGGAAAGGTGGTAGTCGGATGGAGCCAGGTCTGGAGAGTACGGCGGGTGCGATAAAACTTCCCATCCAAGTGATTTCAACACTTCTTTGACTGGTTTTGCTGTATGAGACGGCGCGTTGTCATGCTGCAAAATCACCTTATCATGTCTTTGAGCGTATTGTGGACGTTTTTCAATCAATGCACAGTTCAAATTGATTATTTGTTGTTGGTAGCGATCAATATTAACTGTTTCTCCAGGTTTCAACAGTTCATAATATACGACACCAACCTGGTCCCATCAGACACAGAGCATGGTTTTGCGACCAAAGCGATTTGGCCTTGCAGTCGATGGGCCGCCTTCGCCAGGTGATAACCACGATTTTTTTCGCTTGGAATTTTCGAAATAAATCCATTTTTCATCACCCGTTACTATTCGATGCAGAAATGACTTCCTTTCATACCTTTGAAGCAGCATTTCACTGACGATTTTTCGATTTTCCAATTGCCTGTCATTCAATTCATGTGGCACCCATCTTCCCATCTTCTGGATTTTTCCCATCGCTTGTAATCGTTCACAAATTGCTACTCGGCTCACATTCAACTTTTCTGCAAATTGTTTTTGAGTTTGTGTTGGGTCTTCATCCAATAACTCCTGCAATTCCGCATCTTCAAACGTTTTCGACCTACCAGGGCGTTTTTTGACTTGAACGTTGAAATCACCACATTTGAATTGTCGAAACCACGTTTCACATGTTCTTATGGTTGGAGCATGCTCACCGTAAGTCTCTACCAGCAAACGATGACTTTCAGCGGCTTTTTTCTTTTGATTAAACAAGAAAAGTAATGCGTGCCGCAAATGCACGTTTTCAGGCACAAAACTCGCCATTTTCGAAAAATTATTAATCTATAACGCTGTTATTTTGGTGGAACGTAACTTGTGTAGTTTTGAGGTTAATGTCAGTAGAATAAAATGACATATGTATCAAATCATAACATTGCATACTTATGGCTAGTGACATCTGTTACAAAAACCGAAAAGTAATTACCGACATACCTGGTAAATAGCGAAGAGCGAAAAGCAATCGAACGAATTTGCGCTGACTACAACGATATATTCCAGTTAGAAGGCGATTCATTAACTCATACGAACGCCGTGCGACACGAGATAAACGTGCAATCCGACACCGCGTCCGTAAACATAAAATCGTACCGCCTGCCGGCGAAGCACAATCACGAAGTCAATTCACAAATAAATGAAATGCTGCAACATCAAATAATTCGTCCGAGCCGCAGTCAGTGGAACGCCCCACTCCTAGTGGTGCCCAAAAAACCTGACGCATCCGGAAAATTAAATCTTCGAGTAGTCATCGACTTCAGGAAGTTGACTGATTTAACTATTGGTGACTTATTTCCACTGCCCAATATCGCAGATATACTGGACCAATTAGGAAGTGCGAAATATTTTACAACATTAGATCTCGCCTCGGGATACCATCAAATTGAGATGGCGGGGCGCGACAAAAGAAAGACTGCGTTCTCTACCTCTGCGGACATTTTGAATTAAATCGGATGCCATTCGGACTTAAAAACGCGTCAGCAACGTTCCAAAGACTCATGAACACGGTATTGACAGGACTTCAAGGAATCGAGTGTTTGGTATATCTCGACGATATAGTACTACATGCCGCGAGTCTAGAGGAGCATAACAAGCAACTCAAACACGTATTGAACCGGCTGCACGAAAATCGATTAAAATTGCAGCCAGATAAATGCGAATTCTTACGCAAAGAAGTGGTATATTTAGGCCAAGTAATTTAACGTAAAAAAAAGGGAATCCTACCGGACCCTACGAAACTAGAAGCCGTCATAAGTTTCCCTACTCCAAAGAAAGTAAGTGATATACAATCCTTCATCGGATTGGCAGGTTGCTATCGAAGATTTATAGAAGATTTCTCACGAATAGCCAAGCCTTTAACTAAGCTAACAAAAAAGAAGGAGCCGTTTTTATGGACTCAGGAACAGCAAAACGCGTTCGATACATTAAAAACTAAATTAACTACCGCATCAGTCCTAACAATTCCCGATTTTGCGAAAGAATTTGTCATTACTACTGACGAGTCAGATTACGCCATCGGAGCTACATTGTCGCAGGGAGGAATAGGTTAAGATCAACTGGTAGCTTACGCTAGCAGAATTTTATCGCACGCCGAGCAAAACTACAACACGACGGAAAAGGAACTGCTCGCAATGGGCAGTTAAACATTTTCGACCGTACATGTATGGGACAAAATTTAAAATTGTCACCGACCATAAACCATTAGTATGGCGATTAAAGTTAGAAGAATACGACTATGAGATAATTCGTAAAACAGATGTCGTGGCCTTCGCGCCTGATGCACTAAGGCTGGTTAGGTTTCGGGTTCGTTCGTGGTCTTAGGGATTGGGATCCCGAGCTTCGCTGGGGTCCAGGCGAGATAGAAGTAGTCTGTCGTACAAAGGAAAATGGCGTTTCGTTCCTTCTTACACTTGCGCTTACGTTCTAATGTAGAATAACGGACCCGGATTTATACGTTAACTATCGCTCAGTTCTCGGTTCAATCTTCTATCTGTTCTTCTTTTTCGGCTCCAGTCTTATATATCCTGGTGCTTATGGTATGACTGATACAATAACCTACTTTCGTAGTCTCAGTCAGCAGAGTTGCAAGTTTATGTATTACAAATATTATTACTTTATGTATTATATGTTTTAGTATTACTTTATAGCGTCAGCACTTTAATCGAATTGTGTATTGCGCGCTTACTAACTAACTGTAACGTAAGGTGGAATAATTAGGACACTGTTATAATACCCTCCCCCTATTGGGAACAGAAAACGGAGGCACGACGTTTTCGCATAATAAATAATAACAATAATTATACAAACAGATACAATTATATGTGTTCCCGGTGACAGTTTTTTTCTTACAGTCGTGTCATGTTAATGCTAGATCCCCTTTTTTCATGTCGATTACTGCGTTACTGCGTTACTTACTGGGTTACTGCGTTTGCGTTTTCTTAGTTGTTTAATGACCCATATGGTGGAGATTGTTATTATTAAAATAATTATGCAGCTCATCGTGGGGAAGATGATGTGGCTGTGCGTGCATAATGGGTTTTGTTTGTTTTCTAAATTTATACTTATATCTTCTAATTTGGTACTTAATTTTAATAATTTGTCAGGATGTGGAATTTTCTTTAGATATAATTGTGGTATTTTGTTCTTGTGTTCCTCTACTAGTGGTTTGGTTCCCAGGATGGTTAGATTGTAATCAGGTAAATATGTTGGAATTGTATTTTCCTTTATCGTACCAGGAGCAGCTAGAGTTATGTCGTCAATTGTGAACTTACATTCCTGGTATGCTTTTATCAATCCTGATCTTATAAGTTTGGCTAATTTCTTGACTTTTGGACAAGCTATAGAAATTGTTTTCTTGCAGGGTGTCGAGTATAACCATGAATGTGAATATTTCAAAGGAATAATGATCGTACAATTAATACTAATATATTTTGTACTATAACTTTGTATGAATGGTCGTGATTGCGCGTATATTTGTATTTCGTACGGTGTTTTGGAATTTATTTGATATACCGGATTATTTTGTTCATTTACTTATGTGGTTTGGGGTTGTGCGCATTTATCTAGATCTTGTTTGGTTAATATCATATATGTATGTTCGTCCTTGTCGATTGCTACCGTGAAGTAATTAATATCGGCTAAAGCGAAAATATTACTGTGGTTGAGTATAGGTATAGGGATTACATGTAATATATCATAAGCGATGTAGGTGACTAGTGGAATCCGTAAAATAGTAAAAAGGTATCCGTTCCTATAATAAACGCTTATAGTTATCAGTTTTTCCATTTCTAACCAATTTCCTATATCTATTGCAAATGGAAAATACGTCCCTTATGGTAATTTAAATGAGGTTTCCTTAAGCTTAGTTATTACATCGGCAACGGGTGTTAGGTGTGGGTGCAATACCCCATGTCTTAAATGCAGTAAATATTCTATTACGTTTTTTACGTCTCGCATTAAATCAGCAATAATCATATTTATGACGGCGAAATGTTCGTCTATTTCGTCCCATATTAGTTCTTGACGCTGTTCTAATTGAATTTTGCGCATGTGGTTTACTAAAATGTCTTCGTTATGACTTAAAGTAGTCTCTAGATTGCCTAGGTGAACTATAGTGGCGTTCAAGATTTCGATTTGGTGTTTCTGAGAATGTTGTAGAATCTGTTGGTTATTACTCAGTAAATGCATCTGTTCGATAATGATTTTTTCGTCATTCGCATCCATTATTCCAAATAGTATTTTTGTTATGGATCCTATTCCGTCTATCATTCCACGTTGCAGATTAGTGTGTGGCTTATATATTAAGTCGATGCTTTTTAGTAATTTCGTTACCCATTCGATGTCTTTTCCTATAACGATGTACAGATTGTAGCAAGTGGTTCTCACGGCATTCCCTAGATTTAGCTTGCTGCATATTTTTCTTGTCTGGTTGTCGTATTCTTGAAGTCTGCTCACTCTAGTGTTCAGAGAGTGTATCTCCAATTTGATCACTAATTTCCATACTGATTTGGTCTTGTACAAATGCCCTATTTTCTCAAAGTAGATTCCAGGATTATGTTGAAATTCCTGTATCTCGTATGCTGGGTCAAAACTGGGTTCTGTAGCAGTTAACTGTGTCGTCCCAAGGATTAATGCCCTGTAGTTGGACAGAAAGAGATGTTTCGGAATTTCCCTTTTTTCTCTTGTTTTATGTTAGTTATCGATGAAAAGTTTTAATCTATTCACATGGATGCGTATTGGTTTTCGTTCCTTTTTTATCATATAATTTACATCAGAGTTTTTCTCAATTATCTCATACGGTCCTATCCATAACGTATCTAGTTTTCTCGATCGTCCTCTCCGGACGGTTTCATCGTATAATAATGGGTGGGCATCAGGCAAAAGAGAGAGGCGGCAGTTGTCAGGAAGAGAGAGGAAACGGAAGCTCGCTTCGAGGTGGAGGCCGAGGACCTCTTCGGCAAGGGCATCCTTCGCTCGTTGAAGGACACACGCCATGCCGAGGAGGTTTTTAAGGATCCCGGCATGAGGGCGCTCCTGAGGGAGGCCAGATCGATGGAATTGGCCTCGGAGACGGGCCGTGTTGTCTAGGCACGGATTGGCTGGTGGCACGGAGGTTCAAGACTCTCAAGGGGACCTTCGTGTCACTGATGAACCGCGCCGTGGCCACTTCCGAAGCTATCATGACGACCCTCATTGCGAGGATCGCGGCGCAGGATGGGGAGGAGGATGCCATCTCCGAAGTCAGAAAGAAGATGGAGGAGCTACGGGAGGAGATGAGGAATCTCAGGGCCAAGAACGGCAGCTCGAGGAGGAGGCGAGGGCCAGGGAGATAATGGCTGGTCCAGCGTCTACACCGCAGGCAGCGACGACGACGTACGCTGAGCCAGCAGGAGACAGCAGGGCCTCGGAGGCAGAGGAAGTGACACGCCCGGGTCCATCGGGGGCTAAGAGGAGGTGGAAGACCCAAAAGAGGAGCATAGTCGAAAGCTCCTCGGAGGAGATCGGAAGGGGGGTCCCTCCAGCGAAATTCCGTCGTTCAACGACGATTTGCCGAAGAATCCCCCCCCCTCCTGTCTTCAGACCCCCGATTAAAGGGGTACAGAAGGAATTGGAGGACGACCTGGCGTATTTGAACCTGAGTCCAGAAGGCGAGGCGGAGTACAAAACCTGCACACGGGGGATTGAGGAGTTCCTCAGGCACAGGGAAAGGGTCGTGGCGGATAGAGGATCCTGGATCCCAGACAGGGAGCAGGTGAGGTCGGCTCCCACTCCCCCTCCCGCTCCGGCTCCCCCTTTTTTTTTATCATTCAGGAGAAACCCCTATCGGGTACCCCGACCCTGGGGGGAGCCGAGGTTATGTGGGACTTGCACCCACTAAAACTCCTGGAGGAATCTCCGGCAGGACAAAAGGCAAAGGACGGGGAACCAGTCCCCTATTCCTTCCCATCCGTCGCCGTCTCACGCGTGGAAGCGTCACTACTGATTAACGCGCGCCGCGGACTTAGTGAAGGGGGGGTGGTTAGGGGGGGAAGGGAGAGCAGTCTCTACCTCAAGAGGCAAAAGCATGCGCCCAATCACCATTCCCACACAAGCCCCGTCACCGTATCCCTCACTCCGAACCGGAAGGGGGAGTACTAGCCATGCTCGTCCTTGGGAACCTTTCCCAAGGACAAGTTCCTCACCACCGTTCCGGCGTTGGAAGCGCCGTCCATATTGTGACGCGCGGTGAAGCGGGGTAGAATATACTGACCCGCTGCCGACCAGCACTGTTTGGCCGGCGAGGGAGGGGGGTCTCCAAACCCCCCTTCCTCCACTCACTCCGGGTGTTCGAAGTGAGGAGGATGGAGAGGTGGGCCCGGCCTTCATCGGGTTGGTTCCACCTCCCCGATTTCCCCCCTGAGGCCCAAGGAAGGGGCAAACCCCCGAGGGCGGCACGCACAAAGGGAGGAAAAAGCCTCCACCCCCAGCGCCACAGGGAAGAAAAACCCGCTGCCAGGCAATGCGATCACTCGCCGCCCGGCTTGCAGGCGAAGACCGTATCCCTGCCGGGCTCGCAATGCCCGGGGGACCGACCGCCGGTCCACACCTAGCCCGACCCACCTAAGCAGGAACAGACCAGGCTGTTTCCCGGCCAGTCAACCAGGAGGGAGTAAAACCACCCCCTTATCCCCCGTCGCTCACCCATATCCGCAGACGCCACACCGCGTCCGCCACTGCGGTCAGTAATGACCACCTAATAGTTATAATACTCCCACCCCTGTTGCGGACGCCATCCGACGCCGGTTCCCACGGGTCCCGCGTTGGGAGGTCCACGACTACGCCCCGCCCCCCTCCGCCGGGAGGCCAGCCAACACGCAGGCCCTGCCATGCGGTGACCGACCTCTCGTTCGGCATCATGACAAACCGCACAACACAGGGTGCCCTTGCACTCCCGTGAGGTATGTCCGCCCTGCCCACACCGGTAGCACAGGCCACCGCGAACCACGGTGGCCACACAACCACCACGGGTGTGGCCCAGGCCCCAGCATTTAAAGCACTGGGCCGGCCTGGCCGCCAGCAAAACAATGCTGACGGCCGACCAGCCCAGCGCAAAGCCGCCCCTCTTGACGGTCTTAACAGCCGCCACCAGAGAGAGCCTGGCCCATGCAACCCCTCGGCCTCTGAGTCCCCACCTCAGAGGACCGAGCTGGATGGCCTCCGGCGCACATTCCGCGCATCCTGCCAACGCCATCTTGACCGCTTCTGGGGAGGCCGCCTCATTAAAACCAGTGAGGCGGACCTCCCCGCGCTGCACAGGCCGGTTAACAACCGCATCTGGCAATACAGCCCTCAGGCGCTCCGCCAGAGCGTCGGCCTTCTTCCCCTCAGGGCCGGAGTCCCGGACTCGAACAAGGAGCGCCCCATCAGCGCTACGTCCCACATCGACACCCGGGATCCCCATCTCCCGGAGGGGGATTTCTTCCGCCCGTTTCAGGGTCTCAGCATATGAGGCCCCTCTAGTCAGCCTCACAGTAACGGCTGCGGTTGCCGGAAGTTGCGGCCATCTCCTACCTTGTTTACTGGGAGTCGGCGGGACCGGAATGGGGGGCAGTGGGGGTATCCGGCCCCCGCCCGGCCCCGTCCTTCTTCCCACACTTCCTCGTTTCCTTCCCTTACTCAGAGGTGGCCTTATAGGAGGCAATTGTCCTCCTCGCCTCTCCAAGGATTGTCCACCCCTACCATTCCGAGGCTGGATGGGTACAACCCGATCCACGCCTCTACCTCGATCCATGTCCTTTTTTCTCTTCTTCTTCCGGTGCTCTGCGCACTCCCATTCTCCAACCCTACCCAATTCCCTATTTGGAGAAGGGGGACGGCCTGGTTTCCTGTGGGTATCACCGGCTTCATGTCCCCAGGGCTCCGTCCCCCACATTCCTCAATAATACGCTCGTCCTCCTTCTGGGTCGACACGTCTCTCCTCAAGTGTCTTTCGGCTGCATCAGTCGTCATGACAGCTACTGACCTCCACTCAGGTCTTCTCTTCGCATCCTCCTTGGCCTTCAGAAGTTCCTCTCTGCATCCAGCCAACTGGCTCTGGAGTAACCTCATTTCCTCCTTGGATGCCTTCAGGGCAGCCTCCGCTTCATCCCTTGCCTTAGCAGCCTTCTTGATATCAGAGGCCTTCTTATCCAGCTCCTCTGCCAAGTCTCGCCTCGTCTGTCGACTGACGTCATTGTCCATTATTACCTTGACAAGATCCTTCTTGCACTTGTTGAACTCATTCCTAAGTGCCCTTAGTTCTGCTCTAAGCTTAACTCCGTCATCCTGACACATACTTCCTTTTCTTAGGAGGGACCATATAAACTTCTTTGTATATTTCTTGAATTCCCTCCATTTTGCATCTGCATCATCGTACCAGCTGTCATTTCCAAAATCCTCTCTGTCAATCATGGCAGAAACAAATCTGGACATAGATTGCAAGTCCTTTTCCCACGCTATTCCCTTCTCCTCAGAGAAGTTGGAAGCGGGCATAAGCTCCACATCCTCTTCTTCTTTCTCAGCCATAGAGGACATTGACACATCCGTGTCTGGATTGGCCGCCGATGGCGACCCCTCCACCGATCCTTCCCCTTCCTTCCTCCTTCTTTTCCTCTCCTTTTGCTTTTTTAAACAATCTGCCATTAGTGTTTATCACCCACCACTACTGAGGGCTCGACCGGCCGGGCATACCCGCACCTCCGAAAACATGACCCGGAGGTGTCCCCGAGTTCCCCCGGGAGCCGGTCTATACCACTGGGTCGGGGAGGATCATCCGACCACTGGGTTCCAGCCCCTTACTCCCGCCCAGGCCCCATTGCTGGGACCCGGCCGGTTTCGGGGGCCCCCCGTCTCCGACCCCGGGGGTACCCTCAGTAGCGCCGCCACGCGGGGGACCCCGTGGAAGGAGCTAAGTCACCGCCGTCGCACCCCGACGGGACCGCTCCCCCACGGCAGCCAGCCTGACTACGTCGCCCGATGGATGGGTTTAGGGGTGATGCGATCCCCATCCATCGGGCACACCGGGGGACCCCGGCCCCGACCTCGGAATACGTCCAAGCGGCCCGGAGTCCCCCCGCCATCCTGGGTACCGTGAGGGGTCCCAAGCCCTCACGGTATGCAGACCCAGGTGTGACTCGCTCCTTCAGGCTGTCGGAGCACCGGCGTGCAATGCCCTCGGGAGCGCTCCCTACAAAACGGGAGAGTATGCTTGGTCCACCACAAGGGCTGCCGGAGCACCGGCGTGCAATGCCCTAGGGGGGGGGGAACTCCCTCCCAAAGCAAGACCATGTGCCAACATGACACATAAGGTCTCGTAACTACCCTGGGATGCTCTTAGCGGGCGTACCTCCCCACCGGGCCCTCCCTTCGGTTGGACCGAAGGTACTGCCCCAGTGGATCACGGGAACGCCCGAGCCCCTCCACCACGACAAGGTGGCATCCCGCGGAGGGGCTCCGGCTCCCCTAGCCGGCGAGGCGTTTGCCAACTCGGTTGGGGGTGGGAGCGCGGGGGCGAGAGGGAAGTTGACATTAAAGGAGAAGAGGACTACTGCTTAAAAGAGGAGAGAGCAAAGGAGAAGGAAGAAGGCGAGGGAGTTGCAGGAGCAGCAGAGGCTGAGGATGAAGGCCTAATGGTTAGCGGAACATCAGATCAGGAGGGAGCCAGGGTGGCACCCTCCCAGGCTACAAACGAAGGGGCTATCTCCAAGGCAGCAGGGAAGAAAGGTTTGATGCAGGACCGGAGGGACGCAGCAGCGGATCCCAGCAACGACAATACCAAAGGGAAGAAGAAGGGCACAAACCAGCCCAGGTTTCTGGGACCCCGGAAGTAACTCCCACAAGCAACTCCCAAGAGCCGAGTGTTACAGGTCTCGATACGTGGACTATGGTACTCGGGAGAAAGGAGAGTAAGAAGGAGAGGAGAGAGAGGAGGAGAAGAAGAAGAGCGGACCAACACCTCAGCCGGCCCCCGACTCGTAGAAGAGGGGAGCAGCAGGAGCGGCGGTGAAGCCGAGGCCTTCCAGATCGGCGGCCGTCACTGTCACGTGCCCCAAGGATTCCTACAAGGAATTCATGGTTGAGGCCAGACGCCGGATTAGGCCGACGGACATGGGCATTCCCGCAGCCCTCAAGATCCGCACGGCCCGTACCGGGGCTTTGCTCATCGAGGTGCCTGGCCTCAACGCCGGGCCTTCCGCCGACCGGTTTGCGGAGGAGCTCCACAAGCTGGCGGCGGAAAAGGGCCCCGACTATCGCATCCAGAGGCCGGTGAAGATCGCGATGCTATGACTCACCGGCTTGGATATGACGGTTGAAGCCGTGTGAGGAGGTGACGGCCGCCGTGACCCTCGCTGGGAGATGCCAGCCCACGGAGGTTTCCGTGGGCGTACTTAGTCTCTCCCAGCGAGGGACGGCCACGGTAATAGTGTGGTGTCCGCTAGCGGCGGCTGCCGAGGTCGCTGCGGCGGAGCGGGTCCAGGTTGGCTGGACCCGAGCCGGGGTGACGGCGCTGCCCGCTCGCGCAATGCTATGCTTCAGATGTCTGGAGCAAGGACACATGCGCGAGAGGTGCAAGAGCGCCATCGACCGATAACTACCGAAGCGATAATTGTTATCGCTGCGGTATCCCCGACCACCGCGCCTCGCAGTGCGAGGCGCCAGCGGCGCAATGCAGGCAGGAAAGCCGATTACAAGGTCGGTGGATCTGCTTGCCGGCCCCTCACGGGCCGGGAAAGAAGGAGGAGGAGGTGAGGAAGAAGAAGCAGGCTGGACCCGAAGCCAAGGGGGAGACGGCGCGTGCGCCCCTCTCCTGCGAAGGATATAAGGGAGGTCGGATCAACCTCCTCATCGACGGAGGGAACAGAAGACAGAGGGTAGGTCGAGCCGGCCTCCCTTCTTACAAAGGAGGAGGAATCGATGGCGGTGGAGGCAGTTGAAGTCCGCGTTCTGGACCCCACCGCACAAATGAAAATCCCGGAGGAGCCATTGTCCCAGAGGAAAAAGAAGAAAAGGGGAGCCATGGAAGCGGCAGCCCATACAGCAGAGCCGAGGGAGGTGACAGCAGCAGCAGAGGAGGAGGCGTCATCCCTCGACGGTTGCAATGGAGAAGGTGAGGAGGGTGGAGGTTTGTGCCACACTCCCAACAACCCTAGTTGAAGGGGAGTTGGAGAACGCGCCATCCCTGATTCCCCAGTTAGATGACCCCACTCATACTCTCCAGAGGAGGGGGTCATAGAGGTAGGACCCCTCTGTGCATCCGAAGAGGCATCTATGTCGGTTATGGTCATCATAGCAGAAACCTCCTCGGAGGGGATTCTGTCGGACATGGATATGTTCGCTCAGATAGATGGCCTCTCTGGGGAGGAAGATGTAGTGCGTCCGGAGGAGGCGTGAACGGCTTTGCCTTCACGTCCCTCCGGGTCATACAGGCTAATCTCGGCCGCAGTGCCCGAGCTTAGGACCTGTGGGTGAACAGGATCAACGAGCTGGGTGCTGGGCTGGGGTTGGCAACGGAGCCGCATTGGATCCCGATGAACAGCACTAGCTGGTTCGGGAGCCGATGCGGCTCCGCAGCTATGATGGTCCCGTGAAGGGGTCCCCCCTGTATACTCAGGGCAAAGGGGGACTCCTATGTGGCAGTTGATTGGAGGCCCATCACTGTGGTGGGGGTTTATCTCCCCCACCGCAGGAACAGGGTCGGTCTGGGCGAACTCGCCTACATCAAGGGGATCCTCGATGAGGTCGGGGATGTGGCTCGTCGCCATCTCCAACCCGTCGTGATAGCCGGGGATTTCAACGCCCACCCCACAGAGTGGGGTTGCAGTCCCCGGCAGGAGGATCCCCGGGGCAAAGCCCTGGTCGACTGGGACGCGGAGCTCGACCACCTGTTAATAAACAGAGGGTCGATCAGCACTTGCGTGCGGCCAAAGGGCAATCCGTCATTGACTTGACATGGGCCTCCATCTTGGCCGCCCGGATGTTCTGGAAGTAAGCGGTGGAGACCGAGAGTGAAACTCTCGGACCACAGGTGTATAGTATAGTCCATTGGTCTCCCCGCCCTTCCGCGGGTGCTGGACCGCCGCCCAGGAAAGGGGGACTTTCCCCATCCCATAGGGTGGGCCACCAATCAATTTGACGTGGACAAGTTCCAGGCGGCCGTCCTCGTGAGCACCTGACACCTTGCGGGGCCAGGTGTGTAAGACCCTAGCCCCCAGGATGGGCTAGGGAGCTGGTGTGCATCGTAGCGTCGGCCTGCGATGTTACGATGACTCGGTCCCACCCCCGCCGGCGCCGGTTATTGGTGGACGGAAGCCCTCTCCGAGTTGAGGGAGGCCTCCGTCCAGGCCAGACGGGCGTACATCCGGGCCGAGCGACATGACGGGGAAGCCGCGAGGGTGAAAGAGAGCTACTTCCGAGAGAGGGAAGCCCTCAAGGCCGCCATCGTCGAGGCTAAGCAGGGAGCCTGGGAGCAAATGGTGAGCTCCCTGGATGAGGATCCGTGGGGGCGTCCCTATAAACGAACGATTGGCAAGATCCGTCCGTGGGCGCCCCCATCAACGGAGGCCTGGACCCCCAGGCCCTCGAGGGGCTCCTGGACACTCTCTTCCCGATAGTGAAAGGGCCCCCCCCAGATCCGTTCTCCGGAGATGCGGGAGAGGGACTGGGATGAGAGCCTGGAAGTCTCTCCAGAGGAGCTCGCCATGACCAGGAAGAAGCTCAGGACCAAAGGCAAAGCGCCTGGCCCCGATGGCAATCCTGGCCGTGCCTGGACTCTCGCCCTCGGCGAGGGGGACTCGTCCGCGGCTACGCGGGACACATTCAACGGGTGCTTTAGGGAGGGAATATTCCCCCCAGAGTGGAGGAGGGCCTGGTTGGTCCTCCTCCCGAAGGAGAGCAAAGCACCCAGCGGCGCGCCGACCTTTAGGCCGATATGCCTGCTGAATGAGACGGGCAAAATGCTCGAGCGCATCATTGCCGACTGCCTCATCCAGCATCTGTCTTCGGAGAGATCGAACCTCCATGACCACCAATACGGGTTCAGGCTCGGACGGTCTATGCTGGATGCCATCCAGCACGTCCGGGTCCTGATCCGTAGGGTCGTGGAGGAGGAGGGCGGGGTGTTGATGGCAGTGTCGTTGGATATCACCAACGCATTCAACATCCTGCCCTGGCCGGAGATTGGACGGGCGCTCGAGTATCATGGGGTGCCCGTCTATCTCAGGCGCATCCTATCGGCCTACTTCGGGGACAGGGACCTCGGCTACTCGGAGAGAGGCGGGGTCCAAGGTCGGCGCGCCATGGAGCGTGGTGTTCCGCAGGAGTCGGTTCTTGGCCCCCTGCTGTGGAACATCACGTTCGACCGGGTGCTTCGCTCTCCCTTCCCCCCTGGCTGTCAGGTTATCTGCTATGCAGATGACACGTTAGTAGTAGCCGGGGGGAGAGGTTGGAGGGAAGCTCGCTTCCGAGCGGAGGTGGCGCTGGAGTCCGTGGTGGGTACCATTAAGTGGCTGGGACTGAAAGTGGCGCTTCAAAAGACGGAGGCCATGTATTTTCATGGTCCCAGTGAAGGGGCGCCACTGGAGTCCCGGGTCCTGGTGAATGGAGTCCGCGTCCGCGTCGGGCCCACGATCAAGTATCTGGGCCTGACGTTGAACGGCCGCTGAAATTTCGAGGCCCATTTCAGTAGACTGGCCCCTCGGGTTCGTAAAGCAGGTCTGGCATTGGCCAGCCTGATGAGGACCCAGGGGGGCCCCGGATGGCACGCTCGACGTCTCCATATTGGTGTGGTGCTCTCGATCGCCCTTCATGGGGCGCCCATATGGGCGCCCTTACTTATGGCCACCGGCCGTAACAAGAGTTGCCTGCAACAGGCGATGCGGTCGGTGGTCGTGAGGGCGATTCGGGGGTACGGCACCATCTCGTATAGGGCGGCGACGGCCCTGGCCGGCTCCCCCCTGTGGAGCTCCTTGCCGAATCAAGGCATACTCTCTATTGGAGAGTGAAGGAGCTCCGTGAGGAGAGGGAAGGTCCATCGGCCAGGGACCTGAGGGCCTTGGCATTCCAGGCCAGATCCCGAGTTCTGGAACGGTGGTCAGCCATATTGGCTGATCCCAAAGGATTCGGGATCTGAACGGCCGAGGCCGTCTGCCCCTGTGTGCCAGAAATGGCAGACAGGCGGGGACGCGGGTTCACTTTCCATATGGTGCAGGTGCTGACCGGACACGGGTGCTTCGGTCGCTACCTGCACCAGATTGGAAGTGAGCCCACTACAGGCTGTCACCACTGCCCGGAGCCGCAGGACACGGCGGAGTACAGTCTGGCCGTGTGCCAGGCTTGTGCTCCGCAATGCCGTGTCCTCGTCCGGGCGGTGGGGTGTCAGGAGGCGGCCCTCTCGCTCCCGCACTTACTCAAAGTAATGTGCGGGAGCGAGGAGGTTTGGGGAGCGGCGGCCTCCTTTTGCCGGGACGTCAAGTCCCGCAAGGAGACCGCCGAGTGGGAGTGCCGCCCTGGAGTCCGTCGCAGGGAGCGACAGAGGGGGCGGCGCTCCCCAAGAGTGGGAAGCGGGCCCAAATTGGCGCCGGCTGAGAAGCGACCTCCGATTCCTCGGAGGCGCCCTCGGCCGCCTCGGACCCGGCTTCGACAGCGCGACGAATGCGAGTTAGGGGCAGTAGTTTTTCCCTCGCCCCACAACGCGAGTCGGTGATGAAGGAAGAAGGGGAGTGGAGGCCCGGTTGGCGCCGGGTCTTTCCCTGCCCCCAATCATCACCTTAGTGGGGAAAGGAGGCGCGGAGGGAGGGCGGGTGTCCCCTCCCTCCATAAGTTTGACCGGAAGGTCCACCCGGTCGGCAACCGGTCGGGGCACCACGCTCTTTACTCCTTTTTAAGGGAGGGAGGGTGTGCAGTACTTAGGCGTAGGGCTCCAGGAGAGCCCCGGGTCGGAGTGTCGGGGAGGGAATGCAGGCGTAATTTCCCTGACTCACCCCACTTCGGCCCGATCGGTAGGCACCCCGGTGGGGTTTTAGCCGGTAGGAATCCGGCATAATACACGCCTCCCCCCCAAGCGGCGTAGGTATCTACGAAGGATTTCCCAACCATTATAAAAAAATGGGTTGACCCTGGGTGACGGGGGAGGGGGCCTGCCCCTCCATTGTGCCGGGAGAGAGGCGGGTGCCTCCCGTTGCGCTTCCCCGGGATTGTTGTGTGACCCGGAAGGGCGATAAAGGTCCTCCTGCCCGCAGTTAAGTGCGGGCAGAATTTTCTCTCGTCATGTCCGGAGGGGATTTCTTCCCTTGGTGCGTGCCGCTCCTGGGGGGATGTTTCTCCCTCCCGCAGTGATGGGATAAAGAGGTGAAGCGGGATAACCCGATGGGCCCCGGGCTCTGCCTCCCCGCCCCCCCCATCTCAGACCATCCGAGGTTGGGTTGAGTGAGGGGGGCTGGACCCCCTCCCTCGGCGGCCCTGTGTAGTATCGGGGTTCCGCGCGTCGCGTTGTACGGGACGAAGCGCTTCCCGAACGGAATGGTGGTAAAGAAGGCCTAAGGCGCGCGTGAGGGGTATGTCCCGCTCTCTTACAGGCCGACCTTCCCCTTCCAATTAGTGGGGCCTAGAAAAGGGTGGGGCTTAATGGAACAGCGATCGAGGAGCTCCTGACTTGCGAACCAGGGGCGACTCTCCCTTCTTCTCCTTCCTTTCTCCCCGCTAAGTCCCACGACGCGTGGTGCCGTAGAGGGGGCCCAATACTAGCCCATAGGGTGCGTGGGGGGAAGAAGCAATAGGGGACCCTGCACACAGCACCCTCCTGGCAGGTGTTTCTCAGGAGGTTTAGTGGGTGCGAGTCTCACATAACCCCTGCCCTCTCTCCCAGGGGACGGAGTATCCATAATGGGTTCCTTCTGGGATAGAAAAAAGTGTACCATACCCTCCCCAAGAGATGGTCTCTCCTCCCCAAAAGATGGGCCTTCGGTCGGCTTGACGCGGACAGGTTCCAAGCGGCCGTCCTCTCTCCCCCGTGGACGCCACCTTGTCGTGGTGGGGGAGCTTGAGGGTCCCAATGAAGTACAGAGCTGTGCCGGCTGGGGTTTCGTCCCCTGGCAGGTCCTACCATGCCGAAGTGGTCTGTACGGAGGGACCGAACTAAGAGCGTCCATAACACTCCTGGATGGGCAGCTGCCTCCAGGAGTTACCCAGGGACTGGAGGGTCGTACTTGTTCGGCCCAAAGTTCCCTACAGCGCGGACAGTGCGAGCTCTTTAGCCTTGGGTAGGCAGGTTCTAGGGGAAGGAAAACCCCGAAGATAAACCCGTGTGTGCAGGGACACGTAAAATCCCCGCATTTATGAGTAGTATGTTTAAGAGATGTGAAACCTCTCCGGTACTCGGAGCCGGAGAATGGCGAGAGGGGAAGTATTGTCCCGGCACCCCCCCCTCGTCATCATGCGACGAGCCAGGCGATATGTGCCAGGTGGGCACATCGTCATGTAACGACACATACCGGCAAATGTGTCGTTACGCTGACTGCCGCTAAACATCACGCGGCCGTCAGCTGAGCGCACGCCCCCCGACCCGCGCTGTCACCGCGCCTGTCAACGCGCTCACCCGAGGCTGGCCGAAGACCCGGCAGCAACACTCGGGAAAGGTCGGCCACCGAGCCGAACTCACGGCGTCGCCGAAACGATCCTCGGCGGACGTCGCATACTCACGATTGCTCTCGATCAAATTCGGATTAATCAACGAAAGAAACCGAAGACAGAAAAATGACGGGTATATAAACCCGACAGTTCTTGTCTTTGGGGGAGTCGAGTTTTGGACAGGTTTCGAGTAGTCTTGGGAGAGTCTGCAGCGATCCATCGTCTAGGAAAACTCGTCAGCGAATCTGCAGAGTGCCTCCAGAAGAGCGAAAGTTCCGCGTAAGTAATCCACCAGGCCGCAGCCATCGGCATCCGCGATTGCTTCCGTCCTTTGCGATATAAAGATCGGACGGCGAGTTTGCCGTCGCTCCGGTGTGTTCGCCGGAACGATCTTATTTTGTGCCGTCTTTGCGATATAAAGATCGGACGGCGAGTTTGCCGTCGCTCCGGTGTGTTCACCGGAACGATCTTATTTTGTACCGTCTTTGCGATATTTCGTGCCGTCTTTGCGATATAAGGATCGGACGGCGAGTTTGCCGTCGCTCCGGTGTGTTCGCCGGAACGATCTTATTTTGTGCCGTCTTTGCGATATAAAGATCGGACGGCGAGTTTGCCGTCGCTCCGGTGTGTTCGCCGGAACGAGCTTATTTTGTGCCGTCTTTGCGATATAAAGATCGGACGGCGAGTTTGCCGTCGCTCCGGTGTGTTCGCCGGAACGATCTTATTTTGTGCCGTCTTTGCGATATAAGGATCGGACGGCGAGTTTGCCGTCGCTCCGGTGTGTTCTCCGGAACGCTCTCATAAAAATATTTCTTTTGTTGCTTCCTCTCTACTTCCGATAGGACTCCGAGTACGAAAGGACGCGAGGGCAGATAGAGTCGTCGCCCACACCCACCGACTGGCCGGCGTGGCCGCCGGCCCGGAGTACCTCCATCAACAAAACGCACCGCGCCAACCTTAAATTCGATCAACGACCGCGGCGGCTAGAATCGGGGAGCCAGCCCGATAGGCATCGCGAATCTCTCCCGTCGTCACTAACGCGACGGAACAAAGCACATAATTACGGCGTGCCAAGAAACAAGCGTGAGCTTTACGCCCGACGCACCAGATAACTATTGTGCGCGCCCCAAGCGCTGGCGCGGCTCGACGCGACGCGTTTTTGCGTGCTTTCTTCGATACGCCGACAGTCAGACAAGACGAGGACCCGGCCTTTAAATACTGACTAAAAGCTGCGACGACGCCCGCACGGAATCTCTCGTTCTACCGACGCCCGGACCCTCCGACAGCGAATCTTTCTTTTCCTTTGTAAACTCTATGTATTAAAATAATTACCGCTGATACGCTCTCGATTAGTCGAGAATCACGCATTAAACAAAAACCACGGCACGTAAACACGTCCGATCCCCGAGACAGCGAGCCTAAGCATAGAAATAAAGCCGCGCGTCGAGACGGCACCCAAACAGTGGGAACCTCGCGCGATAACACGGGGTCATTGCGTGCTGAAGAAAGAGAATAAAGCGTCGCTGTCTACACAACACCGACCGACTTAAATTATTCCCTAAACTCACCTTCTCCTAATAAAATTTCTGCGCGCAATTCGCTAACGACGATCACGGCGCAGGGCCGGATCAATAAAGAAAAACCGAACCCGGAGGCACCGGCGTTACAGTCAGAATGGACTACCGCCCGAAGGGAGGTGCCTAAGGAGAGACCGCGGACAAGTTGGTGTGACTCGCCCCCAGTCCCTGCGAGGGCACTGAAGAAGAGGAAACGGAAGGCGGATACGTCCGCCACCCAACTCTGGAGGGACATGGGGATTCACTCCCCTCCGCTGGCAAACGGCGACGTCTCAGCGGAGAGGGGAAGTGCAGCCCGCAGGATGGGGCGAGGATGGGGCGGTTATGCACGACTTGTCCGCCTTGCATATTTGGGAGCGGCACTTCCCGGGGGAGTAGTTCCCACCTGTTCAAGGCGATTATGCCACTATGGCCGGGGGAGCTCCTCTTCGTAATGCGCGGGAGGGAGGTGCTGTGGAGGGCTGGAGGCGTTACCAGTGGGGGCTTCCGCCTGTGCGGAGGCCCACATTGGCAGGCAAAACTTTGGCCTCCGAAGCTCTTGCAGATATCAATTACCTGTGGGAGCTTCGGGTCGAGCCGGGCAGGAAGGCTGTGGGGCGCTATATCGGAAAGCCCCTCGCATGCCTTAATGAGTTGGCCAACGACTCCTTCCATGATGTGGAGAAAACGTTGGCTGACTACGAGAGGTTGGTGGAGGAGGGGAGGCTGATGGACGTCTTGGGGCCCTGAAGATTCAAGTCCGGGGCCTCAAGACCGAAATCGCCCACATTGGGCGTATACTGGAGAGGGTTCTTCCCTCTTCAGTATCCGCAGCTGCGGGCAGCGGCCGCCCCTCCCTCATCTCCCTCAGCGGCAACCGGCGGCCGCTAGGGAGGGACGCAATGACGGGTGGACTGTCGTGTCCACCCGCAAAGGCAAGGCCGGGAGGAAAGGGCATCGGCTTGTACCCCTTCATCCTAAAGGAAAGAAGGCGGCACTACCTCCCGAAGGAGGGAGGGTTGGGGAGAAGGGAGCTCCGAAGATGGCCCCCTTCTCCTTCAAAAAGGCCCCAAATAAGGAACCGCCCGCGTAATCCGGTCGTTACCGTAACCGCCTTACCGGGGGGTTCCATAAAAGAGGTGATGGCCCATGCCAGGCAGGTCGACCTGGAGCCTGGAAAATTTAAAATCAAGCGGGCCTGTAACGGGGATTCATACTGGAGGTCCCTGGACAGGACGGTCAGGCAAAGGCCGACCGTCTGGCCAGGGATCCTCAGGACTATTATGCGCGGAGGCCGTAGTCGCCAGACCGACGAGACGGACTGCGCTCCGCCTCATCGGTCTGGATGATTCGGTCACCCCTTTGATGGTTAGAGCAGCCATTATGAAGTTGACAAGCTGCCTTCCGGACGATCTTCAGACTGGTGAAGTCAGGAGATCGTCCTGAGGACTAGGAGCAATCTGGTTACGTTATCCATAGGCACCAGCCCAAAAAATTGTGGCAGCCGGGGGGCTAATAGTGGGGTGGTCTAAGGCGAGGGCAATGATACTGGAGGAACGGCCCCTCCAGTGCTACCGATGCCTAAATATGACCACATGGCAGTGACCTGCCAGTCCGAAGAGGGATTGGGGGGCCACTGCTTCAGGTGCGGAGGGACCGGACGTGGCACGGGGGTGCACTGCTGAAGTGCGGTGCCCCCTGTGCCACAGGGATGGGAAAAACGCCGGTAACCGAATGGGTGGCCGTGCCTGTAAGGTAGTTCCCCGGACTGTTCCTAGAAGGAGGTCCCTCCCCGTCGTAGAAGGCGGAGGAAGGGGGGAGGCGGCACGTGGAGGGGTTGAGACTGCAATCGTGCAGCCTTAGCCCACCCGCGTTGCTACCGACAAAGTAATTCTAGGGAATTCGGTCCCCGCTGGGGCCCGCATAGGGCCAAAGAAGCAGGGAAGCTGTTTGTGCAGGCTGAGGTAATTCAATCTCCACCACCCACTGATCTGGCAGGGCCGAACATTGATGGAGCGACGGCCGTTCCACCTGCGCCGGACCCACCGTCGACGAGTAAGCCGACGGGGGTCTCCGAGGTGGAAATGGAGACGGAGGTCGAAGCTCTGGCTGCCCTCCTGGCGGAGACGGGATGGGAGGAGTGGGGAGATAGAGCAGGGAGCTCTCCCGAAACACTCCCTCATCCCAGGCCGATGGGATCGCCGGTGGGGCAGTAGCCAGGAGATGCTCCGCCACCGAGGCTCATCAGCCAGGCACGAGTGGGGAGGGGGGTGAGTCGACCCTGCAAAGAGAACACCCTCACCCGCGCTAGGCAGGAATAGCTCTGAACCGGGGTGAGACGCCCGTCGCTGACAAATACGGAGCAGCGGCGGAGGAAGCCCAGGGGAAGGAAAACCTGCTCCCGAGGGGCAGGTGCAATAGGATCCTCCTCGGTTCCTCACCGAGTGGGGGTCTGGGGGTGTCCCGAAAGGGACCCCCACACACTTTTGGCCCGGACGCTCGACGCTGGATGCGATCCAGCATGTCCGGGACCAGACCCGTACGGTCATGGAGGAGGGGGTGGTGTGTTGCTCGTGGTATCGTTAGACATAACGAATGCGTTCAACACCCTGCCCTGGCTGGAGATTGGACGGGCCCTCGAGTATCACGATCGAGTGCCCGTCTATTTCCGACGCATCCTCTCGGCCTACTTCGGGGGCAGGGACCTCGCCTACTCGGGAAGAGGCGGGGTCCAAGGCCGGCGCACCATAGAGCGCGGTGTTTCGCAGAGGTCGGTACTCGGCTCCCTGCTATAGATCATCGCGTTCGACCGGGAGTTGCGTTCTCCTCTCGACCACAGCTTCCACGTAGTCTGCTATGCAGACGATACGCTGGTACTAGCCGAGGGGGAGGACTGAAGGAAGCCACTTCCACGAAGAAGCGGCACTGGCATCGGTGGTGGGCACCTCTCGCTCCCGCGCATGGTGCAAACCATGTACGGGAGCGAGGAGGTATGGGGAGCGGCGGCCTCCTTCTGTCGCGATGTAATGTCGCGGAAGGAGGCCGCCGATTGGGAGCGTCGCCACGGAGACCGCCGCAGAGAGCAGCGGGGAGGGCGGCGTTCCCCGGGTGTGGGCAGAGGACCCGAGAGGGCGCCGGCCGAGGAGGAGGATAAGTCAACGGCTCGCCGGAGGTCGCCTCCTCGGTCACCTCGGGCCTGCCTTCGGACGCGCGAGGGGAGGGGGATGACGGGTGCGAAATACCCACCCGCCTCCCCCCTAGGCGTCGGATAGGTTAGGCGAAGGGGGGTGGAAGCCCGGTTTATGGCTGGGCTCCACTCCTCCGCCCCCCTCCTATGGAGGCGAGCAATGGAGGGCATGGAGGGAGGGTAGATGTCCCCTCCCCTTAAGTTAAAACTAGAAGGCCAACCCGGCCGGGAAACCGGTCGGGGGACCGCGCCCTGGACTCCCTCAGTGGGACAGGGCGCGGTATTCGTGGCGTGGGATTCCCGGAAAGCCCTGGGGCCGGGGTGTCGGGGAGGGAATACGGGAGTAGTTCCCCTGACTCCCCCCACCACGGTCCGAATGGTAGACATCCCGCAGGGGTTTTAGTCAGTAAGAGTCTGATATAACTTCCAACCCCCCCAAAGGGTCGGGGGTATCCATGATGGATTTCCCCTGCGTTACCAAAAAAGAACGTAGAACATTGAAAAATACTGAACACGTGTATTTTTTTATATCGGCTGATAACGCATTTTAAGAATGGAAATCAGTTCTTGATCCTTGAACATGAAAGCACTATTTCAACCCTTTGTACATATTACATGTGATTTCCGTCAAACTCGTTTTCCATTGAACTAGTCAGTAAGGAGTTTTTAGAGTCGCTGATTACGAATCTGGTGATAAAATTACAAAATTCAAAATGGTGAACCCAATATAGAGGACCCAATACGGCGGACCGAAATTGTAAAAAGATGGCTGATTCAAACCAATTTTGGTATCTGGAGATTTTTGGGGCTTCTAATTTCGAATTTGAAGTTGGAAGTCAAAATTTAATTCGTTTGTCGCACTTTATTATTATTATTATTAATAATAATAAAACAGTAAAGAACCGATTCAAGAAAGTCTTATATCAACGACAATTATACAGATGGGAAGCATATGTTGCCGAAGGTGGTTCGAGAAGAGATAAATTATTACTTATTTCATATGTTCTGGAACAATTTAACTCTGCTTCCGACAAAAGTCTTCCCATGCACGATTTAGATTTGAAAAGATGGGCCATCACGGCGAGAGAAGATGTTAATTTATCTCGTCAATCATTTTCGGCTTCAACGAAATGGGTATATAATTTTAAAATTCAACATAGGATTGTTTCAAGGAAAATAAATAAGTTCGTTACCCAATCGCAAATTTCGAATAAAGCAGGACTTTTACAGAAGGCTTCAATCTTTGTGGATCAAGTGAAAACGAAAATAAGCCTATTAGAAGCAGCTATCGTCTATAATTCAGAACAATTGGGATTCAATTATGAGTTTCATGTTGGTCGCACATTAGCATTAAGGACTGCTCCAAAAGTAGAATGTCTTGCTCAATCTTTATATTTCTTAACCCATTTCTACACGATACAGCCAATTGTATTTGCTGACGGTGTTTTGAAATCCGCTTTACTGATCGTTTTACAAGAAGCAAGTGATCAGTTCAGACCAGTAATGCAGAAATCGCTGTATAAAGCGGATAACATCATCGCCTTTGCATCTAACTCTGGTAAGTTAACATCCGAACTTGCTGTCAAATGGTTCAACAATATTTTCTTATCCAATACTGGAAAAAAGTCTGTTCTTTGCTTGGATTTTTGGTCAGGCCATACAGAAAAGAAGTTTGAAGATACAGACAAAGGTAATAAAGATATAAAATTCCTCACCATTACTGCTGTAGCTACTGGCCTAATTCAGACATTAAATGTCTATAAATTCAGATCGTGGAATTTCCTAAAGGAATTTTCAGACACAATCCTTTTGTACAATTATGATATTAACTTGCATTTACGGAATAATATTCT
Organism: Harpegnathos saltator; assembly: GCF_003227715.2. Classification (NCBI taxonomy): domain Eukaryota; kingdom Metazoa; phylum Arthropoda; class Insecta; order Hymenoptera; family Formicidae; genus Harpegnathos; species Harpegnathos saltator. The sequence goes on along the minus strand of NW_020230719.1, from coordinate 175,485 downwards.
GAAAATCCAATCGCTGATTCACAATCAATTTTCTTCACCTCGATTTGTAAACATGTTCAAATACGCCTGGGAGAAAAGCGGATATATCGTAAAAAAACGCAAGCAAGTATGAAACGTCTGCTGATTACTGTCTGAAGAACTGCGATACAGTTTGTAAGAGTTGTCAAAATGTTGCTGTTATAAAATGTGCATGGTGTACTGGTTCTTTATGTATGCAGCACTTTTTCGAGATAAGCGATGAGAGTCTCCCTCAGTATTGCTATGAATATAAAGAATAATTTCACTCATTGTTGATCATATATCTATATACAGAACAGAAAGAAATTATTACTTTTTCCTTCCATTCTTTTGACCATGACCACGTCTTGCCTTAATCGGCTGGACCATGACCACGTCTTGCCTTAATCGGCTGGACCTTAGCCATGTCTTGCCTTAATCGGCTAAACCATGACTACATCTTGCTTTAATCGGCTGGATCATGACCACGTCTTGCCTTAATTGGCTGGACCATGACCACGTCTTGCCTTAATCAGCTGGACTATGACTACGTTTTGCCTTAATCGGTTGAACTATGACCACGTCTTGTCTTAATCGACTGGACCATGACCACGTCTTGCCGTAATCGGCTAAACTATGACCACTATTTCCTTAATCAATATATCAAGATATCTACATCTATATCTTATCAAGATATGTCAGAATAGTATTACATATTCCGCTCGGAAACTGACGGATAATAATCTTTTGGAAAACCAACTTCCTAATCTGAAAAAACTTATGCGACAGGTCAATATTGAATACCGATTCATTGTTAAATTTAGTAAATGTAATTACTTGAGGCAATATCTTTATTCGAGATTCGAACAGGAAGATTCGAGAATTTCTAGAGCGTTCTGGCAGAAGACACGAAACCGCGAAAGACTCGTAATCACGCCTCACATCACACGTCGTTATTCGCCGAACAAATTATTTTCATGGATGCGGCATGTGTTGATATACGTGCACAAAATAAGGTAATCCTTTCCTAACGAATTCTCGCTGTTGTCCAAGTATTAACAGTGGTGATGACAACAAAACATAATCCTTCCGTTCGACCAGCTCTCTCTCTCTCTCTCTCTCTCTCTTTCGCTCCTCTCTTCCCTGATAGACCGTTCGACCGCTTTCGTAAAAATTCGGCAGTTAAAAAGAAGATTTAGAAGCTTCCTGACATTCTTAGTTTTTTTCGTAATCAGTCGTGATCTGGAAGATTCTCGATCGGACTCATCACGGAGTAACTGCGCCAAGCCGATACGCGCCGATTCATGCAGGTCATTTCTGCTCTGCAACTAAGATTTGGATATCACTGCGAAACGTTTTCACTACGTTGTTCAGTACAACAGCGCTCCTAATGAAATCTCTTGCTTCACACACGCCCCAAAACCCTTCATTGAGATTTCGTCCTTCTCATATCTCTCGAAGTTGTCATTAGCTGTTGCGGATCCGACGAGTTCCGAACCTATTCATATCATTATAAGCGCCGATATCTATAATGATCTCATCATTGATGGAGTGCGTAAAGAAACGCAAGGACAGGCTCTTGCGCAAAATTCGGTGCTGGCAGAGTTGCCAGATTCGCTGCATTGCCCGCAAGCCCGCGTATATGAAGGGGAGCGTATGCACGTGTTGAGCCGTATTCATGTGCCGAACGGCGTTCGGCAAGCTTCAGGCAGTAGAAAAGGAAAACACGATCTGAACGATCTCTTTCTTTTTTATAGTATAGCTGTAGCTATGGCTGCGTTTCGAAATTCATTGCCAGTACAGAAAATTTATAATATATGTGACATAAACTATATATTTTCAGTACTGGCAGTGAATATCGGAACGCAGCCTTAAATACTAACAACGCTAGTTTCAAAATACGTGTTGACGCGCCGACGATATTTTCGCACGCGCGAGGGAGAGAGGAAGAGAGAGAGAGAGAGAGAGAGAGAGAGAGAGAGAGAGAGAGAGAGAGAGAGAGAGAGAGAGAGAGAGCAATAATATGAATAATCCACTCTTGACCAACATGTACGTCTTTTTTGCAAAACAATAATTTTATATTACGGAAAAAAACTGATGTTAATTTAAGAGATAATTTATTATTTGCACTCAAGAAAAATAAAAATGAATTATGTAATTAAATTTTAAAATTACTACTGCTATCTGTAATGTGCTAAACAAATAAATATAATGAAATAGAGCAAAAATAATTTTGCCATTATATGCATTAACCTATAGCACATTTATTTTGTAAATAATAACGTACATATTGTTGCTCAACGGAAACCGCGAGAAGATGGTGGTCTCTTCCGTCAATAAGAAAATGTAAATGTACGTTCCGTCAAAATAAATGAAAAAAATGTTTCCTCTATAATAACCCTTTTATATATAAAATAATTTTGATATACATATATTAAAAATAAACATATTTTTTTAAATTTTCTAGGAATATAGATAGACGACAAAATAGATAGAAAGGATAGACAAAATAAATACAAAAGGATAGACGTAAAATATAGAAAACTAAAGAACAGAGAACAGAAGACAGAGGACAGAATAAAGGATAGAGAAAAGAACAGAAAAAGAAAAAGATGCTAAAAATACGAAATAATTTTCGACCGTTTGACCGATTTTTTAATTAATATTCTGTAGGTCCTGTTAAAGGTTGAATAAATAGAATGAATTTTTTATATCACAACAAGGAACCAGCGTACATACACAAGTCATGCGTTAACAACTCAGAAAATTTCAAAATCATATTTTTATCATAAAAAATAATACATTAAATTAAAACATCGGAACGGTCAAATATAATTCGGTATTTCTAGTAATTAACCGGGAAAAAGCGTATACATGCTTTACCTAATATTATATCGAAAATAGTGCATATATTTATGATAAAATCTTTTTTGCAATATACTGAATAGAACTGAATTATTTTTAATGGCAATTACAGCTAATTTCTAAGATTGGCTGAACTAATATTAATATAAATAACGTATAATTAATTTTCAACAGAAATAGAACTTAATTTATATCACATTATATATCATATATGATTATACATGCGATTAAAAGAATTTATATATATATATGTATATATATACACTCACTCCAAAAAAAGTGGTACACTTAAAATGTGGGAAAAATTTATCAAACTTTAAGTGATCATAACTCGGTAAATAATAAAGATAGGAAGGTCTTTAGTAAAGATAGAAAGGTCTTTAATACGTACTTAATACTAATGTATAATACTAATACTAATATATAATACTTAATTATACGTTATTTATATTTATATCAGTTCAACTAATTTTATAAATTAGCTGTAATTGCCGTTAAAGATAATTTATTTCTATCTAGTATATTGCAAAAAGGATTTTATCATAAATGTGTGCACTATTTTTAATATTATTTTAATATAAAATTAATTAATTAATTAATTAATTAATTAAATATCATATTTAATAATATACTATTATATTATATTACAAAATATGTGTACGCTTTTTTCCGGTTAATCACTAGAAATACCGAGTTATATTTGACCGTTTCGATGTTTTAATTTAGTGTATTCTTTTTGTATGATAAAAGTATGACTTTAAAGTGTTCCAAGTTGTTAACGCACGACTTGTGTGTGCTGTTTCTTTATTGTGACACAAAAAATTTATTCTACTTATATCACTTTTAACAGGATCTACTGTTAAGGACAATATTAGTTAAAAAATCGGTACGGTCAAAAATTATTTGGTATTTTTAGTATCTTTTTCTTTTTCTGTTCTTTTCTCTATCCTTTATTCTGTCCTCTGTCTTCTGTTCTCTGTCCTTTAGTTTTCTATATTTTACGTCTTCCTTTTGTACTTATTTTGTCTATCCTTTCTATCTATTCTGTCGTCTATCTATATTCTACGAAAATTTAAAAAAGTATGTTCATTTTTAATATGTGTGTATCAAAATTATTTTATATATAAAAGGATTATAATAGAGGAAACATTTTTTTCATTTATGTTAACGGAACATACATTTACATTTTCTTATTGACGGAAGAGACCACCATCTTCTCGCGGTTTCCGTTGAACAACAATATGTACGTTATTATTTACAAAATAAATGTACAATAGGTTAATATAATGGTGCATATAATCGCAAAATTACTTTTGCTCTATTTCATTATATTTATTTGTTTAGCACATTACAGATTGAAGTGTTGGAATAATTTTAAAATTTAATTACATAATTTATTTTTATTTTTCTTGGGTACAAATAATAAATTATCTCTTAAATTAACATCAGTTTTTTCCGTAATATAAAATTATTGTTTTACGAAAAAGACATACATGTTGGTGTTACGTCCTAGAAGAGGAGCGCAACCTTTTCGTTCGCAGGAAAGGCGAACCTCGTTTGTACAAACGTGCCAGGGAACGGATTAGGAACCCAATGGGTCCCTTTACTCGGTCACTGACGTATGACGAGCGGTCCGTTTTTCGGTCAAGGACGCGAATCCCTTTACCGGGGATAGGACCATGAGTCAACTGATGGAAGGGTGGGGGGGGATTTTGAAATCAATTGAATGAAAATAGACTATTAACAGATTTATTAAAATGAAGTTAATAACAAACGATACAACGGCGCGGTTTGATTAAGATAAATTAAGCGAATGACTGTATATGTATGTGTGTGTGTGAGAAGTGGAAGAAGAAGGAATGAAAAAGGAAAGAATATGAATAGAGAGTTAAACAAACTTACTGCTGATTCCAGGTGTTTCACGCACGGAAGACAATAATTGAAAATAGTCCACGTGGGGTCCGTTTGCGGATGTCCAATTGTTGACAGCCGATTCTTTGGTTGAGGACGGTTGGCGAGACCTCACCGAGAATGGTATTCACTGCGCACTTGCCACAGGTTTTTATCAAAATGCCTATATGTTCGGATATTTGGATGTTCTAAAGATCTGAAGGGTCAATGCTCTGAATACTCGGATAATTTTAAAATCTGAATCTGGAATACTTGAATGCTCAAATGCTCGAATAACTTTTAAATTTGAATCTGGAATCTGGAATGCTCAAATCTGAATTCTAAATTCTGAATATCTGAGTGAGAGAGTGCTCGCGGAGGCGTATATCGCGGTTTTTATATTGATGATCGGAGGCAGGACCCGCCAGAGTGAGTAGAGAGATGGCCTTTTGGGAAGGGGTGAAGCCCCAAGGAGAGCCCAATGATGTCAAAGATTTAATTAGTAAATTTTTAGTATTGGTCCTGGTTGATCTTAGTGGGAAAAAGTCTTAGCCATTAGAAGTTAAGAGCGAAGTTAAAAGATATTGTGGGAGGAGACAGTTAGTTCTAGAAGACATTAATATAGATGGGATAAGGGGTGGAGCGTGGAGGTCTCATAGTTTTGGGTGGGTAGGTTTTGGGTGGATAGGGTTATGATTAGGCACGACAAGTGTGATAGTGGTGGATTCTTGTAGGGTAGAGAGATATATACAAGTGGCCAGCTGGAAAAGTCAAGATGCCGCAAATCAAGGGCTGAGATCAGATTTTACGACTCAGCTTTGTTGTTAGGCAGCATATGGTTTTAGATAAGGGAGATGAAAGTTTCAAAGTTTTAGAGCAGGAGTGTTTCGAGTTGCTTTGTTCTACTGGAGATCTGTTAGCACAGAGTTTCAAATGTTTATAAGCTAAGCCGACGGACACACTTGGCGAACACTACCCAAATATAAACTCTAGATTTTTACAACAGGGCACTGTTTCTTGTTATGAAATTTTCCTGAATCGCCTTTCATTTGGCGCAACGGCTGTTCGCTAGATGGGTCTGTTTCCTATGTCCATTGTTATATTAGGAAAACAGTAGCTCGAAAGGAGAGAGAGAAAAGAGAAGAGGGAAAAAAATTTTTAACTAATTGTCCGGAGTTCGCAGGACGTAACATTAGTCAAGAGATGGTTATTCATATTATTGCTCTCTCTCTCTCTCTCTCTCTCTCTCTCTCTCTCTCTCTCTCTCTCTTTCTCTCACCCGCACGAAAATATGGTCGGTGAGTCAACGCGTATCTTGAAGCTAGCAGTTTGTTATAGCTATAGCTAAGAAAGAGATCGCGCTTTCCTTTTCTGCTGCCTGAAACTTGCCGAACGTCGGGCGCACACGTACACGGCTCAACATGTGCATACGTTCCCCCTGCGTATACGCGGGTTTGAGGGCAATGCAGCGAAACTGGCAGCTCTGCGTGCTGAGATGGATCATTTCAGGTCCCATTTCAGCCCCATCGGTCTATGAAATAATTGCTCTCGCTGATCTCGTCATGCCTCCACTTGTGCAATCGCTAAGATTTCAGCGCATCATTTAGTTGAATCCTCCTTTCTTTTAGACGAAAGTAGTTAAACGAGGCGGGTTCTAACCCAATTTTCAAAATAAATTTTCAAAATCCTGACTTTATTAATGAAATATTTTCAATCCTGACTTTAATAATGAAATATTTCCAAACCTGTCTTTGTTAATGAAATATTTTCAAACCTGACTTTATTAATGAAATATTTTTAAACCTGACATTACTAATGAAATATTTTTAATCCTGACTTTATTAATGAAATAATTTAATTATTACCCACCCTTTATTAATATCCCTCTTTATTGATACCCCCTCTTTATTGATACCCTCCCTCCTCCTCAGAATTTTTTGGTTTCATGGGCAAGATAGCGGCCGTGACGTCACGCATATACCCAGAGAAAACATGTCGGATGTTGCTAGACTCGAACCTGAGCCCCGCGGATGCTATCAAACCGCTGGAACTTTCTAGACCACTGTCGCCTATTGCTAGTAGACGTCACGTTTACGGATAAGATAGCGGCCATAACATCACGCACATGTCCAAAGAAAAACGTGCTGGGATGTAGGTAGGCTCGAACTTGGGCCCCGCAGTTATTATCGAACGCTCTAATCTAGACCACTGTCGCCTATTGCTAGTAGATGTCACGTTTACAGGTAAGATGGCGGCCGTGACGTCACGCACATGTCCAGAGAAAAACGGGCCGGGTGTTGCTAGACTCAAACCTGGACCCTACGGCTATCGAATGCTCCAAACTCCTAGACCATCATCGCCTATTGCTAGCAGACGTCTAGTGAAGGTTCTTACAGTATGTGATGACGTCATGCATACATTAAAAGAAAAAATAAGTCGAAACTAGGCCAGATTCGAACTCCGGACCCTTCGTTTACTGTGCTACATCGAACGTCTCTCTTTCGAACGTCTATCGAACGTCTATCGAACATCTATCGAACGTCTCTCGAACGTCTAATAATCATCATACCGCAAATAAAGAACTGTATTTTTATCAAACATAATTATCATATAAAATCCTAAGAGGTGAAAGGGGATAAATGTGTTGGAAGAAACATCTACAGGGTGTCTTATAACTAACCTGGCAGAGCTCGTGGAGACATAGAGCGGGTTAAGACAAATATAAAAGTCCCATACCGTTTTGTGAGATTCGCAATAATTATTGAGTTATTAATGACAGAAATTAGAGAAATGAGCGCGCACCGAGACGTTACGGGAGGAGCAATTAGCCGCTCAGGCTAGAGAGCACTGCCCAGTCGACAAAGTAACTGTTGCCGGCGCGCGGCGAGGGGAAGGACAACGCGCCAATGTTTATGTTCTTACCTCGCCGCTCCTACATCTCGCCGCACCGCGTCTAAGCTCGCGCCGAAATGGCCGCTGAATATTCGCGATTACAATTACGAGATTATTTTATGAGGTACCACAGATAGCTCATACTGAATTGTAAAGTTCAAGGTTCGAAAGTTCTTTGATCAAGGAAAACATCGAAAAGAAGAAAGCGATAGAGAGCGATGAGATCTACAGAAATTCTCATTGTTTTCTATCGCAATCTATCGTTTTGCTGCATCGGATCCGAAAGAAATGATATCGCGTAAAGATAGAGTACGATGAACACTTTTCATCGTACTCTGTTGTACTCTATCGTTAGGAGAATACTTAATTGTTAGAGTATAATAGAATTCGCGTAGAGACTCATCGTGTCCTATCGTTTTATTCAAGTCTACACGGAAAATATGTTTGGTTGAATGAACCCATTTTCTGACGAAATGAGAGAGAGAGAGAGAGAGAGAGAGAGAGAGAGAACGATTAAGAAATTTTGATTGAAAAAAGCATAATTTTGTTAAAGTTAACCATAAACCTTGATGAATTAGATTCAGTATTAATATTTTCACTTACTATTTCTCTGTATCGTTCATATTTCATTTGCGAGCTGTATCATGGACCAAACATTTTTGCCATATATCATGCATAAATTGTTGTCTTATATCGTAATTCTTGTCAGTGGTATATTAACGACAGAAGGAACTGAAAGTTCTGTATCGTACAATTGCGAAAAGAGGACCATCGTTGTCAATGGTGCACCAACGATACTCGGCATAAAATTGATTCCTAGGTATGATCGCGATACAACGCAAATCCGAGTGTGTTATTTTGACACGCATAAAAATAACGTGTCAAAATAACACACTCGGATTTGCGTTGTATCGCGATCATACCTAGGAATCAATTTTATGCCGAGTATCGTTGGTGCACCATTGACAACGATGGTCCTCTTTTCGCAATTGTACGATACAGAACTTTCAGTTCCTTCTGTCGTTAATATACCACTGACAAGAATTACGATATAAGACAACAATTTATGCATGATATATGGCAAAAATGTTTGGTCCATGATACAGCTCGCAAATGAAATATGAACGATACAGAGAAATAGTAAGTGAAAATATTAATACTGAATCTAATTCATCAAGGTTTATGGTTAACTTTAACAAAATTATGCTTTTTCAATCAAAATTTCTTAATCGTTCTCTCTCTCTCTCTCTCTTTCTCTCTCTCATTTCGTCAGAAAATGGGTTCATTCAACCAAACATATTTTCCGTGTAGACTTGAATAAAACGATAGGACACGATGAGTCTCTACACGAATTCTATCATACTCTAACAATTAAATATTCCCCTAACGATAGAGTACAATAGAGTACGATGAAAAGTGTTCATCGTACTCTATCTTTACGCGATATCATTTCTTTCGGATCCGATACAGCAAAACGATAGATTGTGATAAAAAACGATGAGAATCTCTGTAGGTCTCATCGCTCTCTATCGCTTTCTCCTTTTCGATGTTTTCCTTGATCAAAGAACTTTTGAATCTTGAACTTTACAATTCAATATGAGCTATCTGTGGTACCTCATAAAATAATCTCATAATTGTAATCGCGAATATTCAGCGGCCATATCGGCGCAAGCTTAGACGCGGTGCGGCGGGATGTAGGAGCAGCGAGGTAAGGACATAAATATTGGCGCGTCGTCTTTCCTCTCGCCGCGCGCCGGCAACAGTTCCTTTGTCGACTGGGCAGTGGTCTTCAGCCTGAGCGGCTAGATGCTCCTCCCATAACGTCTCGACGTGCACTCATTCCTCAGATTTCTGTCATTAATAACTCGATAATTATTGCGAATCTCACAAAACGAAATGGGACTTTTATATTTATCTTAACCCGCCCTATGTCTCCACGAGCTCTGCCAGATTAGTTGTAGGACATCCTGTATACATTTGAAATAATGTTTTATTAAGCATCGTATAATTATCTCCAAAACCACCAATTGAAAATGTATAGTACATTCTGTAAGACACAATTTTTCATATGATTATTACATCGAAAAGTATTATTCAATTTTTGCAGAGAAGGCATGTCATCGTAATCGGTGTCCATAGTCTTAATGATCACGTTGCTTCTCACATTGTCATCCAGAAAGTGTAACAACCATTCCCACTTCTCATGCCCCTTTACTTACACTAGTTGAGATGCGACATCTTCAAGCTCGCCATACATATTACCCACCACAGCCGTAGTAATCAAATGTTCAGCTGTACAGTATTTGACTGTTTCATCTTCCCATCGTAATCCATATGATTAGCCGTTAACCAGTAAGTTCTCGATTTGTCTGATCTTGTGAGCAGATGCCATAGCATTGGACTCGTGAAGATGTAGTGTGAAAGAATAGTTCCATTCTGCAGTATCGCTGCTTCTTTTACAATAAATCTTTTTCCAACCGTGTACCCTTGTAGATCCACAAAAGTCGGCACATCCATGGTGAAATATTCTTCGACACGTCTAGGAGAGAAATGTTGTTTATAGCACTTTATTGCATATATTATTCTTCTCTCGTACATACTTTCTGATGTTAGTTAAATTTGCGCACTATGTTGGTTAGCGGGCTGTATTCAACTACACGATCATTCAGGATGAGATAATATGGGGTAGTATCCGCCGGTATATTCTCTTTACACTCAAATTTTACCCGCACATCCACAGTGGCACTCTTGACGGACTCATTTTGACGCGAACAATCGACAACCACGAAAGGACCTAGCCGCCGAAAGTCGATAATTGCTCTCCATACCTCAGTACTGTCGCATCCATAATACGCTTTACGAAAGCATCTATACATATAGTAAAGTATGACGTATTTATTTTTTGCAAAATCCAAATTCATGTCGTTGTACGGATAACACTCTGAATTCAAATAGAGCTTCGCGTTGATCAATTTGCAGTCATCGAAACGAGTTGTATATTTCGACATGACATTCTTCCGGCCAGTCTGCAGCACAAAGACAACGTATCGAGGTTTCTCCAAATTAGTAACAGTTTTGACGATCACAGGTGTTTGGTTGTGCTTTGCAGTACAGGAAATTCATACTAACGAGCGGAAACTCATACTCAGGTATCCTCCGTTCTCCAAAGTTCCGTTCTCCAAAGTTTTCAACATGGAAAGTTATTGATATCGTTAAAGATTACGTGAGGCATTCGCCATTGTATTTTGAATAGCTCAATCTTACGATCCGGCGCTGAAGATCTTAGTAGACTGTTATTGTCGCTGCGCGATCGTAATAGAATCAATTCATAACGCGCGTTAATCACTATACGCTTGTAGTCTTCGCAGAAATCTAGCAATACGCTGAGTGATACACAAAAGTTGAAGTACCCATCCGACGAAACAGTGTCAGTCGTATCCCACACGGCATTTTTCATGATAGCATTTTTGTCTGGAAATATCGATACATAATTTTTGAACGTCGAAGTTATTCCCATGTTTCTGTTACGATCAATCTCCATCTAGTTCATAACGGATCTCATCAAACATGAATACAATGCAATTATATCCCAACGTTACAGTCGCACAATCGACTGCAATTTGTTTCGTCACTTTCTCTTCGACATAGAGATAACTCTCACATGGCAATATGTATAAATCCTGTTGCTGTATGGGTATTCGTATCTCGTTGCTATATCCAAACGATGTGTTAGCATATGGGTTGTACGTATGTGTCTCAATCTTGACGATGCGATCGTCAAAGACCGGTTCACTTCCAATGTTCAAAATGTCAATCATCTTTCTCAATCGTTTCGTACGATAAATCCCAGAGATTTCAAAAATTCAACGTTCAACGCGCTGAGATTCTTTCGAACGAGGGATTTTGCACTGTTAATCGCATGTCTCGTAAAAGATATATTTCCAGCTTGTTTCTCCTGTTCCACTTAATTCACCACAAGCATTTCATAGATTACGTTTATTATCGTCGTCGTCGTACGTACAATTTAATGGTAATCTCTTCTCGAAAATCGAGCGATTGTCCTTCTTGATCAACGACACGCACGACCGTTGAATCTGTAATGCTCCGTGCGATGAATGCAAGGTAAATAACATGTGTCGGTGTTTCCGATATCTTATATCCTGGTGGCACCTTAAGCGAGAATCCATGTATCGTATGTACACGCATACTGTTACTGTACGCACCAACAACGCTGCATTCTATACGAATGATATTCACGTTGATAATCTTAATTAATGCGTCCGATTTGTACCATCGGCGCAGTTCTAATATATGACTCGGTGAGAATCCCAAAAGCGAGCCAATATTGTTTGGTTTGCTAAAATTTATTTTATAAGCACATTTTATTTCACTCCTCATCGTATTATTATTGGCACGAATTATTATAGGATATTCATTCTCGTCATCTCTATATGGATTATTTTTGGAACGCACTGTTTTTTGAGAATGTGAAATTGCACGTTTTAGATGTTCGTATATGGCGTACAATTCGTACGATCCTTCAGGAATCGTAATTTCTTCATCGTTAGCATAATAAAATTTATTGTTCGACGAATTTACGTTTGTATATCGTATTGTATGCTTCGAAATCCGTTAAACCGAGCTCGTAATCAACGTCACTCAAATCTATAGCGAAAAGTAGCTCACTGTAAAGATGCTACTGTTGCCAGTCAACGTAAGCGTTAGCGACATGTTCGCAAACTGCCAAACGAATATTGACTGCTGTTAGTGGAATGTCATCACTTAAATCTATATCGATCCTCTACCGTTTGGAGAAACTGTAAGCACAATTGTCCGCAAATGCTCTGGCTGTAATGCTGATAAGACGTGCGATTGTACACAATTTTCACTACATCCCTCTCAAGGTATCGAATCAATTCCTTGGGTGGTCGAAGATTACCAAAACTATCAAAATATACTACGCGATTTCCCCTTTTCGCATACGCCACTCAGTGAGTACCTGATCTCTCTGTGTTGTCTAAATTTACAATACCACTCTTGTTTTGACATACTCCATCTATCGATAAGGCGTCATGTATGAAAACACCTCGAAAGAAAGATATACGCATACGTCTTGCTAGTCTTTCCAACTGTACGTTAATCATTGCATTCATGGGCAATTTTAGCCTCTCTTTGGTGTTTTTGTTATTTTTTCCCTGCTGCGCCTCATCCATACTTGTATGGGGCAAGATAGATTCCGCGACCTTCCATAGCGCGATGATGACGTTTTAATTCTTCCAGTTGGCGTTGCGTGGGTTTGCTATCATTCACCGCTTTTGCGACACCCGCCGCTCCATCGACTAGTGAATTGAGAACTCCCAGTAATGGTAGAACTGCTAAAATACCACCCCGTTTTGCTATTAGAAGTGCTCGTTTTCGGATTTCTTTCTTGGACTTCTTTTTCTTCATGTCCATGCTGATTTTTGTTTTGGCTTTCATAGCAGCCCAAACGGCTGCAGCAGCAGCTCTCTCGCCTAGAGTTGAATCTTTCGAAGTTATACGTTTCCGCGCTTTCACAGCGAGAATCTCATCCGCCGTGTGCCGATCAGTGAGATTGTTGCTACGTGAATAGGCTATATCGTGTTCGCGACACGCTGTGTCCAATGAATTAATGCCTTGATCGCCTTTATCTTTGATGATGTTGCATATGACAAACAAGATACAATAAGAGAATATTTTGCAATGGGTCGTCATTCGAACGTTGACTGTTTCTATCTCTTATCAGACGTATGCAAAAATACCCAAGCATACGGGACAATGCAAATCTTCTGATTCTCTTTAAACGGGATGGTACAAACTTGAAACATGTGTACAACGATCATATGAACACTGACATGTCATATAAGGATTTCAGTGCATTGTGTCGCAAATGTTGAAAGCATAAATATGGTTTCACAATGATTGATAAGGACAGCTTAATGATCAAGGGACGATACAGGAAAGGATTTAACGACTTTCCCGTGCTGTGAGATGCACAATCGTCATTGTAACTTCAACGTGCTAACATTATCAACGTCCACGAGACAAACATATCAATGATGAATAGTAGCGTGAAGATCAAGGATCGTGAAAAAGTAGCGAAAGAAATTGCGAAAACGAGCTAATCGATCCGCAAGAAGTATCGCGCTTTGAAAACCGGTCGAATGGTGGAAAATGCTGCATTGGAGAGACACTTTAAACCTATTATTGAACCTCTCAAGCAAATCGCGGGAAGCAGCGCTAATGTACAAAGTAACGTTGATATTAAAATTGAGACACCATCGGTGAGTACAAGCGTCGAAATAAAGTGTAATATTAACATCCGAAAAAGGATAAAGCGTAGGGCAAAACTTTCACCAGTCGCATTAACTCCACCGAAACGAAAATTATTAAACGATCCTCTGATAGTTCCTACATCGACGGAGACTCTACAATATGAGGAACTACATGAAATGTCACACGAATCTTCACTGATCGACAATCTACTCATTGACGATGATGATGAGAATGTTTTCGAAACCTCCGATGAACCGTTAGTGACATCCGTTAGACGTCTGTTACGAACGCTCAAAGGACAACAAACTTTACATGATCATTTTGGTTCGTTGGGTCAAGCGAAATTCTATGACCTGCTCGGGTGGGTCGCTCCGGTCACTGTCGCCGCTAAAGCTTTCTTTCAACAACTCTGGTGGAAAGATCTAGGATAGGACGACGAAATCTACGATGATTTGTTCTCGAGATGGAAAAGCATTTATTCTTGGGTCTCGTATTTAAACGGATTGCGCATTCCGCGGTGGATCGGTCTCAATCTTGAAACACGTTCAGCCGAATTACATGGTTTCTCCGTCGCTTCAAACATCGCGTACGCCGCGGCTGTTTACCTCAGAGTCCCTCGTCATCCGGTGATGTCACCGTCACCTTGCTTGCAAGTAAATCTAAAGTTGCTCCGTTAAAACCTTTAAGTATCCCACGATTGGAGTTGTCCGCTGCTCTGTTGCTCGTCAAACTCGTAGAATTCATTCGTTGATTTCAGAGTTTCCAGACATTTCCGTGTTATTGCTGGACAGATTCGATGGTCGTGTTGGCGTGGGTTACGCAACTTCTCACGGTGGAAAACCTTCATTGCTAATCGAATGACTGAGATTCAATCGCGACTCTCTAATGTAAAATGGTACTATGTGTCAACCAGTAACAATCCGGCGAATTGCGCATCTCGCGGGATTTCCGATGATGAACTAAAGCATCATGATCTCTGGTGGCATCACTGGTTCATCATAGTTGCAACTCTCGCCCAACGAGTGGTCGATCGAAGAGATTACAATTAAGCAGGAAGATAACCAAGAAGAAAAGGTAGTCATTTTACAATGTTCTCAGTGATGATTGGGATCTGTCATCTCGTTATCCATCGTGGCCTAGATTATTCGGGTCACAGCGTATATATTAAGATTCGTAAACGCATGTTGCGAGAAGAGCATAGACGAGGATCCTCTGTCGAATTTCCCAGTCTCGAAGGGTATCGCTCTTACGGCATCCGAATGCCAAAGGGCGAAGACTTTCTGGATTAATCGAATTCAGTCTGATCTATTTCTTAACGAAATTAACGCTCTATCGGCAAAACAGATTCTCTCATTGAGAAGTCCTCTTCGAAAACTTAACCCACTCTTAGATAAAAACGGAATTCTGCGCGTGGGTGGTCGTCTATCAAAAGCTCTCGCCCCGTTCTCCTTTCGATACTCGATTCTCCTCTCATCTCATCGCTTAGTCACTTTTATCGTACGGCAGGCTCATCTCCGCGCGCTTCACGCAGGACCGCAACTTACGTTGAACGTATTACGCCAAGATTTCTGGACCCTATGCGCGCGAAACATCGTCAAATTAATCATGGCTGTGTGGTATACACGCGTGAACGTACCACTATTCCTACGCAAATCATGGGAGATCTTCCTGAGATGTGAGTCTCCTCAAGCTCTCGCTGTTTTCTGCACTGCGGTATCGATCACGCCGAACCTGTGCAACTTCGCAGATCAGCGGATCGAGAAATCAAATCGCATAAAGTTTACATCACCTTATTTGTTTGTCTCATGACAAAAGCTATTCATCTGGAATTAGTCGGCGACTACTCGATGCCTTCGTTTCTTAATGCGTACTCTCAGTTTTGCGCTCGTCGCGGTTTACTTCAAGCTCTTTATTCCGATAACGAAACAAACTTCGTAAGAGCGGAACGTGAATTGACCGCGGCCTATTAATCAACTCTTCAAGATCCTAATTTCCTAAATATGACCGCATCAAATAATGTCGAATGGCATCCGTCCATTCCTCCGTCGGCGTCGCATTTTGGCGGATTATGGGAGGCGAGTGTCAAGAGTATCAAGAGTGTCAAGAGAAACATCACTTACGTCGTGTGTTCGGTAATTACGCTTTGACGTTCGAACAGTTTTCCATGTTGCTGTGTCGAATCGAAACATGTCTGAATTCAAGATCGATAGTACCTATATTCGACACCCTTGACGATTACGAATGTTTGACAGCCGATCATTTCTTGGTCGGTCACGCACTGTCGGTCAACCCTGAGCCGTTCTTACTTCATCTTCACGAAAGTCGACTTTCCAAATGGCAACTGGTACGTCATATGACGGATAGATTTTGAAAAGTTTGGCAGAATAATTATGAATACACTGCAGCAGCGGGCGAAGTGGCATCGGATCAGGCCGTCGGTAAGGGAGGGACAGCTTGTTCTTTTGCCGAACTCGAACTTTCTTCTCTGCAAATGGGAGCTTGGACAAGTGACACAATGTCATTCCGGCGCTGACGGACTAACTCTAGTCGTGACCGTTAAAACGGTCACCTCGGAGTTCCGCAGACCAATAGGCAAACTTTGTATTTTACCCATAGAGAGCGAGGTGTCAAGCAACTAACCACTTCTAGCGGTAATGAAAAATGTACAATTAGCTTTAAGTCAATTTTATTATTCTAAGGCAGCTCGGCAAAATGTGCACGCGATGGCCGATTTTCGACTATCTCCGCCCACCGCTATTCCCTTTACCTCGCCGCTCCGCGCGCTGCCTACAAGCCGCTCGAGTTTCAGGAGAGTGTTTCCAATAGTTTTCACGTCACCCATGAGATACTATTGTTGACGTGTTTATCTTCAAGTGGTATCCCCAGTAAGCCTCTTCATTTTTCAAAAATGAAGTTTATAAAAAATGAGAAGTGTTCTTCTTTAAGCGACAATTCCTTACCACGTCTTATGCGGCTCGCTACATGCAATATCCAAATTGACGTTTCCACTTTTACTAATAAAAGACTCCGAAAATCGAATTGAATATTCTTCATTTAACATATTTTATTTCGCTTCTGTTCAATTAGTTACGGGTTGTTACAGTCATCAGTGGATTAGGCTCACTGGGAATACTACTTAAAAAAAAATGCGTCAACAATAGTACTTCATAGGTGACGTGGAAAATTATTGGAAACATGCTCCTGAGACTCGAGCGGATTGTAGGCAACGCGCGGAGCGGCGAGGTAAAGGGAATAGCGGTGGGCGGAGATAGTCGAAAATCGGCCGTCGCGTGCACATTTTGCCGAGCCCTGTTCTAAGCTATCACACTCTTTTCGCTCGATTTATAAGTCAAGGAGAGCGACTAAAGTGTGCGGTCGATTTTCCATTCTCAATACATGGCTACCAAATTTCGACCGTTAAAGCAAGTGTTTCTGCTTTGCGATAGGGTCAGTTAGTATATAGTTTGCGATCTTAACTAACGAATTAAGTCCATCTTATTTCTTCTTTGTCCGGAACTATCGTTCCGGGGCGGGCAACATGTTTGAGATTCGAACATTCGCGAAGATTCGCGAACTTCTAGAACGTTCTGGCAGAAGAGACGAGACTGAAAGAGACTCGTGATCACGCCTCGCACCACGCGTCGTTATTCGCCGGACGAATTGTTTTCACGGATGCGGCACGCGTTAAACACGTGCACAAAATAAGGTAATCCTTTCTTAATGGATTCTCGCTGTCGTCCAAATATTACTAGTGGTGATGACAACAAATCATAATCCTTTCATTTGACCAACTCTCTCTCTCTCTCTCCCTCTCTTTATCTCGAGAAATCAGACGTGTCAAACATCGCTCCGCAGAAAACGCAGTTTTTCTGTGGGAAATATATTGTGAATAAATAAGAGAGTGATATCAAGTGTGTCTACATAGACAACGAGTCGAGGTGTGTTATCTAATTGATTTGTGCTAAATTGAGACCGCTAGAGTGTATTCTTTGTTCTGGAATTATGGTCCTCAAGCTATAGTCAATTAGCCATTAAGAGCTGACATGTGTCTGCGTGTAAGGTGCGACACAGGTGTCGAATAATTAGCTGACTGTGTTGATATGTGTCATATCAGTCGGTATTATCGACATGGCTGATACTGATTATGCAGAATACTAATGCTCTGCATGTAAGAAGGAAATTAAAAACACCGCTGTGCAGTGTAAAACATGCAGGAAACTATTCTTCCATCCTGGGTGCGTAAGCAAGCATAGAATATACAATAGTGTCCAAGAGCTTATAAAATGCATGGGTCCATATGATGAAATAAAAGTTGAGAGGGAAAAAGAGAAAGGAGCAATCACAGGAGAAAGTGATAGAGAAAGGATGGGTTCCATAGGTGCCACGGAAAGTACGAGTAGACCGGCCACGACTGATATGAAGATTGATTGGTTGGTGAGGACAGTGAAGAAGATAAAAAATGAAGTTGCATGTAAAAAGGAAATCAAGGCAATGATTAGAGAAATAGTTAAAAGTGAACTGGAAGAAATCAAACTAGAACTAGAAGAGATGAAAAAACATGCAAGGAAGAATCGGAGAGACAGCAGGTGATGGACGAAAGAGTTATATGAGCGCAACCAGGGAAAAGAAGAGGGAGAATGCGATAGTGGTCAAGCCAAAGAAGCAACAGGAAAGTAAAACAACAAAGAAAGTAGTAAAAGAGAACATTAATATTACAAATATGGCAGTGGGAATAATAAAACTTAGAAAGGGAAATAAAGGAACTGTCATTCTTGAATGTGAGAGTGAAAGTGAGATGGAAGAATTGAAAGTCGCAGTACAAAACAAATTGGGTAAAGATTACAACATAATGGGACCAAAAGGAGCAAAACCAGAAATAAAAGTTATAAATATTGGCGAACAAGAAATGGCATTAGATGATGAAAATTTATTAAATATTATTATGAAACAAAATAAATTGGAAGATGGCAGGGAAGAGTTTCATATGCGGGTAATTAAAAAGATAACCAAAGAAAATCCAAATGGAGGAGAGGAAAATGGTTCCTTATTAATTGAAGTGGGTGAGATAACTCATGACTTAATAATGAGAAGAGAAAAAATAAACATAGGTTGGAGGAAATGTCGTGTATTCCATTACTACAGTGTCAAAAGATGTTTCAAATGCTGGGGCTATTATTATATAGTTAAAATTGTACGCGACAGGAAACCTGCCATAAGTGTGCAGGACAGCATAAAATTAGTGAATGCAAGATGAAGAAGAAGAGATGTGTGAACTGCATGCATAAAATAAAGACATACAACTTGAAGATAAACGATGAGCATAATCCCCTCTAAGCAGAGATTGTCCAACATATCTGAGAGCATTAGAAGAGGAAAAGAAGAAGGCTGGCACGAGACACGTAAAATAGCAACTAAAGACGGAGATGGAATTAATCGTATACATGAACGCCCAGAGTCTATTGGTACACAAGGATCAGATACTACATCAAATTATAAAGAGAATGAATCCTGCTTTCGTAGCACTATCAGAAACTAGAATAACACAAGACATAGAAGAGTGTGAAATGAACGTGCCAGGATATAGCATAGTTAGATGTGATGCTGAAAATCGAAATACAGGAGGAGTTATTCTATACGTGAAAAGCAATATTAAGTATTATGTAATCTTAACAAAGAAACTAATAGCGAACTGTTGATATACAGTCTGTAAAGTAAGAGCGTGCACGAGTTAATCTGTAGAAAAATTTATTCTTAATGACTTTTAAGTACATGGATTTGTTGTACTCCATGAGAAGAAAAATGCTATACCATTAATGATAAGTCCAGTCACCACCGGCATTGATAATTGCCTTTTTTTTTTGTAACGCAGGGGAAACCCATCATGGGTACCCTCCACCCCCTGGGAGGGGCGGAGGGTTATGTGAGACTCTTACTCACTAAAACCCCTGCGGAATGTCTACCAGTCGGACCGAGATGGTGGGAGTCAGGGGAACTGCGCCAACATTCCCTTCCCGACACCCCGACCCCAGGGTTCTGAAGGAGCCCCACGCCCAAGTACCGCGCCCGTATGGATCCTCCCCAAGGAGAGGGTCCGGGTGCGGTGCCCCGATCGGCGTGCCGATCGGGTTGGCCTTCCTGTACGTTATGGGAGAGAAGGGACACCCACCTTCCCTCCCCGCCCCCTCCTCAGGAGTGATTTCCACTCCGGAGGGGGCGGGGGAGCGAGACCCTTTCCCAGAGGGCCTCGCTCCCCCCTACCCTACCTCGCCGACGCCCGCGGGAGGGTGAGGGGGGGCTTACACCACCCGACAACCCTCCCACGCGCGTCCGCAGTCGGGCCCGAGGCGGCCGAGGGGGCGATCTCCGGCTGTCTGAAGATCGTTGCTCCCCCCGGCCGGCGCCACCTCGGGCCCGCTACCCTGACCTGAGGAGCCCCGTTCCCTCCGCCGTCTCCTCGGACGGTCGGAGGGGCGGCGCTCCCACTCGGCGGCCTCCTTCTGGGACATGATGTCCTTGCAGAAGGAGGCCACCTCCCCCCACACTTCCTTGCTCCCGCACATGGCGCGAACCATGCGTGGGAGCGAGAGGGCCTCCACCCTGCACCCCACCGCCCGGGCCAGGACTCGGCGTCCCGTGCAGGGTCCCATGCAAGGCACGAGACCAGCGTGTGTTGCGCCGAGTCCATCCGCTCCGGGCAGTGGTGGCAGCATTGATAATTGCCTGGCATCTCCGAGGCATACTTTCCACTAAGGAGTAACACTACCCAACTGATACTCACCGATTTGAATGAAACTTAACATACCTATTAAACACCGAAAAATATTAAATACGTGTCTTTTTGTTTCGGCTAAATACGCTTTTTAGGGGTAGAAAGCAGCCCTCAACCCCTGGAGGTGGAGACAGTTATGGCTAATTATTTCTGAAACGATACATTTTCTGAAAAAAGTGCTTAGGACGAAAGTTGTGGAGTTCAAGTGATGCACTTAATGGCGACTTAGAAGTCGACCTTGAGGTCGACTTTCGAGATCACTTGAAAATCATTTCATGTTTTTCAAAGGGAGAAGTTTACTTTTCATCCCGAGAATCGATAGAGCGTAAAAATTTACATTCAGAACGTTGGTGGTTTGTAAATAAAACAAGCTTCTGCAATTTAAAATTGTTCATTGATCCAACTAATTAAAGCAAGATTAGTCAATAATTCGATTAATAAAGAAATTGAAAGTTAATTATTCATTTAAATAAGGAAAGATGTGATCGAGATCCAGCCAGTGAAGGCAACATATGGTCGAGATCCAGCCAGTGAAGGCAAGATATGGTCGAGATCCAGCCAGTGAAGACAAGATATGGTCGAGATCCAGCCAGTGAAGGCAAGATGTGAGCAAAATCCAGCCAGTGAAGACAAGATTTCATAATTTCTTTTCATAGGCTATGAGTATAAATTCATGATAATTGGCATTATTCTTTATGTTCATGACAATAATGAGGAATAGCTTTATCTTCTTTCGCAAAAAAATGCTCCATACACAGAGAGTTAGTACACCACGCACATTTTATTAATGCAATGTTATTACAGATTTTGCAGATTGTCCCGCAATTCTTTAAAAAGAAATCAACAGGCGTTTCATATCTATCTGGTTTTTCTTCAATATATTTACTTTTCCACCAGGCATATTCAATCATGTTTTGGAATCGGGGTGATGAGAATTGATAGTAGATTAATGATTGAATTTTGAGAATGTTATTCCTCAAAGGTAGGTTAAAATCATAGTTGTATAAGAGAATTAAGTCCGAAAATTGTTTCAGGAAGTTTTTCCACGGTCTGAATACGTAGACATCCAATGGTTGAGTGAAGCCAGTTGTTCCCGCAGGAATTGTAAGGATTTTTACTTCTTTATTACCCTTGTCTATATTTTCAACTTTCTTTTCTGTTTGTCCTGACCAAGAGTCCAAACACAAAATAGACTTCTTGCCAGCATTAGGCAAGAAGACATCTTCAAACGATTTAATAACAATGTCGGATGTCAATTTTCCAGATTTTGTGGCAAAAACGAGGATATTATCTGCTTTGTACATTGACTTCTGTATTATCGGTCCGACACGGCCATTTATTTCTTGCAGAACTATTAATAAGGGGGATTTCAAGATACCATCGGCAGATATTAAAGGTTGTATTGTGTAACTGTTAGTCAAGGAATTCAAAGATTGAGCAAGACACTCCACTTCCAAAGAACCATTTGAGGCTAATGTACGACCAGCATGTGTTTCCAAATTGAACCCTGATTGATCTGAATTGTAAACGTTTGCTGTTCCTAGCAAGCCTATCTCTAGTTTAACTTGACTCACATAATTAGAAGATTGTTTCAATAGTTCTGCTTTATTTAAAATATGCGCGTGTGTCACAAATTTATTTATTTTCCTTGAAGCAATACCATGTTGTATTTTAAAGTTGTGTATCCATTTTGATGAAGCCGTAAATAATTGAGAAGGCAAATGAACTACCTCTTTTGCTTTCAAGGCCCATCTCTGTAGATCTAAATCGTGAATGGGTAGATTTCGATCGAACAGATGCACTGTTAAATTGTTCTAGAACGTATTGAGAGATATATAGCAATTAATCAGTCCTTGACCCACCCTCAGCAACTTGTGCTTCTCATCGGTACAATTGTGTTACATTTATAACTTTCTTAAATCGGTTTTTAACTGATTCTATATTCCTTCTTTTCTTTTGTCCAGATCGCCAAAATTCAATTACTCTCTTCTTATAACCAATGTCTACAATTTCTCTAAATTTTGTATCGTCTTGCACAACTTCCGAATCTTCTGAATTGTCTTCAACTAAAACAGCATCAGGAATCACACTAGCATCAGTACAGTTCAAAGTATCATAAGTCTCTTTAAATATATCAAAATTGATAGCGTCTTTTATCAAATCTGCAAGTTGAGAAGCGATTGATCTTTCTTCATCTGTTATTCTAGATTCTATATTGTACACTGGGTCCTCGAAAGTGAGGCATAATAACTTTAAAATATTTTTTGGGTTTAATGACATTATGAAATTTTAGAGATTAACAATGCTCTAATAATATAACAGAGATTCAAAGTAAATTCATAGAAAGCAGAGTTTATGATTGTATAAGCCTAAATGAAATTAACACAAAAAATAGTCATAGGAACAAATGATGGAAAAGTACTTGCAGTAAATACTTTCCGAAAGAATTTTGAAAACATTCACAAGAAACAGCAGTCGTAAGAGCAATTGACGTAAAACTATAAACAATGAACACTCGCCTAAGTACGGATGTGAAAATGATGGTTGATAGTATATTCGAACGAAATTCACGAGCAAGATAGCTCATAACAAATAAGTGATCAAGAAGTAATTTTGGAAAATGTTTGCTCAACGACAGTCGGGAAAATAATAATTGATCATGTCCGAATGAAATCCTAATACAAAATAAAGAGTAAGAGGTATTGTGGATAACTCCAGAGTAGCAATAAAAATCTAAAAAATTTGAAAATTTTTAATATAGCATGAAGGTAATGTTTAACTTACAATTAGAGTGACATTTTATGTTTTCTTATCTTTACTTCTATTCTGAAGTTACTTACAAAACTTTTTTCTCCTTCTTCTTCTATAAATTTGCGCCCATTTTCCCATCACGTCGGGTTTTTTCTTTTTTTAGGAAAATAACGCAACATCAATAACGCAAAATCAATTCTGAAGACAGATTTAGTCAACACATAAAATTACTGATTATAGATACAGGATGTGGTCAAAGTCCGGCAACGGCTAATTATTTCCAAATTTAATTGACCTTGAAAATCGATCTCAAGGTTGACTTCTAAGTCGCCATCAAGTGCATCACTTTGAACTCCACAACTTTGGTCCTAAGCACTTTTTTTCAGAAAATGTATCGTTTCAGAAATAATTAGCCATATCTGTTTCCACCTCCAAGAGTTGAGGGCTGCTTTCTCCCTAAAAAGCGTATTTAGCCGAAACAAAAAACCACGTATTTAATATTTTTCGATGTTTAATAGATATGGTAAGTTTCATTCAAATTGGTGAGTATCAGTTGGGTAGTGTTACTTGTAAGTTGACTGCGTATTCATTCGGTAAAGACCTCCAAATGAGACGAATTTGTCGTGTCAGCTGCTTCAAAGTGCACACTCTTTTTCCTCGAAGCTTGTGCTTGAGATATGCCCACACATTTTCAATAGGATTTGTATCTGGCGATTGCGATGGCCAATCAAGTGTGACGATGCCAGACTGCTCTTTCCACTCGGTGCAAAGCTTGCTCCGGTGTTTTGGGTCGTTGTCTTCCTGTAAAATCCAGTCCTTGTTTTTTTATGAAGCATCGTTCAGCAGTCGGCAACAAACACTTCTCATAAATTTTAAGCATTAAGGTCGGGTCCCGCTTAAATAAATTCACAATTTTTTTTCCATATTCGGCGTCACTTTGCCTATCGAGCCACGTTCTGACAAGTCATCGACATTTTTTATCTTCTTATATTGCTGAGTCCACTTAGCGACGAACATTTTTGACTTTCCCATGTATTTAGCAGCCACTGCATATGACATTTTTGGTCCTTTGGGGTGGGAACAAAGAAACACAGTTTCGTAGCGCGAAGCGTATGCAGCATTCATGGCGGTTAACATGTTTCTCAGGTTAGAGCTCGATGCCAACTGAATCTTTTGCGACAAAGCATTCACGACAAAGATTTCATCTATTGGCTTACAAAGAAACTAGGACAATATTTGAAGCCAACTGCCATTTATGCCGTGCACGCTCTTATTTTACAGACTATATAGTGATAGAAGTACAAGATAAAATATATAAAGGGTTAATAATTGTAATATACCACTCACCGAGTGCATCGGATGGTGACTTTATAAGACTTTCAGAAGAAATAGTTGAATCAGTATAGTAAAAGGAGAATGTATCAGTTGTAGTAAAAAGAAATCCATTATTTTTGCATGAAATTGAAGGCTTTAATTACCATAGTTAGAATGATCCGATTTAGGTCAAATATGCGCCGTTTTGTTCGATAACTTGTTGCCATTTTGAAGGTAATTTCATTATGCCTCTCTCATAGAAGCCCTCGTCCCTATTGGCAAAAAATTGAGACAGTCGATTTTCACAAGCTTCTCTTGAAGCGAATTTTTCACCAGCAAAATTGTTCGCCATGGACAGGAACAGATGGTAATCACTTGGTGCCAGGTCCGGACTATAAGGTGGATGCATAAGAACCTCCCAACCAAGCTCCGGGAGCTTCTGGCGAGTCACTATGGATGTGTGTGGCCTGGTGTTGTCCTGATGGAACACAATTCCTCTCCTATTGGCCAAAGCTGGCCGTTTCTGGGCGATTGCTTCCTTCAGACGGTCCAATTGTTGACAGTACAGTTCCGAGTTAAGAGTTTTGCCGTAGGGGAGCAGCTCATAGTAGATAATTCCCTGCCAATCCCACCAAACACACAGCAAAACCTTCCTGGCCGTCAATCCTGGCTTGGTCACAGTTTCCGCCGGCTTACCGCGATTCGACCACGACCATTTTCGCTTGACGTTGTCGTAAGTGATCTACTTTTCATCACCAGTGACCAACCGCTTCAGAAATGGGTCGATTTTGTTGCGATTCAGCAGCGATTCGCAGATGGAAATTCGGTCCATGAGGTTTTCTTTCGTTAACTCATGTGGCACCCATACATCGAGCTTCTTTTTGTATCCAGCCTTATTCAAATGGTTCCAAACGGTTTTTTGTGCAATCTTTAGCTCTTGGGCAATCGAAACTATGCTTATATGACGGTCGGACGGTCGTGAATGCTTATATGACGGTCGGACTCGACAATGCCCATGATTTTACCGATATTTTCGACAATTGGCCTTCCAGTGCGTGGTGCATCTTTGACATCGAAATTACCGGAACGGAATCGACGAAATCAAAATTGCGCGTGATTGGCTGTCACAGTATCAGGACCATAAACACTATTCACATTTTCAGCCGCCTGGCTTGCGTTTTCGCCTTTATCGAAGAAAAACTGTAAAATATAGCGTATTTTCTCTTTGCTAGTGTCCATCTTTGACGCGCGCTCAAACAAAATTGAGTCAACTAATCACAAAACTGTCAGAAAAGTTTTTTTAGTACGAAATCTCATCTTTCTAACGCCATCTAGTGGAACCCGATCGGACTTATACAACGCGAGATATAGATAACTAAAGCCATCTATTGGAAAAGTAATGGATTTCTTTTTACTACACCTGATATATTGGTAGGCGACTTTAGATACCAGGTCTGTAAATATGAAACCGGAATTTGCCCATAGATGGCCCTAGCTGTCAATGTACTTTAGGATTTTTGTGCCCTCTTGCTCTCTCGCCGATGCAAGTGGAGGGTAGGTTCCTAAATTAACCTAGACGTGTTCTTCTTCTTTAGTCCCTTTATTGCGCACGTGCCTGCCAGCTGCAGAGCACGTGAATCACAGGTACAATTTATGCGCCTCTCAGATACAAAAAACAGTTCTCTGCGCTCGCACGACATATGAGTCACAGCGGGACTCGTATGTATATGTGTGTGGGCCGAACGGAGCCGATGCTCCTGCCTGCCCGCTCTCGCACAATCGCGACCGCGTGCAGAAATCGCGGTGTCACACACGACGAAGAAACAAATACTCAGGCTATGACTAGCGATCGTATTATACGTTAACTCTGTGAGCGCTTCCAACGGTTACTAATACCTTGCTCTTTTTCCCCCGCACGAGTGACACTTGCGCGCGCTCTATAGCGCCGCACGGAAAACGGATGCGTGCGCTTTTGGGGAGCTCAAAGTCCCCACAGGTGCTCCCTCCTCAGTGCCTCTCTAGATAGAGAGGAACGAAACTTTTTTCTTTTTCGCGTACGTTTTGAATTGTGGCGCGGATGAAGTGGACAGACGCGGATCATTCGTTTGCGGCTGTTCAGAGCCGTTATTCTCCAGCACTGTGAACGCGGGTTTTAACGACTCTGTTGATAAGGTTTTTTCCTCACCATTGATATCCACCAGGAATACGCGGTCTGTTATGCGCCTGATTATTCGGTGAGGACCCGAATACGGCGGATCGAGCAGCCGGCGAACAGAGTCAATGCGACGGAAGACATGCGAACAAGTGTACAAATCTCGGAAAACGAACGGTTTCGCTTTCGTGTGATGAACTGTTGCCGTTGGACGGATGTTACGAATATATTCGCGGAATTTTTCTAAAAATATAAACGGATCAGCCGGTGGATCCTCATGAACAAAAAATTCACCCGGTAACCGTAGTGTTGTGCCGAAAAGAAGCTCTGCTGGAGACGCTTGCAGATCCTCCTTCACGCATGCTCTTAGGCCAAGAAGAACGGTTGGTAAGATGTCTGGCCACGGTGTTGGTGCATGGCATCTCAGCGCTGCCTTCAGGGTGCAATGCCAGCGTTCGATGAGTCCGTTCGCTTGTGGATGATACGGCGTAGTGCGAATCCGAGTTGCACCAATTAGTCGCGCTAATGACTGGAAGAGTGCAGATTTAAATTGCGTTCCCTGATCTGTGGTGATCGTCAGTGGAGTCCCGAAGTTGCATATCCAGTGATTGAAGAGAGCGGATGTTACAGTGTCTGCTTCAATGTTCGGTAGTGGAAGTGCAACTGGCCATCTGGAAAAACGATCTATGATTGTGAGGCTATAGCGGTTACCTCGTACAGGCGGTAGCTCTATCAGGTCCACATGGATGTGATTGAATCGGTTGTCCGTTGCTTCGATATATTCAGGCCGTGGTTTGTTGTGTCTGCTGACTTTTGATCGCTGGCACGGTAAACACTCACGTGCCCAGCGAGAAACATCTTGGTTGATGCCTGGCCAGATGAATTTTTGTTTGATGCACTTCAGCGTTGAGCGAGCGCTCGGATGAGCCGGACCATGGATGACGTCGAATGCTTTGCGTCGAAGTGGTTGTGATAGGTACGGTCGTACGATGCCCATCGAGACATCACACCAGATGTCTTCTTCTTCGATTCGAAGGTGGTTCAGCTCGAGCGACGTGGATCTTACGATGTCTGCGAGTTCTGGATCTGCTTCCTGCGCGTTTGCAATGATTTCTGCTGAGAGTGTGCTTGGCATCTCAATTGCGTTGATCCTGGAGAGCGTGTCCGCAACCACGTTGTTTTCGCCTTTCACATGGACTATGTCCGTGGTGAACTGCGAGATGTAGTCCAGTTGTCTTAGCTGGCGTGGCGAACTCTTTTCTGCCTTCCTGCTGAAAGCGTATGTTAGCGGTCGGTGGTCTGTCCGTACCTGGAATACTCTTCCTTCAAGTATGTGTCTGAAGAACTTGACGGCAGCGAACACAGCAAGAAGCTTTCGGTCATATGTGGAGTACTTCTGCTCGGTTGGAGAGAATTTCCGTGAGAAGAATCCAAGTGGCTGCCAGTGTCCGTCTATCTGCTGTTCGAGTGACGCGCCTATAGCGGAGTCCGCAGCATCGGTCGTCAGTGTGAGAGGTGCATCTGGAGCGAGAAAGGCTGAGTATGTGGCAGCTGTCAATGCATCCTTGCATTTTTGGAACGCAGCCTCTGTCTCCATTGTCCAGGGAATCTCTCGCTTGTCCTTCTTCTTCGCCTCCTTCAGGTGTTTGGTTAGCGGAGCTTGCTGTTGAGCGGCATTCGGCAATACTCGACGGTAATAGTTTACCATCCCCAAGAAGCGACGTAGATCTGCGATGGTCTTGGGTTTTGGAAACTGTTGAATGGCTGTTACCCTGTCGAGTCGTGGTTTAAGTCCAGTCTGTGAGACAGTGTAGCCGAGATAACGCACAGAATCCTGTCCAAAGAAGGATTTGGTCGCATGGACTGGAAGGTTGTTCTCCTGGAGCACTCTGAGAACGGTATCGAGATGTTGAAGATGTTCTTCATGACTGTCTGAGAAGACGATGATGTCATCCACGTAGCATGCAGCAAAGTTGATCCCGCGCAGTATATTGTCCATGTGCCGTTGGAACGTTTGCGTGGCATTTCGAAGTCCAGGCGGCATGCCTAAGAATTCAAATAGGCCGAAAGGTGTTGTGACAGCGGTTTTGGGGACGTCCTCCGGTGCAACAGGAATTTGATGATATGCTCGGATTAGGTCTAGCGTGGAAAAAACCTTTTTCCCGTGCAACTGTTGTAAGATGTCCTCTATTCGTGGAATCGGATATCTGTCTGGAACAGTTTGAGAATTCAGACGCCGGTAATCACCTGTTGTGCGCCAGCCACCTTGGTTTTTCTGCACCATGTGTATCGGACTCGCCCATTGACTGCGTGAAGGTTGCACGACCCCGAGATGTAAGGGAAGGTCGAAGTCTGCCTTGGCGGCTGCCAATTTGTCACCTAGAAGTCGTCGTGGACGCTCGAACACTGGAGGTCCTGTGGTCTCTATATGATGCGCGATCCCGTCAAAGCGGATCGCTGAGGGAGTTGGCCTTGGTGCGAAGACTGCTGCGTGCGAGTCCAGTAGTGTGGCATATGGCTCTCGGTGTGGCGGAGTTCGGAAGATTGTGCTGACTGGTTGCGGAGACACTAAAAATGGTTGTCTCACATACCTGATCCTGTGTGGCAAGGCTGGTTTTTGGATCCACAAGGCGTTGTCGAGAGAGATCGATGATTAGACCGTAATGTGAGAGAAAATCAGCTCCGATGATCGCTGAGTTCACATCAGCAATGATGAACGACCATTTTAATGCTCGGCGAAGTCCGAGATCGAGGGTGAGCGGCTGCTGGCCAAATGTGCAGATGGCTGATGAATTGGCGGCGAATAGTTGTAGTTCGGTAGGAGTGAGCTTTCTGTGCACGCACTTCCGAGGAATCAGCGAAACAACGGATCCAGAGTCGACCAGGAACCTAATGTTCGTGGTTCTGTCAAAAACGTGGAGTCTTTTCTTACTAGGCGCTGCTGTGCTGTCGCCGATTGCCTGTGTCGACGGCAGCGACGTCAGTTTCCCGTGCCATTTGCATTGGTAGCTTGGAGTGTAAAGCTGCACGGCTGCTGGCATCGTCTCGCAGCAGCACCGAAGCGGCGGTGGTAATAGCACCACTGACTGGTTAGTTGCTGAGTGTTACGAGAGCGCGACCTGGAACGTGTACGTTGACGCTGGGTGGGCTGTCCTTGGTGGACAACAGCAGGCAACAGGTGCTCGAGCAGAGTCGTCAGGTGTGCGACGGACTGTTGCATGGTGGTTACTGCTTCTCCTAACCGCTGAATGGTTTGGGCGTCGGCAGAGGCTGCAGCTCCCAGTCTACTTGGTGACGGTGAATGTGGTGCAGCAACTGCAAGAACTTGAGGTGTAGAAGAGCCTTCCATGAGCTCGTCTGCAACTGTTGAGAGGTCCTCTAAGCAGGTTGTCCGAAGGATCTTGAGGACTCGCTGTATCCCGGGTGGTAGAAGTGCCAGCCAGCGCACTCGCAGGATGTCCTGTGACCCTCGGTCGCCTGCCAGCGTCCTCATGTGACGGAGGAGTTGTGAGGGCTTGCGGTTGCCAAGCTCTAAGTCTGTGAGTAGACGGTGGAGCTGCTTGTCTGCAGAATACGCTGTGATAGACTCGATGACACTGTCGTTGAATGGAGGTCCCATGTCAATGAGCGGCTCCAATTGGGATGCACTCCCGTGAGGTAGTTCGAAGTGACTTGGCCTTGCCGGTGTGCCGGGTGGCTGCTCCGATCCCTTGGACGGAGGGGTGTGATGTATCGACATGGTGTCTGTTCGGATTCACGGAATGAATACGATTGTACGCAGTTTTTTCTTCAGGCACTGATTGAAATGTGCGTGTGCGGCTGTCGCGATGCAAAACAGGCGCGAAAAAGTGTGTAGCACTTGATCAAAAAATTTTTACCGTTGTGGAACTGCACGTGTCACACTCACGATGACTGCATGCGCAGAGCAGAGTTTCAGCCAATCAGAGCCCGTCACGCATGCGCCGAAGGTCACGACGCGCACAGCACCGAGACTTCGACCAATCAGAGTTTGTCACGCATGCGCTGATAGTCACTACGCGCACAGCACCGAGTCCTCGACCAATCAGAGTTTGTCACGCATGCGCCGATAGTCACTACGCGCGCAGCACCGAGTCTTTGACCAATCACAGCTCGATTCTGACCTTTATCGAGGCGAAGCTGTCCGATGGCGGCGGAATCACCCGATGCGGACAAATGTTTCCAATTTTTAGGAAGTTTGAATTTTCACCGGTCGGCAAGGTGACCTCAGCCAGAAGGTCCGTTGGAATGGCACAATGTCTCTCTCTTTTTTCATTACACTGCGAATCTTGTCCGGTTACCAATTTAGGTGTCGGGGTCACCAATTTAGGATTTTTGTGCCCTCTTGCTCTCTCGCCGATGCAAGTGGAGGGTAGGTTCCTAAATTAACCTAGGCGTGTTCTTCTTCTTTGGTCCCTTTATTGCGCACGTGCCTGCCAACTGCAGAGCACGTGAATCACAGGTACAACTTATGCGCCTCTCAGATACAAAAAACAGTTCTCTGCGCTCGCACGACATATGAGTCACAGCGGGACTCGTATGTATATGTGTGTGGGCCGAACGGAGCCGATGCTCCTGCCTGCCCCCTCTCGCACAATCGCGACCGCGTACAGAAATCGCGGTGTCACACACGACAAAGAAACAAATACTCAGGCTGTGACTAGCGATCGTATTATACGTTAACTCTGTGAGCGCTTCCAACGGTTACTAATACGTTGCTCTTTTTCCCCCGCACGAGTGACACTTGCGCGCGTTCTATAGCGCCGCACGGAAAACGGATGCCTGCGCTTTTGGGGAGCTCAAAGTCCCCACAGTAGTTACCGTCAAACCGCGTCATTGACGCCATTTCCATTTGTTGATATCTGACAAAGATTTTCAAATCACAACAATACAAGTTTCATATAACAACATAGTTTGTAATAGCATTGAACATGTTTAATGTTGTGCCTGGAAGCTACGATTTACGGACAGCATTGATTTTCTGTCACCATTTGAAGGAAACTGCTACAGAATCGCATGGAATGCTTGTCAAAGCTTACGGTGAGCACGCTCTTGGCAAGTCATAGTGCTTTGAGTGCTTTAAAAAATCCAAACGTGACGATTTTTACGTGAGAAACGAAGAACGTGGAAGACCACCGAAAAAGTTTGAAGACAGCGAACTGCAAGCGTTGTTGGATGAGAGTGATGCACAAACGCAACAATAACTCGCGGATCAATTAAATGTGACACGAGAAGCCGTTTCCATACGTTTGAAAGCCATGGGAAAGATCCAGAAGATGGAAAAATGGGTTCCACATGAACTGAATGAAAGACAGCAGGAGAACCGAAAAACCACTTGCGAAATGCTGCTCGCCAGGTACAAAAGAAAGTCATTTCTCCATCGAATTGTGACTGGCGATGAAAAGTGGATATATTTTGAGAATCCTAAGCATAAAAGATCATGGGTAACTCCAGGCGAACCATCGACATCGACTGCAAGGCCAAATCGCTATGGACGGAAGACAATGCTCTGTGTTTGGTGGGATCAGAAGGGTGTGATCTATTATGAGCTGCTAAAACCTGGCGATACCGTTCATACTGAACGCTACCGACAACAAATCATCGATTTGAATCAAGCTTTGCGTGAAAAACGACGAAGAATATCAAAAAAGGCAATACAAAGTGATTTTGCTTCATGATAATGCACCATCATACACAGCAAAACTGGTTAAGGAAACGATTGAGGCGTTTAGTTGGGAAATGTTTTCGGATGCGGCTTAGGTTTCGCATGCCAGACTTGGCTCCGTCCAATTACTACTTATTTGCATCGATGGGACACGCACTTGCTGAGCAGCGCTTTACTTCTTACGAAAATTTATACGAAAATGGCTCGATGACTGGTTTGCCTCAAAAGAGCAACAATTTTTTTGGCGTGGCATCCACAAATTGTCAGACAGGTGGGAAAAATGTATAGCTAGCGATGGCCAATACTTTGAATAAAATATTTTTTATCATTTTCATACAATAAACGTGTATTTTCTATACAAAAATTCCGGTTTCATATTTACATACCTGGTATGATATTTTAGACATAGATATGATGATAGATTCATTCTATGCAAGAAAACTAAGAACGACATTGTTAAGCTTAGGGATGAAGTAATTTGTTGACAAGCCAACAAGAATTACAAAAGATAGTCAAACAATCATTGACTTAGTTTTTGCCAATAATGAGATAACAGTTGACGTGCGTGATAAGCCTAAAATAACGGATCACGCATGGTTAGAAATTGAAATGGCATTAATTAAATCGAATGAAAATTACAGATTAATTAGCGGTAGAGACTACAGCAAATTTTATATGAGCAAGTTTCTTAAATTACTAGAAAGGAATATAAAACAGGGTCAGAGCTTAACTGTGAATGCAAAGGCAGAAAAATTGATTGGCAAAATAGTTGACACACTGGATAAAACAGCTCTAAAAGAATTATTTAGAATCCCAAACATATGGTATGGAAAAAAATGGTTCTGGAATGAAATAAGAATTGCAGAGACGGAAAGGAATAATGCATATCGGAAAGCTGTGTCTATAGGCACAGAGCAAGACTGGTTAAAATATAAAGTTGAAAGAAATAAGGTAGTTAAGCTTATTAAAATTAAAAAGAAAGAATATAGTGAAAATATGATAGATCAAAATAAGAATGATCCTGCGAAAATGTAGAAAACTTTGAAAGAAATAATTAAAGGAGAACCAGTGGAACAAAAAATTATTATAGAAGATATAGACTTCGAGATAAATAGTAGCATAGTGGATAGTTGTAATATAGCGGATAAGTTTAATGTATTTTATATAGAAAGCATTAATAAGATAGTTAAATCAATAGGAGAAAGGAGGAAATCACCAAAAAAACTTATTTATGTTGTAGAAATGAAAGACACAATAGAAAAGTATGAATTGATTGAGGCAAAGTATTTAGAGAATATTGTTACGAATCTAGCTAATACGAAAGGAACGAAAGAGGGGATATCAAGTGACTTATTGAAAGCAATATTTTATGTGATAAAAGATGAATTTGTAGGTGTAATTAATGATTCGTTGAGGACGGGCCAATGTCCTGATGGATGAAAAACATGCACGATTATTCTTATACCAAAAGTAAACCTAAGAAGGCTAGTGAATACAGACCTTTCAATATACTTCTAATCTGCGAAAAAGTTAGAGCTCGTAGTTAAAGAACAAATTGAAAGGTATTTAGAGAGAAACGATATAATCACAGAACATCAATCAGGATTCAAGAAACGACACTCGTGTGAAACTGCACTTCAGATGATCATAGATGAATGCAAATTGATAATTAGTGAGGGCAAACTGATAGGTGTAATATTCATGGACTTGAAGCGAGCATTTAAAACAGTAAATAGAGAAAGACTAGTTGGAAAATTGGATCAATATGGAGTTAGAGGATCAGTCTGAAATGGTTTGAATCATATTTGTGTAATAGAAGACAGCAAGTATGCTGTGGTGACATATTGTCTAGCCTAATGGATAATGATTATGGGGTATCACAAGGCTCTGTATTGGGACCTTTGTTATTTAATATATACACAAACGATATAGTTAATAGTTGTCCAGAAGGATGTATAAAGTGTTCGCAGATGATACCATATTATATATTAGGTGCGCAACTAAGTTCTCGC
This sequence comes from Harpegnathos saltator, assembly GCF_003227715.2. Taxonomy (NCBI): domain Eukaryota; kingdom Metazoa; phylum Arthropoda; class Insecta; order Hymenoptera; family Formicidae; genus Harpegnathos; species Harpegnathos saltator. Next base: position 140,866 of record NW_020230719.1, on the reverse strand, counting down.
TGTTTTTTTGATGAAAATGCAACTTTATTGTGAAAAAATGGTTACAAATGAGTCATTCAAAATATTGTCCATCGCTAGCGACAACTTTTTCCCATCTTTCTGGCAGAGCTCGAATACCGTCACGGTAGAAGTGTTCGTCTTTTGAGGCTATCCACGAATCAAGCCATTTTGAGATGTCTTCATATGAGCGGAACTGCTGATTAGTCAGACCATGTGCCATCGAACGGAACAAGTAATAATCGGACGGCGCAATATCTGGGGAATATGGCGGGTGGGGTAGGACTTCCCATTTGAGCGTTTCTAAGTAGGTTTTAACGGGTTTGGCAACGTGAGGCCGAGCATTGTCATGCTGTAGAATCACTTTTTCGTGCCTCTGCTCGTATTGTGGCCGCTTTTCGCGCAGTGCTCGGCTCAATCGTATCAATTGAGTTCGATATCGTTCCCCAGTGATGGTTTCGTTCGGTTTCAACAGCTCATAATAAATAACACCGCCCTGGTCCCACCAAATACACAGCAAAACCTTCACAGCGTGAATATTCGGCCGAGCCGACGACGTAGAAGCATGACCGGGCAGTCCCCATGATTTTGTTCTCTTTGGGTTGCTGTAATGAATCCATTTTTCATCACCCGTAACGATGCGATGAAGAAAACCCTTCATTTTTTGCCGCTGGAGCAGTTGTTCGCAGGCGAAAAAACGACGCTCAACGTCTCTTGGCTTCAAATCATAAAGAACCCAAGTTCCTTGTTTTTGAATCATTCCCAACGCATGCAATCGCTTGGAAATGGCTTGGCGGGTAACTCCTAACGCTGAAGCAAGCTCTTTTTGCGTTTGGCACGGATCCTCATCGAGCAATGCCTCCAATTCAGCGTCTTCGAAGGTTTTTAGGCTTCCTTCACGCGAACATCGAAATCACCATCTTTGAAGCGACGGAACCAATCACGGCACGTTGTTTCACTTAGAGCAGCACCTCCGAAAACTTTTTGGAGTTCTCGATGCGCTTCAGCCGCCGTTTTCTTCGAATGAAAGAAGAAAAGCAACACTTCCCGCAAATGACGATTATTTGGCACAAAATCAGACATTTTCACACAACCAAAAGTATATGACGCAAAAACAAAATCACTAATGTGTCAAAGCGGTTTGTTTATCATATGTCTAAGCTTGGTTCATGACGTTTTGGTTATGTCACAATCGACCAGCACTTACTACTGGAGCCATCTCTTGAAAAACAGCGAGAACTTAGTTGCGCACTTAATATTACTGGAGTAAGTTGTGAGGAAATTGAAAGGAAAATGAATATGATGTTTAATGTAACTGAAGAATGGATGAATGTGAATGGTCTAAAATTAAATGTGGGCAAAACAAAATATCTGGTTGTGAAAAGTGTAAGAAAAGAATTAAAAGTGAACATTACAGTAAAATGTATGGATGGGTCGTCAATAGAACAAGTAGAAAATATAAAATATCTAGGAGTAATCATTGACAGCAAGCTAAGACTAGAAGAACATTGTGATCATATGTTGAAAAAATAGGTAAAAAAACAAGCTTCTTAAATAGGATAGGTAGCAATTTAACAGTGTATAGTAGATGTAGTATGTATAAAGCAATTAGTGCACCGCATTTTGAATATTGTGCGACGCTGTTGATTAATGGGGGAGAAACACAGCTGGACAGACTGCAAGTAGCGCAGGATCGGGCTATGCGAGTTATTTTGCAGTGTAAGCGTGATACCAAAGTCGAGCGTATGCGAAATGCGCTGTGTATTATGTCAATAAGACAGAGGCTATATTATAATACGTGCATATTTATTTTTAAAGCGGTGAAAGGTTTATTACCTGATTATTTGACAAATAATTAACAAATAGTAGGTGCTCCTAACGGACGACAAACACGCCAGGCGAGTAATATTGCTATTCAATTTCGTCGAACTAGCACTGCACAAAAAAGCTTGTTCTACACAGGAATAAAGATGTATAATGAATTACCTTTAGAAATAAAGATAATGAATTACCTTTAGAAATAAAGAGTAGTGAGAGATTAGAGCATTATAAAAGGAAAAATTATAAAAGGAAACTCAAAGAATATATATTAGGTGTAAGTTATTATTAAGTTAACTATACTATTAAGTGTATGCAAATAACCGAGAAAGCTAATAAAGGCAAATCAATCAATCAATCAATATCTCTCTCCCTCCTCCCCCCACCCTTCCCATAGCCTCTCCCTCCCCTTCGCTCTCCCTCCCCTCCTCCCTCCGCCTTACCTCCACATCTCCCTCCCCTCCCTCGCCCTCTCCCTCTGCCCCCTCCCTCTCTCTCCTGATAGACCGTTGGACCGTTTTCGTCAAAATTCGGCAGTTAAAAAGGAGACTTAAAAGCTTCCTAACATTCTTTTTTTCGCAATCAGTCGTGATCTGGAAGATTATCGGTCGGACTCGTCACGGAGTAGCTGCGCCAAGCCAATACACACGGCCGCTGTCACACAAATCACTAATTGCTCGCACCGTCGGTGTTTGCACATCGCCGTTGCGTTCGACCACTAAAACGTTGATAAGACCTCCAAGGATCGAACAACGGGCGTCCGGAGATTCAAATCCTGTCAAGCATCCAGGCCACACCGATAAAAGCCTTCAACGGACTCCTCGACGTTTCAAGGAAAATAAACTTCTGTTCTGAGCGAAGTCATGTCACGCAACTTATTTTCAAACTTCCTGTCGAAAGAGCCTTAATTCTCGTTCCCGCTTCGATCCACATCTTGCTGTGTCTTGCGCTCAACTCTGAGCGGATCTCGGTGATAAGACGATCCTATGATTTTCACACGATCGTGAACAATCGTTTTTCACTGGTACAATTTCGATCTGTCATGTTGCGTCATATTCCGTGATCTTGAATTTTGTAATTTTGTCTTCAGGTTCGTAATCAGCGACCCTAAAAATCCCTTATTGACTAGTTCAATGGAAGACAAATTTGACGGAAATCACATGTAATATGTACAAAAGGTTGAAATAGTGCTTTCATGTTCAAGAATCAAGAGGTGATTTCCATCCTTAAAATGCGTTGTCAGCCGATATAAAAAAACAGGTGTTCAATATTTTTCAATGTACTACGTGCTGCGACGTTACATTCCTAACGCCCGCAATTTTCCGTCGGTCCACGCGTCATGGTCTCTCCCACGAAAACTTAAGTTGGGCACCAGGTGCGGATAGCAGCACCGCTCACCAACTCTAACCGCCAAATCTGCGACCGCAACGCGGGAGCCCGTCGGGGCCGGTAGCTCGTGGCAAATTTTAGTCGGTAGTTGGGATGGGTTCGGCCGGAAGGCGGGAAAACGAGAAGACAGAAAAGAACGGCGCGACTTTTACGAAAATTAGATTTATTCGTGTCGGAAGCCGATCTGCTCCGAATCTCCGCGGGACGGTACAATATTTCTTCGCCTGCTTCCTCGCAATTTTGCTACTTGATGACCTATTTTTGTTGAGAATTGTCTGAGTTATGAGCTTTATAATTTACGGTGCCATCAGCATTAGTATTATCCAGAGTGTACCGCGCGGAGGTTGCATGGTCGGACTTCACACCCTTGTGTATGTGTGTGTGTGTGTGTGTGTGTGTCAGCAGAGATAAGGACCCTGCGGTTCGTCACTCCCGCAGTATTTAATGACTCCAAACTCTCTCTGCTGTGTGTCTGCGTTCCTAAGGTCTGCCAAGTTAGCAGGTTTCGTTGCGTACACATTGTAATAAATTATTTGTAAATTGTCATTAGACTTACAAATCATTTGTAGGAGCTCATCCTTATTTTTCAATAAGGAAGGTAGCACAGACATGGCCTCCACATGTAGTATCCTCAAGAAACATGTCGATGGGTTTTTGGTTATCGGACCCTTCTTTATCGAAGAAAATTTATTAGATGCTAGATGCTAGATGCAGATTATATTTGTCATACATGTAACAAATTACTTGTTCGTATATCAAGTCAAAGTAATTTCTTTTGCAAAGTAAGAAATTACCTTCGGTAGTCGCCAAAATGGTATTGACTGAAAGGGAAGGAATTACAATATTGATCATGCGAGGATATGGTGACCGCGTTAAGTCCTTCGAACAAGTAGAGACTGTTTAATATACTTATGCACATCGTAAACCAATTTTAAAATCTACAGTTCAAAAAACTGTCAAACTGTCAATTCGAAGAAACGGGATCTGTCAAAGACCGCCCGCGGAGTGGTAGATCAAAATCAGCGACATATTTCGATGGAAGTTTGAATGTGATGCAATCATTTGTAGAAAATCCTAATTCTTCGATAAGGAAGCATAGATGACTAAAGTTAGTATATTTTCCATCCATAAAATTATAATGAAAGAAAAATGGCATCCTTTCAAAATAAAATTTACTCAAGAGCAAGCGGAATGTGATTTCGATAGAAGAAATGAGTTTTGCGATGAAATGATGCGTTAATGTGATGATGATAACACTTCTCTTAATAATATAATTTTTTCCGATGAAGCTTCTTTCGAATTAAAGGGAACGGTAAATCGTCAGAATGGCCGCTATTGGAGTGACGAGAATTCTCATTGGATGCGTGATTTCCATACATAATATCCCCAAAAACTGAACGTGTGGGCAGGTTTTTGCGAACGTATCATCGGGCCTTTCTTTATCGAAGGAAATTTAAATGCGAGCATTTATCTTGATTTATTGCAAAATCAAATAGTTCCTGCTATTGACAATTTGTTTGACGGAAATATATAAAATATTTGGTTTCAAAAAGATGGTGCACCGCCACATATGCAATAGCAGTGTTTCAATTTTTAACTGATACTTTCCCAAACCGATAGATAGGAAGACGTGAAGAAATTGAGTGGCTCTCTAGATCACTAGATCTTTCTCCATTGAACTACTTTTTATGAGAGTATGTTAAAAACAATGTATACGCAACGAAACCTGCTAACTTGGCAGACCTTAGGGAACGCACACTGCACCAAGTAAATCTTATCTCACCAGAAATGAGATGAAACGTTTTAAATGCATTTCATCTACAATTAGATCATTATCAAACAGCAGACGGAAAACAATTTGAACAATTAATTCAGTGAAAACCCATCTACTACATGGGCTGAAAAGTCTTTGGCTTAACAATGAAAAAACGATTTTTTTAATGAAAAAGTGTTTTATTCCTCGACATAATCTCCATTTAGAGTAATGCACTTAGTGTAACGGTCCGCTAACATTTCGATGCCGGTCTTATAGTGCTCGGTGTCAAATCCCTCAAAATAGGCATTTGTTTCCAACTTGACCTCCTCATTCGAGTAAAATCTTTTACCAGCGAGCCACTGCTTCAGTCGGGGAAAAAGGAAATAGTCGCTGGGAGCCAGGTCTGGAGAATACGGGGGATGCGGGACCAATTCATAGCGCAATTTCTTTAATTTATCGGTCGTATCGCGAGCCGAGTGAGCTGGAGCATTGTCTTGGTGAAACAAAATTTTTTTCTTTGCCAAATGTGGCCGTTTGACCTTGACCTTGTCGTCCAATCGATCCAGTAATGTACAGTAATATTCTTTATTGATAGTTTTACCATGTTCAAGATACCTAAACTACCTAAACTAATGAATATTATGTTATGCGCATCCCAAAAAATACTGGCCAAAACCTTGCCGGCTGATTGTTGTGTCTTCGGGCGCTTCGGACGGCTTTCACCAGGCAATAACCACTCCGCTGACTGCCGATTGGATTCCGGTGTGTAGTGATGGATCCATGTTTCATCCATTGTGACAAATCGACGCAAAAACTCCTTCTTATTGTTAAACAGGGCCAGATTTTGCTTTGAAAGTCGAACACGTTCCGCTTTTTGCTCAATTGTCATAAAACGCGGCACCCAACGCGCGCAAAGCTTTTTCATGTGTAAATATTCATGAATGATATGACCAACGCGTTCCTTTGAGATGCCTATGATGTTAGCTAGCTCACTCAATTTCATTTTGCGGTCATTCAACACGATTTCACTGATTTTCTGGATGTTTTCTGGAGTAACTGCCTCATTTGGCCTTCCTGAACGTGGTGCATCATTTGTACTCGTACGGTTACGACGAAACTCAGCAAACCAATATTTGATGGTTGAATTCGGTGGGGCAGACGTGCCGTAACATTTATCAAGCCATGCCTTTGCTTCAACAGTGTTTTTTCCCATCAGGAAGCAATGTTTAATCAAAACACGAAATTCACTTTTTTCCATAGTAAAGATAAATTCAGAGGTAACGTCACTTCGAAAGCTATAACTTGTACACGAGTCAACGAAACATATCATGAAAATTTTACAGCATCTAAGTTAAGGTTGGTACTCTATAGGAAATATAAGGATTTTTAGTTTGTGGCGCCATCTATAGTCAGGCCAAAGACTTTTCAGCCCATGTAGTACATACACGCACGCGCGCGCGCGCACACACACACGCACACACACACACACGCACATGCACACGCAGCAGAGAGAGTTTGGAGCCATTAAACTGCGGGAGTGACGAAACGCGGGGTCCTTATCTCTGCTGACACACACACAGGGGTCTAAAGTCCGACCATGCAACTTCCACGCGGTACACCTTGGATAATACTAATACTGGCAGCACCGTAAATTCTAAAGGTCATAACTCAGATAATTCTCAACAGAAATAGGTCATCAAGTAGTGTTTTGGAAATGTCTCGTTGTCGTCTTTAACACTGTGTAACAAGAAATGAGATGTTCTATTAAAAAAAATCATGTTGCCTTGACATCGCCTTGACTCCTCCACTCAAGGTCAAACGTATATGATCATTCAATAGAACTTTTAAAATCCTACAACTGATTCGAAACATTTTCCTTAGAAACGTCTCGTTTTCGAGATATTTGACAGTTTCCGGATTTTTCTAACGCTTTGTATATTAAGACTGTCACATTTGCCAGCAGTAGCTCTCATGTTGGGGTTCAGTATTCCCACTATTCCTAATGACTACGTCAGTATTTCCGCTGCTGAAAAGTGGCCATAGACGTTCTACTTTGCCGCGTTCGAGGCAACGTGACTGTCATCTCTCTGCCGCGGACAATATGCATGCGAACCAGTCCGGGAAGAACTCGTATGGCTCTACGAACGACACAAAACTCATCTTGGGTGAGCGTTCACAGTGCGAGCGTATGGTCGTCGATGCGCTCACCGATTGTCATAGAACAGAGCTCGGAAAAATGTGCACGCGACGGCCGATTTTCGACTATCTCCGCCCACCGCTATTCCCTTTACCTCGCCGCTCCGCGCGCTGCTTACAAGCCGTTCGAGCCTCAGGGGCGTGTTTCCAACAGTTTTCCACGTCACCCATGAAGTACTATTGTTAACGCGTTTTTTTTAAAGTGGTATCCCCAGTAAGCCTAATCCACTGATGACTGTAACAACCCGTAACTAATTGAACAGAAGCGAAATAAAATATGTTAAATGAATAATATTCAATTCGATTTTCGGCGTTTTTCATTGGTAAGAGTGGAAACGTCAATTTGGATATTGCATGTAGCGAGCCGCATAAGACGTGGTAAGGAATCGTCGCTTAAAGAAGAACACTTCCCATTTTTTATAAACTTCATTTTTGGAAAATGAAGAGGCTTACTGGGGATACTACTTAAAGATAAACGCGTCAACAATAGTACCTCATGGGTGACGTGAAAACTATTGGAAACACGCTCTTGAGGCTCGAGCGGCTTGTAGGCAGCGCGCGGAGCGGCGAGGTAAAGGGAATAGCGGTGGGCGGAGATAGTCGAAAATCGGCCGTCGCGTGCACATTTTGCCGAGCTCTGTCATAGAATGTTGAGACAAGCGGATGGGACGGCGGCAGTGGCAACGGCGACGAGTGCAGACGATTCATTCGGTAGCATGTTGCATTCGATTCCTACTCCTACTACTATTACTACTACATCATTATCGCCCAACACAAATTGGTGGACAACATGATTGTCGCACTGGCCAAACGTGTGACACAACGACGGTACCTGCCTGCACCCTTCTGCGACCATCACAGTCGCCGTTGCTGCCGCGGTGTAGAGCAGTATCGAACACTTATCGAGGGAGATGCAAGAGTTGGACGACGCCGCATTGGCCACCGTTACATTTGACTTCCCGCTGTTATGGAGAACGGATTGTAGCCTGAGGTATGTTACATTGGCCGATGACGAATACAGCTTGTACACCGCGCTAAATTTTATCGATAGAATTTCCACTATAAAGTGATGGAGCTTACATGGATATTGCGTTGCATTTTCTATTAACGATTTCGAGAGCAGTATCGACACCGATTTGTTATGTGGTGCAAAATGTGGCGTCGACGATCTGCTGATAATACGAATGGCTAGAGACAAGATGTTGAGCTTCACGCCAAGAAAGTCCCACGATGTCTAAGACGTACGTCTGCCAAAAGTAGATCTTGCATTTGTCGCGAGCGAATGTGAACTACTGGACGCTTCAACGATAGGCTTTTTCGGTCGCGCGCTGAAATGCGATGGTTCTCTCTTGCTGAGACTTACCGGCGAAACGTGCCTGAATGACTCGTTTTTGCGCGCGCTCGCAATTCAAGCAATTTGTCGTCGTTTGCGCACCAGCCAATAGCAACGTGCGACACTATCGCTTTCGAAGATTTCAAAACAAATCACGGCAATGCGTTGACGCTTCCGTATTTTTGTTTCTTCGTTTGAGCGAATTACGCATAAGGTCGTATTAATGTGGACTAACAAGGAGATGACGCAACCTGTTTCATCGATTTCAACACGAGTCATAGTACACTCGATAGCTATGATGCCGCGTATAAACGCCCTAACATAATATGCGTGAATGCGTCTTTGTTTACGAGTAATTTGCAGTTAAAGTTTGGCTCGCGGAGCCGTGCCACACATAGGGTGCAAGTTACGACACTCTTTCACGAAACCGGCGTGGCTGAGCAGACAGAGGCTCCCGCGCCGCGAACACTTTTGCGCCGACGACGGCGTTCGAGTCCCGCCGACGACTGGCTCGTTTTTTATCGTATGTAAAGACATGTAATAAATATTTTTATATTGTTCTTATGTATAATTCCTTTTTTTGCTTCTACGCTATTAATCAAGGCTAATTAGGAGAGTCAGGTCTTTCAAATATGAACACAACTTTTTTATTAATTACAATAAAATGTTTTTTTCGTGTAAATCTATTTCGCATAAATATTTCGTATGCTATGGGAAAGAAATGGCTAGACAGCGATTATTTTGGATGTGAGAGAAACCCGAGAGCCGTTAGAACCGTTACAAGTGGAAAGGAACCCTCTTCCCTTTCCCCTTCTCGCAGAGGGATTCTCATGTTTTGTGACGTGCTCGCTTCATTCTCTGGGCAGTCTTCGTAACGTGAACAGTGAAAAACTCGTGTTAAAAATGGAAACCACGTTTGTAGATGAAGCAACGATCAGCTATGTGCAAAATCTAGCAAAATGCAATATTACGAAAGAAGAGTTGACGGACGCAATAGAATATCTTCGAAGTAAATATATTGAATGTGTGAGCAATGGAAAGATATATTTGTACGTATTGTTATTGGCCTTGTATACAATATCAATTATATTGAATTCATATTTGCAGATGTCCTGATACAATTTCCGTCCAGTCTTGTTGACAGTCGCGAGGTATTTTACAACGTCAATCAAATATGTTTTCCACCAACTATACAAAAGTCAAAAGTGTATTTGTGCAAAAAATTATGCGTTCATTACGTGCAGTTGGTGCAAAAAACTATTATGTTTTACATGCTTTTTATACGGCATTCCATCCGCAGAGATGCGACAGCATGACCGCATTTTATAATATGTAACTTTCATTTGTGTGCCTTATATTTGTTTTATGTGTGTGTGTGTATGTGTTTTGATACGGACAAAAACATTTTATTATAATTAATAAAAAAGTTGTGTTCATATTTGAAAGACCTGACTCTCCTAATTAGCCTTGATTAATAGCGTAGAAACAAAAAAAGGAATTATACATAAGAACAATATAAAAATATTTATTACATGTCTACATACGAAAAAAAAACGAACCAGTCGTCGGCGGGACTCGAACGCCGTCGTCGACGCAAAAGTGTTCGCGGCGCGGGAGCCTCTGTCTGCTCAGCCACGCCGGCTTCGTGAAAGAGTGTCGTAACTTGCGCCCTATGTGTGGCACGGCTCTGCGAGCCAAACTTTAACTGCAAATTACTCGTAAACAAAGACGCATTCACGCATATTATGTTAGGGCGTTTATACACGGCATCATAGCTATCGAGTGTACTATGACTCGTGTTGAAATCGATGAAACAGGTTACGTCATCTCTTTGTAAGAGGATAGATCATGCCATATTTTGTTATTGATACTGCTACTGCCGCTGATCATTTGTACGATTCATCGATCATTTCTATGTGTGGCTATAGTGGCTGCACATTCATAACGCGAAAACGCGAAACAAACTTCACTCCCTTATGCGTCATCGGGGTCCGCTGCTGCTGCCGCAGTGTCGCATGAGCCACATGTATCATTATACAAAATTCCGCAGACTTCTCGTTCTACGCCGTTCTACGCCGAATGATTTGATATAACGCCTCCTTTAGGCAACGAACTAGAGTTTCGACTTAGAAACTACGACGACGACGACGACGACGATGATGATGGACGGAATGGTGGCGATGCCGGCGGCGTTAGCGTCGAGTTCTCAATCAACGATATCAATTTCCGCGTTTGACAATTTGACGTCGGAAGTAATGAGTGACGACGACTAGATTGCTATCAAACGACTCGATCGTGAAACGCGATTTCTAAATCACATGTGGCACCTATGTTGCCCGAAAGTTTAGGGAAGAAACACTCGCAAAATTATTTTTTGGCGAGGCACTTGCGCGAGAAAAAATGTGCGGAATCAGAGTCGACGTCCCACGCGCACATGGTTCTGTCGAATCTCATATACGCCAACATTGATATAGAATGAGTGAAAAGTATGGAAACCCTTAAAAATCTCGAAAGATGTTTTACGGAAAAGTGTTCCAGACAAAAGTGATAAGGCTCAAAACGATATATTTACAGATCGTATCAATTTGACCTTGAGTAGCGTTGCCAAGGTCAGATCAAGGTCAACTTATTTTTCTTAATAGAAATCCTCACTTTTTATTATATCATCTTTTTTATCCATTAATTTTAACAACTTTTGTCTGAAACATTTTTTTATTTGTCTAATATTTTTGGAGATATTTAAGGAAAACTCAGTAACTTTTTTAATATTTAACTTACGATATCTCGCTAACATTATTTATCGGAAGAAAAAATAGTACTAGACTTTTTTACTCTATCTTGTCTTAATATATTGTTACAATATAATCCCCTACCTTTAGTTAACTTATCGACCTTTGCAAATTTCAAAATCATCAAATTAATAAAAACCAGGGTGCTATGGTGACAATACATTCTTGAGACTGTGGGATAAAGTAAAAAAGTCTAGTACCATTTTTTCTTCCGACAAATAGTTAGCGTCGAGATATCGTAAGTTAAGTATTATTAAAAAACGTCATCAAAGTTTTCCTCAAATAACTCAAAACATATTATAAATGAAAAAATGATCGAATAAAAGTTATTCAAGTTAATTGGTAGAATAAGATGATATAATAAAAAATGGGGGTATTTATTTTAAAAAAATAAGATGACCTTGGCGTGACCATAGCACGTTCACTCAAGGTCAAACCAGTGACGTAATCGTATGTCCTCCTTCAAACTAAACAACTTCGATCAGAAACATTTTTTGATAAAACTTCTCCTTTTCGAGATATTCGTGTGCATTGATTAAAATGGTCCACTCTGTATATAAACAAGGAGGTGCTATTGCATTTACGCAATACGGCATCTTCTATTCCGTATATCAATTGAGAAGAACCATGAAAGAAGGAGGGCGTACTAGATGGCGACAGGACGCCGTGCGTTCGGGACCTGCATCTTATTTTTGTTCCGAAGAGAGAAAAATATCGAGAGCGCGGTAGTCGTTAGATCGAGTAATCGAACCCGGGTCTTTCGCTTGCCGGGTGACTGCTCTAGACCACTGAGCTACCTGACGCTTCACGCTCACGACACTCTCCTCTCCCTAGATAACGTTAAGAGATGTCGTTCGGAAGCGACATCTCTAGTGCTATCCCGAGCGCACGGTGACTACAGAGAGAGGCATTGTTACTTGTACCTAGCGGTACAAGCTGGTGGTCTCTCAAAGTCAAAGGTTGCTATCCTTTAAGATCTACTGTCCATGTATGCCGGCCTCCACCGTTGCCTCTCCTTATCCGGTGCAAATCATATAAATAAGCCTCGGGGTTGACGCCAAATTTTGGCTGGCCCCGGGCGCTTGGACACGTTTTTGCAACCCGCCGAAGGGGGATCCACCATGAAAGATGCACGACGCGCAAAATATGCGCCGTTTTCATTTTGCCGCCGTGACCAAAGAATATTCACACATACTCGATAACCACCGCCGCCGCCGCCACCACTACCACCACCACCGTCCAGATGTGTTCGTTTTGTTCCTTTCGGACAAACCCTGGAAAAACATTATTCTACCTGCCTCGGTGGAGCGAATTCATGATCGTAGTGTTGTCTGTCGCATGTGTACAGTCGACGGATGTTATTATTCGTTGAGAACTTGCATGTACCCGTGGACATCTCAAATGACGCGCGACAAAATTTAATGAGTCTCCCGTCCTGAAACCCCAATCATCTTCCGCATGCTTGCGTGTCTCCTATGCTACTTCCCGTTCCCATGGCTGTAAAAGTGAGAAACTCTCGAGCGACAGCAAACCGAATCAGTCGGTCGTTGGTCAGTCATTTAACACATACAATCGCGCAACAATGTTGTTCTTTTCGTCGTCCTCGTCCGATACTCCATGGGTTGACAGAGATAAACGTTGGCTCTACATGTTCAAGTCATTGTGCGTACGATACCGTTGTCGAAATTTGAACAGCGTCGTGAAACATGTATCCTACTATTCGTACGACTCTGTGCTACAAAGCGGTCTGTTCATATCCGGACTGGGTGGAAAATGGCTGGCTGAAGTAACGAATGTGCGCTTTGAGAGTTGTAACAACAGTGCGCTGTACCATGATGATTGCACTGCATTAAAGGATACCGCCAAGATATTGTTACGTGCGAAGCACGATTCATTGCACTCAACTGGTTTTACACTAGTGACCATCCAAGGCAAGACAATAAGATTCGCCAGTGCCTGGTTTGCGTCGACCTGAACAATCGCATCGTGATTCTCATAATCTTGTCCAATTTGGCGCGCTATCAGACCTTGTCTACTCGCGGCGTTGCTTTTCCGCGCGACGACAAGCGTCTATTACTGTTCGTGCTGTTTCTGACATGCGAGCTATTTGCACGACGAGTGTCATTTGATACTCTAGATCTGCATCACGAACTAATGGCCGATTCTACGAAATGGTGCACCTATCTCGAGTCGCGGCGACAACAAAAGCAACACGACGAAACAAATGACAATGAGAGCGACGATTTTAACGACGACAATAGAGTCACTGATACGGACATTGAATATGGCGGAATATGGCTTCAAGTAGACAAAGATATGCACTCAAAGACTCACAGTATTCGCCTGAACGATTTTTCCCAAAGCAAATTAGGCAGTTTTTTAATCATATAATCGTGCAATACACCTTGAGCGGACATCAGCGTTTGATCTGGCGGGACGGCAAATCCCCAAGACTACGTCGTCGTCACAGAGCCATTTATCGTACAAATTGTTACCGCCTGGTACAGTAATATCGATCCATCGCCTTGAACGCAAGATTGAGTTAAACCGTCGTTTCATCTTATCACTGTGCGACTACGACATTTTTCTCAAGAGGTGAGGTTCGTTTCTAAACAACCCATCGTACAGAGAATAGTGACGGCGCCGAAATGTACACCACCATCACAAGTGAAAACGACGGCGATTCTGAACTTCGAAAATTTGAATGCAGCGACGTCTAACCCTTATGAAAAGAAAACCCTCAATTTTGGGTGTTATACACCGAAAAAACACTCAAATTGAATGTGATTTCGGATCGTCAATTGCAGGTTACACCCAAATGAGGGTTAACGGTCAACAAAAACTCTCAAAATAACACCCAAGAAAACTTTCAAAATAACACCAAAATAAAACCCTGAAAAGGAAATCCTGAAATTAAATGCACCCAAATTTTGCAATAGACGGCAATATACACAAATGAAAGCATATGTTCGTGAAATTTTTATTTATTTGTTGTTTTCACTTAAGAACTTAAAAATAAGCCATTGATTGAATAAATAAATAAGCTAAATACCAGGTATGTAAATATGAAACCGGAATTTTTGTATAGAAAATACATGTTTATTGTATGAAAATGATAAAAAATATTTTATTCAAAGTATTGCCCATCGCTAGCTATACATTTTCCCCACCTGTCTGACAATTTGTGGATGACACGCCAAAAAAACTGTTGCTCTTTTGAGGCAAACCAGTCATCGAGCCATTTTCGTACATTTTCGTAAGAAGTAAAGCGCTGCTCAGGAAGTGCGTATCCTATCGATGCAAATAAGTAGTAATCGGACGGAGCCAAGTCTGGCATGCGAAACCTAAGCCGCATCCGAAAACATTTCCCAACTAAACGCCTCAATCGTTTCCTTAATCAGTTTTGCTGTGTATGATGGTGCATTATCATGAAGCAAAATCACTTTGTATTGCCTTTTTTGATATTCTTCGTCGTTTTTCACGCAAAGCTTGATTCAAATCGATGATTTGTTGTCGGTAGCGTTTAGTATGAATGGTATCGCCAGGTTTTAGCAGCTCATAATAGATCACACCCTTCTGATCCCACCAAACACAGAGCATTGTCTTCCGTCCATAGCGATTTGGCCTTGCAGTCGATGTCGATGGTTCGCCTGGAGTTACCCATGATCTTTTATGCTTAGGATTCTCAAAATATATCCACTTTTCATCGCCAGTCACAATTCGATGGAGAAATGACTTTCTTTTGTACCTGGCGAGCAGCATTTCGCAAGTGGTTTTTCGGTTCTCCTGCTGTCTTTCATTCAGTTCATGTGGAACCCATTTTTCCATCTTCTGGATCTTTCCCATGGCTTTCAAACGTATGGAAACGGCTTCTCGTGTCACATTTAATTGATCCGCGAGTTATTGTTGCGTTTGTGCATCACTCTCATCCAACAACGCTTGCAGTTCGCTGTCTTCAAACTTTTTCGGTGGTCTTCCACGTTCTTCGTTTCTCACGTAAAAATCGTCACGTTTGGATTTTTTAAAGCACTCAAAGCACTATGACTTGCCAAGAGCGTGCTCACCGTAAGCTTTGACAAGCATTCCATGCGATTCTGTAGCAGTTTCCTTCAAATGGTGACAGAAAATCAATGCTGTCCGTAAATCGTAGCTTCCAGGCACAACATTAAACATGTTCAATGCTATTACAAACTATGTTGTTGTATGAAACTTGTATTGTTGTGAGTTGGAAATCTTTGTCAGATGTCAACAAATGGAAATGGTGCCAATGGCGGTAACTACATTGACATGAGTTAGGGCCATCCATTGACAAATTCCGGTTTCATATTTACAGACCGGGTATACTTTCATTTAATTGTATCATATTCATTTTGATGGTGTTCGTTTTCAGTGTAATCGTAGAGTTAACCATCAAATGTAATACTCGAATGAGGTGTAATACTCGAATGAGGGTATATTTACACCCATTGCGCAAATAGTCAACATTAGGTATTAACCCTTTAACTGCTGAGATATTAAATGACCAGTATGACCCTCTTTGCTGAGTTATTTTTACAATTATAAAATATTTTATAACGATGAATTTTTGTATGAAGATTAACTAACTAACTAAGATTAAAACTAAATTAAATGGATATTACACATTGAAAGTCTAAATCGAGTAAACCCGATCGTAGCAAGGCCGCCATTTTTTTCCACACTCGAGTTATCTCAACCGTAGCAGTTAAAGCGTTAAATATATATGTTTAATGTCCTACTCAAAAACTACGACAATTAACATATATTATGTATTTTATACCTAACGTTTTTACTATTTACATAGTGAGTATATATATATATATCTTTATTCGAGTATTACACTCAGTTGATGAAATACTATCAAAATGAATGTGTAACAGTCAAATGAAAATATATTTAGCCTATTTAGTTATTCAATTAATACCTCATTTGCAAGTTATTAAATGAGAATACAATGAATAAACAAGGGTTTCACGAAAACATAGTTTCATTTGTATACAGGGTGTCCCATTTTAAAGGACCTACTCAAATATCTCAAAAACACTGCGTTAAATCGAAAAATATTTCATACAAAAGTTGTTTGGCTTAAAGGAGGACATAAGATAGTGACAGCATTTTGTTTATAGATGGCACCACTTTCGAGATATTCACTGATCATCAATTCTCTTAATTAGAAATCCCAATCTTTAATTACATCATCATTTTCTACCAACTAATTTTAATAACTTTTATCTGAAATATTTTTTTATTTGCCTAGTATTTTTTAGATATTTAAGGAAAACTTGGTAACTTTTTCAACATTTAACTTACGATATCTCGCTATCTATTCGTCGAAAGAAAAAATAGTATTAGACTTTTTTACTTTAATTATTATCAAGAATATATTACTATAATAGTATCCTAACTTTTGTTAATTTAAAAATTTTGAAATTTCCAAAGGTCGATAAGTTAACAAAAGTTAGGGCACTATTATAGTAATATGTTCTTAATAATAAATAAAGTAAAAAAGTCTAATACTATTTTTTCTTTCGATGAATAGTATTTTTTAGAATTGTTTAGAATTTTAGAATTTTTTAGAATAGTATTTTTAGAATTAGCGAGATATCGTAAGTTATATGTTGAAAAAGTTACCAAGTTTTCCTTAAATATCTCAAAAAATACTAAGCAAAAAAAAATATTTCAGATAAAAGTTATTAAAATTACTTGGTAGAAAAAGATGATATAATGAAAGATTGGGATTTCTATTAAAGAAATTGATGATCAGTGAATATCTCGAAAGTGGCGCCATCTATAAACAAAATGCTGTCGCTATCTTATGTCCTCCTTCAAGCCAAACGACTTTTGTTTGAAACATTTTTCGATTTAACGCAGTGTTTTTGAGATATTTGAGTGGGCCCTTTAAAATAGGACAGCCTGTATATTGCCGTCCATTGCAAATTTGAAATATTCTGAAAAATGAAGAATAAAAGACTAATTACTCAACATTATATTTCATTTAAAATATAGATTTCTTAACTACTGGCACGCGCGCACTGTTACATCATTGACGCTTTAACCGACACACACTATTAAATATCAGGTGTAGTAAAAAGAAATCCATTATTTTTGCATGAAATTAAAGGCTTTAATTACCATAGTTAGAATGATCCGATTTAGGTCAAATATGCGCCGTTTTGTTCGATAACTTGTTGCCATTTTGAAGGTAATTTCATTATGCCTCTCTCATAGAAGCCCTCGTCCCTATTGGCAAAAAATTGAGACAGTCGATTTTCACAAGCCTCTCTTGAAGCGAATTTTTCACCAGCAAAATTGTTCGCCATGGACAGGAACAGATGGTAATCACTTGGTGCCAGGTCCGGACTATAAGGTGGATGCATAAGAACCTCCCAACCAAGCTCTCGGAGCTTCTGGCGAGTCACTATCGATGTGTGGCCTGGCGTTGTCCTGATGGAACACAATTCCTCTCCTATTGGCCAAAGCTGGCCGCTTCTGGGCGATTGCTTCCTTCAGATGGCCCAATTGTTGACAGTACAGTTCCGAGTTAAGAGTTTTGCCGTAGGGGAGCAGCTCATAGTAGATAATTCCCTGCCAATCCCACAAAACACAAAGCAAAACCTTCCTGGCCATCAATCCTGGCTTGGCCACCGTTTCCGCTCACCGGCTCACCGTGATTCGACCACGACCGTTTTCGCTTGACGTTGTCGTAAGTGATCCACTTTTCATCACCAGTGACCAACCGTTTCAGAAATGGATCGATTTTGTTGCGATTCAGCAGCGATTCGCAGATGGAAATTCGGTCCATGAGGTTTTTTTTCGTTAACTCGTGTGGCACCCATACATCGAGCTTCTTTTTGTATCCAGCCTTATTCAAGTGCTTCCAAACGGTTTTCTGTGCAATCTTTAGCTCTTGGGCAATCGAAACAGTGCTTACATGACGGTCGGACTCGACAATGTCCATGATTTTATCGATATTTTCGACAATTGGTCTTCCAGTGCGTGGTGTATCTTTGACATCGAAATTACCGGAACGGAATCGACGAAACCAAAATTGCGCGTGATTGGCTGTTACAGTATCAGAACCATAGACACTATTCACATTTTCAGCCGCCTGGCTTGCGTTTTCGCCTTTATCGAAGAAAAACTGTAAAATATAGCATATTTTCTCTTTGCTAGTGTCCATCTTTGATGCGCGCTCAAACAAAATTGAGTCAACTAGTCACAAAACTGTCAGAAAAGTTTTTTTAGTACGAAATCTCATCTTTCTAACGCCATCTAGTGGAACCCGATCGGACTTATACAACGCGAGATATAGATAACTAAAGCCATCTATTGGAAAAATAATGGATTTCTTTTTACTACACCTAATATCTACGTCAAACCAACACTGAATATTAATGGTCATACTTAACCGACACCCAATACTGATGCCCAATGCTTTACCACTCAATATTTAGTGTCTACACCGATAATACACCGAATATTGATTGTTGTGTCCGAGCCACAAGGTTTGTGGCAGCGTCTGTTGTCTGTGAGCCTTAGGCATCTGATGCCGATTTTGATAGCTGAGCGAGGATTGTCTGGACGACGGAAAATCGATAAAAAGTAGACAACAACAGCTGAGAGAGTCTCCGGCAAGCTGTCATCGTAGACAGACGCGAGAATTGTAGACCAGAGAATTATTCTTGTTTAAAGCTTGAGTGAACTGCGCTGTAAATAGTAAGGCTTGTTATTATTACGCGAATGTTTTTATTTACCTGAGTAAATTGCGCTCCCTCTCACTCGCGCTTGCGAGTGAGAGGGAGCGCAACATGATGGTTACACCCAACCGACACTCAATATTGAGTGTCTACATCATGATAATAACGAATATTGATGGTCACACCCAATTCACACTCAATATTCAGAATCTACATCAATGTTACACCGAAAATTTAATAGTCACATCCAACCGACATTTAACATTGATGCTCTACACTCAACTAACACCGAATGTTGACAGTTAACACTTAACTTTCATGGTAAATACCCAAATTTCAGTATTTACACCCAAAATTGAGGGTTTTCCTTCATAGGAGAACATATCAAACAGAAGCCAAATGACGACGATGACGACGACGACAGTGACAATAGATCGCGAAATCAATGCTGTTTCCGATAGTTACCAGTGGCCTCAGTAACGACAACGCCAACAGCAAGCTCAACATAACCGCAACGACCGAGAAGAAGAAATGGGTATCGCTGCAGCAACTGCAGCTTTCATTGAGTTTCTCCGCCAAAAAGAGTTGTCCGACGGAGTAGTGTACACGGACATCAAACCAGTTCATGATATCTCTCGTTAGTAACGTCGCTCATCGAATTGTTCCTCCATCACACAACTCGGCCATTGCATTAGTAGCGAATGTCGTCGAAGATTCGTGAAATATCGACAATATTACGGATCGCAGCTACCGGGTGATATAACATAACATAAATCATAGCGAAATTCGTCGTAGTGACGATGACTACGATGATGCGGTGCAATGGGTCAGTCTGATGGACCAATTTAGTCCACCACATTGTACTAGGGGGAGCAATAACGACGACGACGACGACAACGACGACGACGACGACGATGACAATGTCAGCATGAACATTGAAAACATTTGCGCAACAACCAGCGATTCAGTGGACGCAAGCGATATATATGAGGCCTACTTGAAACGCTATTCCGGGCAATTTGGCGACAGCGAGCAAAGCGATACTCACGTATGACAGTTCAATTATTCTATGTACGAGCGTCGATATTTTGTAGACAGTGAGAATCGCCTGGTGAGTAGGCGATTTCTCTCATTGAGCGGTTAAGGGAGAACAATTTGTACTCTTATCTGTTAGGGCACTATTGTAGCAATATATTCTTGAGACTAACACATCACTCAATAAGTTCGTAGGATGACTAATAAAACAACTTTTAGGCAAAATTTGACTTTATTCATCTATATAGTCTCCTTCAAGAGTGATACATTGATTCCAACGCTTCTCTAACATTTCGATGCCTTTTTTGTAGAACAATTTATCTTTGGCCTCAAAATAAGTTTCAGTTTCAGCTTTGGGCGGGTTTCGCCGGTTGCTGTCCACTCAGCTGACTGCTGATTTGACTCTGGAGTGTAGTAATGGATCCATGTTTCATCCATTGTCATATACCGCATCAAAAAATCCTTTTTATTGCGCTGAAACAGCTCCAAACAGCCCGTTGAATCATCGACGCGTTGCTGTTTTTGATTGACTGTGAACAAACGCGGTACCCACTTCGAACCACTGTAACTTATGAAACGTCCGATTGTCATGAAATTTTGTCACGTATCATTTGAAGGTTAGTGCTTCCTAAAAATCATATGGATTTCTCAATAGTAGTGCCATTTATATGTCATCCTACGAACTTATTGAGTGATGTGTTAAATAAAGTAAAAAATGTCTAGTATTATTTTTTTCTTTCGACAAGCGAGTTAGCGAGATACCGTAAGTCAAATGTTGTAAAAGTTACCAAGTACTACTTATATATCTAAAAAGATATTAAGCAAATAAAAAAATGTTTCAGACAAAAGTTGTTCAAATTAATTGATAGGAGAAGGTGATATAATAAAATGTTAGCATTGCCATTTAAGAAAAATAATGATCACTGAATAGGTTCGAAAATGGCGCCATCTGTAAACAAAATGCTATTGATACCTCATATCTCTCCTGAAACCAAACAACTTTTGTCTGAAACATTTTTTTATTTGACTCAGTATTCCTGAGGTTTTTTAGTGGATCCTTCAAAATGGGACTATATACTTTGTATACAGGGTATCCCAGAACAATCATTATAGAGCTCGTGGAAACGTAGAGCCGATTTAGACAATCATAAAAGTCCCACACCGTTTTGCGATATTCACGATAATTATTGAGTTATTAATGACAGAAATCTAAGGAGTGGGTGCGCACCAACATGGATGATTGGAGGAAAAGCGTCGCAGCCGCTTGGGCCACAGCACGGCCCAATCGATCTAACAACTGTTGGCGGCATACGGCGAGACGTAGATGCGGTAAAACATAAAGCACGAATCAGTTTTCTGTAATTAATAACTCGATAATTATCGTGAATATCATAAAATAATATGGGGCTTTTATGTTTATCTTAACTCGCTCTATGTCTCCACAAGTTCTGTAACAATTGTTCTGGGACACCTTGTATACAGAGTGTTTCATTTTAAGTGCTATGGTCGATTATCTCGCAAATCGATAATTTTATTGACAAATTTTTCGAACGAAAGTTGTGTCGCTTGGAAGGGAACATATGATGAAAATATGGACTTGACCTTGAGTGACCTTGTCAAAATCAGGTCAAGGTCAATAATGTTTTTTAAATGGAAATTCGTATTATTTATTACATATTTTTGTAGCTTATCTCGAGTGCTTTCCAAAATTATAATGAAGTTATGTTCTATTGAATATTTTCCAAGTTATAAGGTTTGAAAGTTAAGGCAAGACCGAGCACTGATCCGGCCAACTAAGACAAGACCGGTCACTGAGCCGGCCAACTAAGGCAAGACTTATCAACGGCTAAAGACATTCGAACTGATCTTGCCTTAGTTGGCCGGATCAGTGATCAGTCTTGCCTTAGTTGGCCGGATCGTAGTCAGTCTTGCCTTATTTTGCCGGATCAGTGATCGATCTTGCTTTATTTGGCCGGACCAATGAACGGTCTTGTCTTAGTTGGCCGGATCAGTGATCGGTCTTGCCTTAACTTCAGCCTCGGAAAGTATGCAATGAAACGTAACTTTATTATAGTGTTTTGGAAAGCTCTCGAGATAAGCTATAGGAATATGTAATAAAAAGTTGGGGTTTCTGTTTAAAAAACATTAGTGACCTTGACCTGATTTTGACAAGGTCACTCAAGGTCAAGTCCATATTTCCATCATGTGTTTCCCTTCAAGCCATGCAACTTTCATTCGAAAAATTTTTCAATAAAATCAGCGATTCGCAAGATAATCGACCATATCACTTAAAATGAACACCCTATATAGTATTTTTTCTCTTTACATTACATGTCTGCGCGGTGACATACACAATATGCGTAAGCCGTCGACTATGCGAAATAATAATGGTTTTTGTCGGTCGACGAATATTTTCGCGCCGCGTCTATCGTGGCGGTTGGTGCGCACAGTCTTCCTTTCGTATGGCTAGCGATGGCATTCTCGGCGCTATTTGCACTGATCATATCATTCGGTCTAGTTTTCCTTCACATGTACGATCGTTGTTGTAATGACGATAGTGATCAATACAGCAGCAGCAGTAGCAGCAACATCAGTAGCGTCATGTCGCGATCGCTACCGCCGCGGCTACCACCGCAATCATCGGCAGTTGTCGTCGCAGAGAAAGAGATCGATTTCAGTCGCGCTCCGTTAGATCGATATGTGCAATATGTCAACCCGGAAAAGACAATATTCATATCGGATCACAGGTTCCCAGTCGACGATGTGTAACGCGCACGCGCGCGTTGACGTTCAATCTGTACGTCGGTCAATCACGTAGCCTTGCCATCGAAAATCGCAGTCTGGATCCGACGCCGCTCCTCCGACAAGTCGACCGTCGCTACACTCGTATTACCGTCTTGTGCGGTACATAGATGACAATCGAACATTGGCGTCGTTTTCGTTCGTTGAGCTCGATAGAGAGGTGTAAATGCTTTTTCAGCCGCACGCTTTTTTGCCAAATCTTGCCGAACATCAAAGAGTTCAACGATGCATCATATAAGACCCGAGGACAACCGATCCAAGCGAGGTTATAGCGCCGTCCATTCGTCACGCGCTGCTGTCGCATTATCGTCGAAGGAGGCCAAAGTAGCGTTCAAATCGCGCCAATGATTATTATGCAGTGCGCGCCTGATCACTCGAATCGCCTCTGGATGATTATACAAGAATGCTACGAGAATGATCTGTTGGCCGCCTTGGCTCGTTTGACCGCGTTGTTGCTCGCGCTTTCGAACGGTCCTCTCAGCGGCAGCGAAGGATCCTGACGGCCAGAGCAATGTGTCAATTGTCGATCGCACCATTCGTCGCAGACGCGGGCGATCATCGAAGCCAGAGGTCCGGATGTGGCGACGTTCGAATACGGGCTCTCGCGAAGATACTCAATAGCGCGTTCTGAAATCGCAGCTCGACCGATGTCGCGGAATGCCGCTTATCGTACGAGATTCACAATGCGATGTCACATGTTGACCGATTGCGAGTCCTTTGTGTTATTGGACGCGCGCAATTGGCTTGTACACATAATTATGTCGCACGTCGCGCCCGACGCTATCGCGCGAACGTGTTTGTGTATTCGTTCGATCATGAGGGCTTTATCGATCATCTCGGCTATTGACTGACGAGTTGATTCCAGGGACTTGATTTCATGCGCGAGAGTCGCACTGTTGTTCATAGACTAGATTGCATTGAGTCTCGACAATCTGAGCGCGTTCTTCCAAGTCTCGCGTATGTTCAAGCAACCACAGCGTGTAATATTCAGAGTCACTACCGTCGAGTTGCGACAGCACGTTGGACAGTGCGCTCGCTTCAGCTAACAAATTGGCCGCGTTGCGCTCGATATCCAATCGAGCTTGCGACACGATACTGCAATCGTTGTCATTTTCTAGAGATTCTTCTGTTCGTAACAGGAAGTCCTGAAATGGTTTCTTCAGAGGTGCTCCATTGCACGTTATGTGCAGAGATCTGAATCGGTCTATCGCTTGCGTGTATAATTGCTCGAATTGACATCGCAGTCGATCGGATTCGCGAATTGTTTCTTGCAAAGCACTCTGTCGTTTCCAACAGAGCGAGGTATCGATGTTTCCAGGTTTTTAAATCGCGCAATTCGTCTCCCACATGTACGTACAGCTCTCGATCCCAAGTACAACATCGTTGGAGATAACGCTAGTCGTCGTTGTCATCAGATCGTCGCTATACATACTGCGGCGGCGGCGGCGGTGACGACGATCTGACGAACGCATTTACAATAGCGTCGCAAATTTCATCGCGTCGAAGCAATCGCGGTTCACTCAAACGATCGCGCACACAATGTTCGATTTCACGGAGAGATATAGGAAACGAGTACGCTCGGGCGATGGATATAATTCGATAGGCACGAATCGCGTTCTCGCACATCGTAGCACGAAAGCGACCGCATTTCTCCACGATTGTCCACATTGCGAAATTTAGAGGCAGCGTTTCCGTTGAGCCATCCTGCAGGGACGGCATCAATTGCTCGATTGTTTCGGGCTCGGGATCACACGTACGCCAATAGCGCAGTATGCTTTTCGAGACGGCCGCTTAAAAATGTTACTTCCGTGTCCAGCGCAAATTTCGTTATCGTAGACGAATTTGTTGCTGCCATCGCCGCTCTTAAAACACATTTACGAGTTTGACGCACATGAAAAA
This sequence comes from Harpegnathos saltator, assembly GCF_003227715.2. NCBI lineage: Eukaryota > Metazoa > Arthropoda > Insecta > Hymenoptera > Formicidae > Harpegnathos > Harpegnathos saltator. Next base: position 116,137 of record NW_020230719.1, on the reverse strand, counting down.
ACGTATGTGCTAACAGGACAACAGACTGGGCGATGGCGATACGATGACAACGTGATGACACAGAAGATGTCGTCGACAGTGTCCAGTCTGTTCTACTACGAAAACTATTCGTCTTGTCGCTTCTTTTTCCTATTACGTTCTCGCCGGCAGTCAACGCCGTTTCCTCTTCGGATGAGACAATCAGACCTGTCGTCCTGGAGACGCACCAGTGTCATATGAAGGAGAAATAGAAAGGAGAAGCAGAAAGAAACAGACGGATCAATTTTACGTTTGACATGCTTTATTTGTATTATAACGTGGGCAAAAATGATGTCAGGTTTTTTTCTAAATAAAGCACAATCAGTAAAGCTCTACTTTGTCTCTCCTCCCACAATAATCGGCTGTGAGGAGAATGAGAGAGAGAGAGAGAGAAAGAGCAATCACAATAACGATGCACGCTATATGGACATCGTCGTTGCATCATTTGCTTTCATTGCGGCCAACTGACACAGCACCGCCTTTTTAATGACGACGAAAACGAACAAGATCGCGAACGAGCGATGATTTCTCTCTCTTTCTCTCTCTCTCTCTCTCTCTCTCTCGATCCTTTTGTGCTGGTTCCTGCTGCTGCGGCGATGACGACGGCGAGTGCTGGCTCTGCCCCATTGCTGCTGACACCGCCGGTGTTACCGGCCGGCGACGATCGGTTTTAGCCACAATTTGACCAACTGACTGCATCCAAAGAGCCATTTTTCCGATATTTCGATAACGATCGATGTTACATTATTTGTTTCTAGTCGTCTTCTTTTTGAGAGGGAAACAGATAATATAGTATAAACATAACCTCTCCGAGGCTTTCGAAGTTCATGAGACCGACGCGCTGATGTCACGACTAAATCATGTAGCGTGTAAACGTCTGCACACGTGAAAGCGTCATCTTGGATCTGTGCAAATGGCTCATGCACTGTACAACGAGCACGTTCAAAGACTCGTTGTCGGGCCAGAGACCAAGAGCGATATTGGCGCGCGCCAAGCAGCTTTTCCCGGCGCCACCATCATTGTCGTGATTGTCAACTGATACGATGGAATTTTCGTGCAATTGTTCGGGTGCGGCGGCGGTATCACTCCTCGTGGCAATACGTATTAACGATCGATCGCCTAGAGCGTCGAATCGCTTCGGCTCCACGCTATGCCTGATGAGCGCCAATACCGTATGTTGCAGCAATTCGCCTAGATCGCATCTGTTCTATCTTATCGACGCCGAGGTCGAACAATACGCCGTCATCTCGCTGAGCCGCTTCGATGCTGCGCACGAATGAATCGCCTGCACTCGTCGTCACCGCGGCTGCCGCCACTGCATTACCGATAACGATATGTTTCAATATGCAACGAGATACGATTTCGGTATACTTGTCATATTCTTGCATGTGTTTGCGCAACATAGGGCACGAATCTCGTATAGTAAACGATGACTTGCTATCTTGCTGAACGAATGCTGCGGCAGCGGCGAGGAAATGCGACGCCAAATCGCCGAACGTCGACAACGGCCCCACGAATCGTATCAAGAGTACGAGAATGCTCTACTCACCCTGATCCGACACAGTGGCGATGACGACGAGATAAATAATACGCTGGGCCGTCTTTACGATAATTTGGACCCGGGCTATAAAATGTTCCTCGGAGCCTATGAGGCACGGGATATCAGGGACCTCATAGGCCCTCAGGGCTGGTTAGCTCGCAAATACGAGGAGCTGACCCGACAGCAACCCGTCCAAGGGAAGCTCCCACGGTTAAGCGGACCCACCGTAGCCATTATGGCATACGATCGCGAGGCCTGTTGCTGGCGGTGCAAATAGCCCGGACACCAGCGACAGGAATGCGATCAACCCGCCATCATATTCTGCTCGCGATGCAGAAAAGAGGGTGTGCTCACAAAGCAGTGCCATCTGCCACCGGGAAACGCGGGCGTGACCGAGGACGAATTGGACGCTCCCCGGTCCCACGCATAACGTACGCGCCGCGCCCCAATATAACCGTGCGCTACCAAAATCGTCGTTTTAAGGCACTAATTGACTCTGGAGCAGAGACCTCTCTGGTAAGCGCCGAATAGTTGAGGCCCGAGGATCAACCCCTCGGGCCCATCTCATGGGTAACCTTAGCCAACGGCACCCAGGTTGCCACCTGCGGATCCACATATCTAATGTTTTGGGTAGGAACGCAACAGTTCCATCATCGCTTCACGGTCATAGAAAAATTGACCACGCCAATTATTATCGGCATGGATTTGTGGTCCCGCCTCGGACTAGCTCTACGACCCCCGCCCCTACCTACCGCCAACCGTACCCGTACAATTGGAGTAGTCGAAGAGTTCAGACGACCAGCCGCCACGACAGAAGACGAGCAGCTACAAATTTTTCTACGTGCGGAACTATAAAAATTCAAGACCGTCTCCGGACCGACCCCCGCTATCCGGCACGAAATTCGATTACGCCGTGGGACAACTCCTATCAAGCAGCGATACCGACCCCGGAATTCGGCCATGCAACGCATAATCGACGAGAAAATGAAACAAATGGAAAAAGACGGGGTGATTGAATCCAGCAGTGCCTGGAGCTCACCTGTGGTACTCGTGAGAAAGAAGGATGGGGGCTATCGATTCTGCATTGACTTTCGGAAGGTCAACGAGGTTACTGAAAGGGATGCATACCCGTTGCCACAAATCACGGCTACCTTGGATAAACTGCGAGGGGCCAAATATCTGTCCACATTAGATCTGAAGAACGGGTATTGGCAAGTGCCGCTCACACCAAGCAGCAAAGGAATCACGGCTTTTACGGTGCCCGGGCGCGGACTCATGCAATTCAAGGTATTGCCATTCGGACTACACTCTGCCCCCGCCACCTTCCAGCGATTGGTCGATACCGTCCTCGGCCCTGACCTCGAACCGAACGTGTTGGTGTACCTCGATGACATCATCGTTCTAAGTAACACCTTCCAGGAACATCTCACTCATTTACGCGAAGTGTTTCGTCGCCTTCGGGGGGCCCGGCTGCGACTTAACATCGACAAATGTTAGCTGCGCCCAACTAAAGTACCTCGGTCATCTGATCAACAAGGAAGGCATCCACACCGACCCGGGGAAAGCCAGCGCTATTGCCACATGGCCAACACCCACCAACATAAAGTATGACAGTTCCTGGGCCTAGCATCGTGGTACCGCCGATTCGTGCCGAATTTCTCCCGGCTCGTAGCACCACTCACGCGGCTGACCAAGAAAAAAGAACGATGGAGGTAGCACGTTGAGGAGGCCGATGCATTCCAACGGCTGAAAGACGCTCTCGTTACCGCACCAGTGCTGACCTGTCCAGATTTCGAACGACGATTCACTCTCCAAACCGGCGCCAGCCAGTCCGGCCTGGGAGCCGTATTGACCCAGGAGACTACAGAGGGAGAAAAAGTCGTCGCCTACGCCAGTCGAACCCTAAACAATGCCGAAAGGAATTATAGCGCCACCGAACTGGAATGCCTGCCGTGGTCTGGGGCATCCGAAAGATGCGCGAATACCTCGAAGGGTACGCGTTCACCGTTCTCACCGACCAGCAGTCGCTGAAATTGCTTCAGAAAATTGAATCACCGACCAGCCGACTCGGACGTTGGAAGTTTGAACTCCAACAGTACGACTTAGAGATCCGCTACCGACGCGGATCTAGTAACCAGGTAGCCGATGCTCTATCCAGAGAACCTGAAGTGGCTATCATCACCGGCCGTCCCACCTGTTCCTGGTACGAGAACCTCAAGGCACAGGTAATAGCGCACCCGGACTCACATCCTGACTACGACCTGCGAGGTGGCCACGTGTTCCGACATTTTTTACATAATCTCGACTTCCGGGAGATTCCAACCGCCGCGCAATGGAAGAGATGCCTACCCACGCCCGAAAGAACATTAACACTCAAGCGGATGCACGACGACCCCGCTGCCGGACATCTTGGCATCGCCAAGACCATCCTACGCATCGGCGAACATTACTACTGGCCCGGCATGGCCCGCGACATCGCACAGTATGTTCGAAAATGCTCCACCTGTTTAGCACACAAAGCTGGACAACAGAAACCACCCGGCCTGCTTCACGCCACGGCAGTGAAGCACCCCTGGGAACAGGTGGCCATAGACTTGGTGGGACTCTTGCCGCTACCTCGTCAAGGACATACGTGGCTACTTACCATACAGGACCGCTTCACAAAATGGCTGGAAGTAAAAGCACTCCGAGTGGCAACAGCCTCAGTGATCATAACCCACATCATCGACACCATTATTTATCGGCACGGATGCCCGGACATCATTATCTCCGACAACGGCCCGCAGTTTTGTGCAAAGGAATTCCAGGAGATGTGCAAAAATTTCGGCATCCGCCGATTCGGCCACCGCACCACACCTATCTACACGCCACAGTGCAATCCAATGGAACGTACAAATCGTACCATGAAAACAATGATCGCCCAATATATCGATAAAAAGCATCGCCGCTGGGACGAACACTTAGGCGCCCTCCGCTTCGCGTTTAATACCGCCTAACATGACGCCACACGATTCAGCCAGGCGTTTCTGAATCACGGCCGAGAACTGGCCCAACCACACTAAGAAGACCGAAGGAACAGACCTCCCTTTCCGCCACCCTCCACCGTGGCAAAGATATTGGCCGAAACACACGAGCTCGTAAAAATGCATCTCGCACAAGCATTTCAACGACAGGAACCTCATTACAATTTACGGAGGAGAGCATGGCGACCACAGCTCGGAGAAATTGTATGGAAAAGGGAACATTTTCAATCCGACAAGACGAAGGCATTCAAAGCCAAACTTGCGCCGAAGTATAGTGGACCGTTCGCCGTAAAGAAAATACATTCTCCAGTAATCGTCGATTTAAATGACGAACGAGGCCGAAATTATAAAAACGTTCACGTGCACGACTTGCGCGCCGTACCCGATAACAAAGGCAAAGAAGTCAACAATATCACGTTCACAACAACAGGTAACGAACGTCAACCAACAAGAAGATCGACATAGCTTCATGAACAAAGCAACAATATCCAGTATACCGACTATAAAAGCTGAGAGAAACGAGCCCTCGAGACAGTTAATCTTCAATATGGAGCTCGACAATTATATCGACGAATTGGCCGAGATTCTGCTTAAGAACGACGACGACGCCGCAGCAGTCTGACGACGGGTCACCGAGACCGCGGAAAAAGGAGGCACGCCGGGACCAGGAGAACCCGCTGCGGGAGAGACCGAACGCCACACCGAGGTTCCGAGAGGACCGCCGCCGACGCTCCAAGCACCCGAGACAGCTCCACCCTCAATCATCCAAGTCTCTACTACCGAACCGCCACCGCTGGCGCCGTTGACACCGGAACCCGGTCTTAGCCACGGGGGCAAACCCGAGGAACCGGCCGCTCGGAGAAAGGGGAACTGGCGGGTACCAGCGCCGCCAAAACTGGGACACCGAATCGGCCGCCCGAGGAAAGGGCCCCAGATTCGTCCTGCGCCACCCGGGCTCGTCAACATGATACGGAGGCACGACATCAGGGCCCAGCGCGGAACACCCACTCCTGTCGCCACATCCACCAGGGAGCCCACGGCCGCCGATCGGACCATCACGGTCATTACGATCGACGAGCAGGGAGATGATTCCCCGATGGCCCCAGCGCCACCAACTCGCGACATGCCGCTGCTGACCGGGGACGAACCCAGGGCCCCAACCATCATCCAGCCAGGGCCGGTAATCCGGAGCAACGTGTCGTTCGGGGGCAACATCCGCCTCATCCGAAACACCCCGCCACCGCAAGCTAGGGTACGACCCGTCGTCCAGCCACCAGTACAGGGTCCCGCACTACCTCCGCCGGTGCCCATTCTACTACCAACCGGAGGAATATGACACGTGCCATATTTCTCCGTAAAGATTTCACGGAAGTACCGTCTGCGAATGCCAGCAGGACGCTGGAGCCTGTGTTTTACCCGCAACGGACAGTTGCGTGCCGCCAACCGCATCCCCGGCTAAAAGGCTACACGCACCGGGGAAAAAATGAGGAAAAAAGGGAGGGGGTGATGTAACGACCTAAAAATCCTTTACGCCGTTACGCTGACTACCGCCTAACAGCACGCGGCAGTCAGCTGAGCGCACACCCCCCGATCCGCGCTGTCACCGCACCTAACGTCACGCTCAGCCGAACTTGCCCGACCACCAGGCAGCGACGCTCGGGAACGGTCGGACGCTGAGCCGAGCTCGCGGCACCGCCGAAGACATCTTCGGCAAGCGCCGCATAATCACGATTAATTCCGAATAAAAATCGAAATTATCACCGATTAAGGGCTGAAGGAAACCGAAGTTCAGAAATCTCGGGTATATAATCCCGGCAGATTTTGACGGAAGTGAGTCTCCAGAGTTCCGCCTCAGAAGATAGTTCTTTCCGAGAGAGAGGATCCACCGAGAAGCTTCTGCAGAATCCGTAAGTTATTTACCAGGCCGTCCACGGCGGCGATTACAATTACCTGTTCTATGATTTAGAGATCGGACTGCAAGTTTGCCATCACTCCGGTGAGTTTTCCGGAACGATCGCACGTTAATGTGCCGCCTTTTGCGATAGTGAGATCGCGCGACGAGTTTGCCGTCACTCCGATGAGTTTTCCGGAACGATCGCACGTTATCGTGCCGTCTTTTGTGATAGTAAGATCGCGCGGCGAGTTTGCCGTCACTCCGGTGAGTTTTCCGGAACGATCGCACGTTCTTGTGCCGTCTCTTTGCGATAGTGAGATCGCGCGGCGCGTTTGCCGTGACTCCGGTGAGTTTTCCGGAACGATCGCACGTTCTTGTGCCGTCTCTTTGCGATAGGGAGATCACGCGGCGAGTTTGCCGTGTCTCCGGTGAGTTTTCCGGAGCGATCTCGTAATTTCTTTTCTTTCTCTATTTCATAAAATAGGACCCTGGGAAGGCAAGGGTCGACCCCATAGAATTTCGCATACCAGCCACGCGTGCAGGGACCACGCGGGCACCCCTCGACCACCACGACAGCCGACACTGCAGCCGAGGATAAGAACGAGCGCGATGCATATTTGCCCGGGTTTTTGCGGCCCGTCGTCCAGTCGCGTGTCGAATCGCCCGAGCTTTAATTCTCGGCGAAAACACCCGACACCGCACGTCGTGACTTTTTCGGTGCGTACCGCATGGCAGCTAATTGGTGACCCCGTATTCACCTTTTGTATGAATCAGGCGACGGGCGTAATATTTGTTAATCAGGCAACGAGCGCATCACGCGCCGCGACGACGAACACGCGTAGGCCGCAGCAACCGCGAAAATAACTCGCACGATCGACTAAAACACCCAAACATTGGACCGTCACGTCGCAAAACGCGGTCGTAGCGTGCGACTCAATAAAGACCTATTGTGTTAGACATATTCGCTTTCTTTTATTGACACGCACACACACCTCCCAAAAAATCTCTCCTGTGGTCGGATCACAAACAACGATCCGACCCGCAGGGTCGGATCGACCCGAAAAACCGAGCCCGGAGGCGCGACCGTTACAAATTGAGTCTGCACAGTGAGTCCGATTTCACGATCGATACGACGGACGAGCTTCTGCGACGCGTGCATGCTCGATCGATCAAATCGACCGCGTCGTCGTTGAGCCGCAAACGACGCGGTCGAGTGCGAACGCGATTGATAAACTTGCACGATCGGCCCACCGACGGTCGTACAAGACTGAACGAGTCGATCGTCAAAGGTTACCGCAGAGCCATCGATTCGATTACCTGAACAAAGTGGCCGATGGTGAACGAGACATCGCGCGACGATTGACAGCGGCGCGAACGGATATAGAACGCCTGTGGGTGCGATTGGGAATGTTGCGAGAAATCGAACGCGTGAACGAGCAATTGCGACGCGCGCCTCCGTGTTAAGAAGACGACGAACGCGGCGATCGCTCTCGCGCTACGCGTCATGACTCGTCATACCGTGGACGATTACGTGACATTCGCTAAATTGTGGCATCTGACTCGAGCTTTCGAATCTACCTCGGTGCGAACGCGTCGCGCCGATGTCGTGCGATTGTCGCGCCGATTGGCCGCTCTGTCCGTGCAGACGCGCGACAGTTCTCTGATCGATTCGGTACAGCACGCGTCAAATGTGGCGTTGCTCACCACGATTGGAGACGCGCAGCGCGCCGTCGACGCCGCGTGCAAGTACGCAGATAGTCTGCGGCGAATCGCTAAGCTGCACGATCGACTGGAGCGCGCGCAACGACAACGAGCTCTTCTCGCAAAGAAAATCGCCGCGTCGAGCGATCGCGAACGAGGTGTTTGCTGATGTTAATGTCGTGCGTTTTCGCGACGATCGGTAGAGCGCAAGGTTTCGAGACGATCGCAACGCGCGTCGCGAAACGATCGCGCGGGTCGCGAATGACCGATCGAACAGCTGTCGCGATGGGGATATTCGGATTAGGGGCGTTGCGAGATCACTTCGCGTCGTTTGTACAGGACGGTGCGCTATCGAGCGGGTGTTACGTCGCGTGCTTGGACGTGACGCCCATGGTGGTGTACGCGTTTCGCAACAGCGCCGATGAGCGCGAATTCGTCGATTTGTTCCGTCGTCGCATGGAATCGAGCATGGTGCGCTTTCCACCGTACGCTCTGCGGTACACTCTGGACAATCGGGCACCTCGGGCCAAGCGACAGACGCAGTTGCAGCGACTGTTGGACTCCAGACCAGTGACTGCGCGATTCACTCAGGTAGCGTACGCCTTGAGTTATAACGCGAACGCGTCAGCGACTCGCACTCCGATTCGCATAAAGGACATGGTACTGCGCATCCGGGAGATTCTGCTGCGCGACTTCGTGCTGACCGCGCAGCGTCCGTCGCCGTCCCCGACGCTCGTTTCCTCCCATCGCTCGGAGCATCGAACGACGGAGAATGGGAGTAGCGGCGCGAACCGTCGCGAACGCGGTCGTCACCGATGTCGAAGCGAAGAAACGCGAGACAGACAGAGTCGCGCGAACCGATGCGAAAGGAGATACTCGCGCCGTCAATCGGACGTGCGATTCGGCGACAACGTTCGCTCGGGCGAATCGTCTCGAGTTCGATTACGACGAGGGTGAGGGAGAGGTGGAAGCCATAAACTGGTTGGCTGCGCACAGTGGCGATCGTCCGTGTTTGATAATAGCGCGGGACAACGATGTCCTCGTGTACATTCTGTCGAAACTGACGCACGACGCGAGGCCGAGATCATGGCGGAAGCAACGAGCGACGGTGGCGAACAACGACGCGGCGATGACCGTAGTCGAAGAGTATCTGATGTATCACGAGAGCACCAAGAACATGTTGCTCTGCTGGAAATATTTAAATCTGCATTATGGCACGTGTTGGATACTGTTGCTGTGGTTCGGTGTGTGCTTCGTCAACGACTTCACCTTCGGCGTGCTCGACAAATTTGTCGCCACTATGACTCACTACTATCCTCTGCTCGAGCGTCACTTCGTCTCCGTGAGCGCGTCGCTGCACCGAGGCGACGACGATGGGACGAGCGCACTGATTCGTCTCTTTGCGCCAGCTTCGCGAAACGACGCGATCAGCGCGGAAGCAACGACGAACGATGATCCGGACGCTGTCGATCGATGTCGCTCGACAGCGGATGTGCGGGCGTTGACATTGGCGTTCTGTGAGCTGCAAGAGGTTCTGCGTCACGGCGGAGATTGCGCTTGTTCATATCGATCGATCGAGAGCGCGTTCGTCGACGATGCGGCGACCGCCGAAATGGCGCGATGGTCGCCGCGCGCACGAAACGAACGCCACGCATCGATCGATCGAGAGCGCGTTCGTCGGCGATGCGACAACGGTGGCTATCGTCTACGATCGTTCGAGGATCGAGCCGTGCACTTTTGGCTGGCTCGGCAACTCTGGAGCTTTTTCTACGTACTGGAGCTGCCGAGTGAATTCACCGGGAATCAGCGATTTCGAATGTGTCCGCGATTGCGCATAAACGCGACTTACAAGTCCTTCGTGTCGAACGAAATGTTTCTGCGACTGCGACCGGGCGATCTTCATCGACACATCGACTTGATAATGCGACACGGTATCTAGCGACGCGGCACGTAAAACGCTCGTTCTCGCGAATGAGATGTCGATGTCATCGGTGACACTGTCGATGCTGTGTCTCGCGATAGTCGCGATCACGACGATTCTCGTTTACGCGATGTCCCGACTCGCGTATCTGGTGTTGTACGTGCAAGCGTGCGCTCTCGTCGACGAAACAACAGCGGTCGCGCGATACGGAGAGCGAGTGCCTCTTCGCGTTTCTCTCTGGCAGACCGAACCGAGTCGCGACAACGGTACCGCGCGCTATAGCACGGCGATCGGTCGACTCGTGTTCGACGAGAAAACGGTGTGGACGTCCGCACCGTCGGTCGCGTCCGCGCGCTACTCTGACAGCGGTGCCGAATTGACGAATTCGCTGGCGCGAGTTCGAACTCGGGAGTCGTCGAAGCAACGAGATTTCGCGGCGAATCTGACGCGACTGTGGAAACATCTTCGACGCGCGTGGTGACGAATCGATGATGTTCGCGCGAACAATCGCGATCGGCGGTACGTCGCGCGATGATTCCGATGAGTACGCGATGTATCGAAGTCGCGTCCATTACGACGACCTGCTGAACATGTTGGATTCGTCGTCGCTCGCGCAATCGCCGTCCGTTCATCGCGATACTAAGCGATGACGCTTGCCGCTTCGTCGCGACGCAGCGAGACGCGCGCGAACGAGGCGTACGGCGCGCGACGAGAGTCACAGCGCGGTCACTTGTTTCTTCGCCAGCGATCTGATCGACCGAGTTCGAGGTCTGTCCGACGAGGATTTGGACGCCGTGTACGAGATGCTGTTGACCAGTCACTACTCGCGCTGTTTCGCATCGATAACGTCACGAACCACGGCACGTTCGGGCGAAAATGAGCGACGTCGAACCGAGTACAGCTCCCATGGGCACGAGACCGGCTATCGTCGTCGACAATGACGATGAAGAGCCTGGCGGCTCGACCGCTTCGTCGTCGCGACGACATCGGTCCGAGTGTTCGGAGCACGCCGCTGTATCGGAGAGACGCGCGGATTCAAACGCGATAACAAACGGCGCGCGATATCTGAGCGATCGTCTCGATCGAAGCGGCGCGACGACGCTGCGCGGCGACGACAGCTTCATGTCAGAGGCGTTTGCGATCGCGCGCGAGCAGCGTTCGATCGAACTCGCGGCCGGCGCGAACTACAAGAAGGTTCGATCGTTTCTGAGAGAACGCGCGCTCGATCCAGTATTTTCGTCGTCGCGGCGGCGGGTGACGCTGCCGAGGATGTCACGCGCGCGCTTTCGGACGCATGCGCCTTGCTGAAGATTCGCGTCATCGCGGAGGGCAGAGACGGTAGCGGCGCGACGACGAGCACCACGACGCGACGTGGTCCATTGCCGTATCCGTTGAATCTGCGAGTGGACCCGTGGCGCCCTTGCGCGCGTCCCGCGACGCGCCGCCACGGTCGCGTATTCTCGATGTCGCGAGAGGCGACGCACAGTGGGAAATTTCGCTCACTTTTTGGACAAAAATCTTGTTAGAGCTCAATTCTTCATGAAATTGAATGATTTTTTTTTAATATTCGTAAAGACTTATACTTTAAGCCGGTACTGCGGAAATTTAGTTATCGTTAAACCTACATTAAAGAAAGATGATCAAATGCGAGTAAACCTAATACTCATATATCAACCATATACTCTTAAATATTTAAAACGTAGAACCTTTAGCCTTAAACTCTTAGAAGTCTTCTACAATAAGCAATTAATCAAAAACCGTAAATAAATTGACCAACCACAGTCGATGATTTAAAAAATAATCGAATATGATTAGTCAATTTGCTTACGGCTTTTGACTAATTGCTTATTGTATAAGGTCTCTTAAACCCTCAAAACGCTTTAACCCTAAGCCCTTAAACCTTATACACTAAACGCTTAACCTCTTAACTTTTAAACTTAAATCTCTGAAGCCCTAAATCTTTAAGCCTAACTTATAAAACTCTGTTTTGCGTGGAAGATTTTCCATCTACTTTGACCATCGGATTGATTTCCACTATTATTAACCAAAGATTTAAGGATTTAGGATTTAAGGGCTTAAAGATTTTTTGGGTAAAAAAATTTAGGGTTTAAGGGTTTAGGGTTGAAGAGTTTAAGTTTAAGGGCTTAGGGTTAAAGCGTTTTAGGTTTAAGAGTTTAAGGCTAAAGGTTCTACGTTTTAAATATTTAAGAGTATATGGTTGATATATGAGTTTTAGGTTTACTCGCATTTGATGACTTTTCTTTAATGTAGGTTTAACGATAACTAAATTTCCGCAGTACCAGCTTAAAGTATAAGTCTTTACGAATATTTAAAAAAAAATCATTCAATTTCATGAAGAATTGAGCTCTAACAAGATTTTTGTCCAAAAAGTGAGCAAAATTTCCCATTGTGCGACGGCGCAATTGATCAGACGCGTCGCGCTGCACGAGAGATCGTCCGCGGTGATCGATGAACGGCAATGACCGAGCCTCGTCCGTCGACTACCCGCGCTGTCGCGTCACGATTCGGACGCTCGGAAACGATTCCTCACCACTCTGACGCTCCCGATGACCGACGAAGCTCTTCTCGACAAGAACGACGGAGGGGATGGTGCGAATAAATCGTCCCTGCGGTTCGCCACGGATATCGTTCGCGTCAAGCTGTTGAACGCTTACGGTTGTTGGGCCGTGGTCGAGCCGCATTTCGCTCGCGCGACGGTGCACCGAGATGGATCGCTGGCTGCTGCGTGGAGAACGGAAGAGAATGCACATCGAGAGAGAGGACGACGAGGACGAGATGGACTCGACGACGGATGACGAGACCTCCTCGACGATCGCTTAGTCCGCGAAGAGCGTCACAGCGGTTTGGCGCAAGATCCGTAACACCTACGAAACGAATCGCCGCGATATCGTGTACGCCTACGGCGGATCGGCGGAACAACTGACCGCCCTCAACACCGAGTACGAGTCACTGACCGAGGCACACTGTCGAATCGTGCTGATCACGTATCACGGCCACTCGACCATCCGAGACTACGTGTCAAACGCCCGACACCTGGCCGAACTTCACGGAGTCGTGATATTGTCGCTGTGCTGGTTGCGACGGGCGAACACCATGAACTCTGCCATCGCGTTCGCTGAGGAGTGACGATTTCGCGTGCAGATCACCGACTCGTATCACGACTCGGACGATTGCGACGAGAATAAGGAGGACGATCGTCGCTGCCGCGACGAACTCGATTCCGCATCGACGCGACGACGGCTCATGCCGTCCTTGTTCCGGAAGGATCGACGGACCGAACGCGCGCGAGAAACGAGCGGTTACGGCGACGAAGACGACGGTGCCTCGTCGGACGATTCTTCGCGCGATCGCGATCGAACCGCGACATCTCGCGGAACGATCGCGCGCGAGATCGAACGATTCGACGGCGGGGACGATGTCGTCGCCTCGGTGTCGGTGATAAAAGCGGCGTATCATCGAGGCGATCGCGCACGCAATCGCGACAAACCGTGCCAACTGCGCAATCGAATACTCGCTCAATTCTTCGGCAAGATATTGTACTACGTGCGAGAGTTCGTGATATGCGATCACGTCGGCATGGCGTTTCACAAGTCGTTTCGCGTGATCGATTCCGCCGCGATCGATCGCATGTGCGCTTCGATCGCAGCCAATCGCGACAACGTCGTCGACGCGAACACCGCACGACCGATCCCGACGATGTAAGATCCGTGGCAATAAAGGGGTGCCGTTAAACGCCAATAAACGGCGCACTATGAGAGAAGACGCGAGCGAGTCGTTTCCTCACTATCATCCGTTCCTTTCGCGACGCAGCGGTTCCTCGTCGCTGCTGATCCCGACGGCGTTGCTGCTCCTCGCGGTTTGCGCGATCGCGTTCATCGCGCTTGCGCGAGCGATACTCGCGACCGTTGGCTTCGGCAGCGACGATGACTCGCGTCGACCATCGACGCGATCGTCCGATCGCGAACGACGCTGCAACCGCGACGACGCTTTCGGAGACGATCGTCTGGCACCGTTCGACCGCTCGGATGTCGTCGTGCCCGAATGGTCCGAGGACACGCGCGAGTGCGATGATCTCGGACGCGCGCATGAGTGCCTCATGACCAACGGTTACGCCGCGTGCTTCGAATGCGTCGAATTTCGGCGAGCGTCTTTGCGCGTATGCGCGCACGTCAGCAAACCGGTCACCGTGCACGTGTACGACGACGCGTACGACGGCAACGGCGATCGTTGCGATCGCGGCGGCGCGGACTTTACTCTCCGAGCCAACTCCTCGTCGGACAAGGGTTACTGCGTCAGCGAGGCGCTGGCCGAGCGACTGCGCGATCTGACCGCACCCGAGAGAAGCTGTAGCGACGCGGCTCGCACGCAGCGCGAGTGCAGCGAGTACAACGCCGACTGGATCCTCGTGCGAAAGCGAGCGACGCGAGACACCACGGACAGTTCGTTCAATCTCGCGTGTCGATGCAAGTATCCGCATCTCATAGCGAACGCGACCGCACCGATGTCCTCATATTCGTGCGACGTTGATTGCAACGGTCGCGGACGTTTGGACGCGGCGTCTCGCTCGTCCGCGATCGATCCGTTCGTGAACGGCCGATGCGAATGCAACGACGGTTGGATCTCCGAGTACAACGACGTGGTCGGTCCGTTCTGTCACGAGGCCACGATCGGCGAGTGGCCGAGCATATTGCCCGACCAGGATATCGACAGCGACGCGATGCTGAATCTCTCGTCCGAATTCATCGACGAGAACTTTCGCGCGATCATCGCGCGCGAACGAGTTGACGGCGAGGACACCTTTTTTTTTTTTTTTTTTTTTTTTGACGAGGAGAAAATCCATCATGGATACCCTGACCCTCGGGGAAGGGCCAGGGTTATGCCGGACTCCTACCGGCTAAAACCTCCCCGGGTGGCGCTGCGAAGGGACTTGGGTCGGGGCCCCGGTGTCGCGTAACTGCTAATCGGGGTCCCGAGTCCAGACGGCGAGGACACCTGAGTAAAGTTGATCACTCCATGCACTCCATGCTCCATCGTGGCCACGGACGACGGCGAGCCGTACTTTTGCGGCGACTACTTCACGATTCGAAAGCGTAACAACGCCGATCCGTTCATCGCAATAGCGAATATCGGGATTCGTCGCGATCGCGATTATCTGCGCGAAAACGGCGGTAGATTTCCCAACGTGTGTGTCAAGATCACGGCGTCCGAGGGCCTGGTGCCCGATCGATTCCTGCTGCAGTTCATGACGCGGGACGACGCGAGCGCGAAGAAATTCGCCATGGAGATAGGTGTTCTGGTGAACGAATCCAGCGTTCGACGATGGTTCGGCGGACCCGACGACGATTTCGACGCGTCTCCGAATTATCGGAGATTCGCGCGATCGCTGCGCTTACCGGAGGGCGACGCGTTGAAAGACTGCGGCACGTGGACGTGTGGCGGTGTGGACGTTCAACCATCCGTCGATCTCGAATCATCGACAATGAGTCTGCGAGTCGCTTCGACTCTTCTGAGGCAGCGCCTACACCGATCTGGCGTTCGCTTCGGATCGTTTGAACTTTCCGTTGCCCTTTTACAGCGACAGGTCGTTAATTATTATCTCTATTACCCCCGATGCATGTTGGTGAACGACGCCGAACGCGTTATTCGTGAACATCTCAGACAAGAGGCTTACGAGTGTCCGGATCGGACTCGACAATTTGGATTACTTTTACGGAAAATACGTGTACACCGATCATGAAACGGAGCACAATATGGCGTGAGCAATGTTGCTCGTGTGTCTCGTGCGACACACGGACAGCGACGACGGTTCCGAATACATGCGACCAACGATCAATTGCGCGCATCCGAACGACATCGCTTGCGTCATGGTGCGCAGCGATCATCTGACGATTTATGCGCGTCTTCTGTGGTACCCGTCGGACATGCGAATGTTGCAATTCTGCGCCGAACGGGGCAACTGCGGCGAAAACGATTGCGACTACGACAAGAACGATGTGTACGAATAGAGCGAACGACGAGCGAGAAGGAAAACGGACGGGATGTTGCGGAAGGGGGAGGCGAATAAGAAATACACGAAATATGGAAAAACGAATTCTCTCTTATTGGTCGGTGAGCATGTCAATGCGCGCGTGAATGTTCTCGTCGCTTCGACGAGTCGCGAGGAAAAGATCGGACCACGACGGCACGAAATTGCATTGACAATCGCCGCATGGTGCGTATGTCAAGAGCCAAATATCTCGAAACTGGTCGTCGTAACGAGATCGCACTCTCTCGATCGTCTTCACATTGAGGCTGAATGGTAATCGTACGAACGCGCAATACGGACAGTGCTCCGCATGCAACGCGTTCAGCTCGGACCTCGACGCCGCGCGATTCAGCGACACCGTGAACAGACACGCGTGACAGCGCGCCGTCAATTTTTCGGAACCGTATATTCGGTAGTTCGGTCGATGTCGATCCTCGTCGGCCCTATCTTCGTCGAGTCGTCGCACGATCACGTCCTCGTCGTCGCTCCGCTCGTCCTTGTCGTCACTCCGCTCGTCCTCGTCTTCGTTCCGCTCGTCCTCGTCATCGCTCCGCTCGTCCTCGTCGTCGCTCCAATCGTCCTCGTCGTTGCTCCGCTCGTCCTCGAGCGCCATGGTTTCGGCTTCGGACAGAGTCTCCTCGTGGGACGATGCGCGAAACGTCGATACGCACGACGGTGTCGCGACCACGGTGAAACCGTCGTCGACCAACGAGTCGACCGTGCTGCGCGACGCCAACCAACGACCGTTATCAGGGTCGATGGAGCTGCTGGTCCGTTGCTCGGGATCACGGTACAGGAAAGTACCCTCGCCGAAAGTCGACCACATCACGTCGTAATGATACGCCGTGCAAGCGCATCCGCGGAGTGACAAAATTTGCATTTGACGACGCTCGAATAGGTGATGAGTCGTTCGGAGCATCGATTGAAGCAACAGTGTCGCCACGTATCGTCGCGCACGTCGTCGCACAAACGTCGACGCAGCTGTCGTTGACGCAACTGTAGAGAAAGTCGGGGCGAATAAACGAAACTGCTCGATGTCGCCGTCGCCGAGGATCGCAATCGCCAGCTGGATCGAAGCGACGGTACACGTTGACGATCCTCCGTGAGGAGGCGCCGAACGATTCCGCGATCGTGATCCCGCACCTTGCGAATGAGATCGACGAATCTTCGAGCGCCGTCGTCGTCATCCGAGTCGCTCGTTCCCACGGCGCCTCGAAAACGCTCGAATTCTCGATCGACAACGGTCTCGTGGCGATCGTTGGCCCAAGGCAGTACAGGATATGTCAGATACGCCTCAGCCATGTGCGAACTGACGCTGTGGAAGCTCAATACGCGTCGTACTATAGTTTCAATCTTCCTTCCTCCACACCCACTTCCTAGTTCGGATGAGCAACCTCGGCCGGCAGCATCCATCGAGGATACGACATGTCCGATACGGACAACGGACCGTGCGGTGCCATGACTGGAGAGAACACTGCTGCAAATTTCGGAACTAGACTGCGAACTTGCGACATCGCTCCACGTTCTTGTACCCTTCGTTATTTATATTTAGCAACACCATTGGCATCAGCCTCCACATTTCCTAAGTCTCCAACATGACGCGCAGCATGGCTTGGACCACCATGTTCTTTTCCCAATGGACTGAAATGAGCACCTGTACTTGTACAACCTACAAAAAAGATAAGAATATTCTTTTATAAAAGGAATTGTATACTTTTATCTAAAGGATGGTTAATTTGATGTAAAATGATTAATGTTGCAAATTGGAAAGCTATAATAAAAGAAAAAGTGAATTAACTTGTTATTAAAGAATCTCCAATTAACAGAAACATATTACAAAGTCATCATATTTAAATTTCCCTGTCATTCCTACTCACTATCATCAAATAAACTGATATCACATATACTCTTATATGTATTTCAGCTGACATTTTTTTTTTTATGGAGGACAAAAATAATCTATGAATGTAACTAATTTGAAAAGATATATAAATTCAATAAATATATTCCACAAATAAAATATAAATTTTAGATTTGAAAACTTATAATAAGCAATTTCAATTGTAAGATATTCATTTTGAGATTAAATTTAAGATATTTTGATATTATAAATCAATAATTTTTTATATAGAACTCAAAACTCAAAGATTAATAAATTTTATAATTCTAAATTCTAAATTATCAGACAAGAATAATATGTAGGCAGTCTGAAAAGTTCTCAACCTGACACATACATGGCATTAGAAACTGTAATTGCATTGGAAAGTGGCATCCCTGATATAAACTCATGTAAAATTTTATTCAATCTGTCAAATCATTCGAGTAATAGCACCAGTTGAAAAAGCTGTGCAAGATGGGTGCTATATTTGCTAACAATTGACCAAAAATGCATTCAAATGCATATTTCTCAAGCGTATTTGGGTCGTTTTAAGCAAAATAAAATGGTTTTCAAGCATCATTTCATAACTGTTGATGAAACTTGGATCCACCACTATACCAGAGCAAAAAAAACCTTCCGGAATCACTTAATGATCACTTTAATAATAGTATTGAATTATTGAAAAAATGTTGGAATGTATTGAAGTTTTAGGAGATTATATTGAAAAATAAAATATATTTCAGGGCAAAAAAAATTTTCTTTCATTGTTAGGCCGAGAACTTTTCAGACTGCTCTCATATAAGTGATACAATTATGATATACTTGAATTATGTATTTTTTTAAATATGTACCATTGGTATTATCACCAAATTCATGAACATGGAAACCATGCAAGCCTTTCTGTAATCCAGAATTTTCTCCAGTCACTTTCACTGTATTTGAATCTTCCTGCAATGGAAATTAAGTACTTACTATATATAGATATTCCTTTTTTTAATCAAAAGTCAATGATTATTCTAAATTATTTAATTAAAACTGTTAATATAGTTATAAATCAGTTTAAAAATATGCAAATAAAACTATTGGTGTGTTTCGAATATTCTACATAAAACTTAGAAAAAAGAAACGTTATCTACATATGAAACATTACAATTAGCAAATATGTCTCTAATTAATAATAACGCAATAAACTCGAGATCATAATTTCCGGTATAGTATAAAGTAATTCGGCGATGTAAAAACTTCGACATAATTTAACTGATTAACTTAATATCGAATTTATAATGATTATAAGGTTTACCGCTTGTTCGAAATATAAAGTTCCTTTAACATGTTCACCCTGAAGGACATAGACTGCTTTGACCGTCATTTTGCGAGTATTACAGATAGCTCGGAACCAGCTGAATGAATCGTTTGCAACAGACTGCGCGATAAGTCTGGTTATGCAAGAATCAAAAAGATTATATTGCTGAATCACGGCCAATCGAGTGGTGAGAAAAATGCTGACGCACTATGTAGAACTGGCTGAGAAGTCGGCAAAATTTAAACGATGCAAAATAGCTGATAGAACAGTTCAAAAACTAAAGTCGTCCATTAAGCAGGGTCTAAAGGCCGTATCCCACTACAGGTTACGGACGGGTGAGATCATTGGCCGCGTTCAGTAGAACAAAGTGATCAGAGAGCGCTTAGTGATTATGGTCTGTGATTGGAGCATTCTTTTAGATTCTTCATAGACCCAGAAGTATTTACCAATCAGAAGCAAGATTCAGTGGAAAATCTAGTAATGTTGTCCAACTGTTGAGTCTGCTAAATGCAGCAATTGAATAAAGAATATAAAGCCAACGGCACACGGTGCTTGTTTTCGTGCTGGATTGGTTGCTAGATGAAAATACTGCGTTCTGATTGGTGCATTTCCATCCACTTTCGGAAAAGTACCAATCAGAACGCAGTATTTTCATCCAGCAAGCAATCCAGCACGAAAACAAGCACCGTGTGCCACTGGCTTAAGGAAGGAGCATTTGGCCAAGGTACGTGGTGGAAAGTGTAAAGGACGTGACGTAATGATACTACACCAACTTTGACTATCGATATATCAGCGAATCGAGATAAGTTTGATGACGTCGTCATCGAGTAGTCGAGAAAACGACTTGACGTCTTTTGTAATAGAATGAATGGAATTTTTATAAATAGTCTTTTAGAATAAAAAAATGGTTAATTGTTGCTCGTGTGGTGCGATACAAAAAAAAGGATGTTTGCAAACATTCCATATGTGAGTATAGTTTATTCTATTGTTTAAGATTATTAAAATTATAAAAGGTAATTATTTAGAAGAGGCACACGGCCTCCAATTTTTCTAAAACTCACGTATTTTGTATATTTTGACATGTAAAAATCTGAAAGTAAAAATCGTCTTTCAGCTCTACAAAGTGATAAAAAAATTATTAAAGATAAAGGTATGATAGGTTAGAAAATCTGTCATTTTAAGGTAAAGTTTGTTCGTTGCACTTTTAGAGTAGACTTTTAGAGTAGACTTTTAGAGTACAGTTGCACTTACTCTATTAGTGTAACGCAATGCAACAACTTAATGAAAATATTTAAATTAAGAATATTTATATAAATAACTTTTTCATATATCACCTTGCGTAAAGGCTTTTGCTAATCTTTGCAGAATTTTTCATTTTAGTACATGGTAGACTCATCGATTTAAAAGATGAAGATTTAAAGAAATATTCTTTTATAATCATTGTACACAAGATAGGATTTATTTTGAATTGTACATAAAATAACTCTAGTAACTTCTAAATAATTACCTTGTAAATTTTAATAATAATATACCTCAAAATATAACTCATAAAATATATAATTCTAAATTATGACTGATTAAAGTAGAATTTTGGAATATCTAATTTAGTTTTCCAAAGCAACCATTACAAAGGGAAAAGTGGACAAGTTTTGTTGGTAGAAGACTGCGAAGACTGCCAAACTGGTAGTCTTGAAATATGTACGTAACCACATATTCTGACAAATAACTAGCGAAATATCGTGAGTTAACACGTTGAATGCCACGGGGGTCACCGGTGACCGGCACTCAACTTGGCGGTAGCGCCGTGGGGACCACCGGTGACCGGCGCGCCAAGATTAGTAGAAATACATAATTAGAACAAATGTCAATACTTAAAAATTCTTCATTATTACCATCGTTACTACAATGGTTTGAAGAAATTAATGCAGTATAAGACATAAAAATAGTTTTATTTATACATGTTATCGATAATATTTCACACATAATTGTATCGCATAATAAAAATTTATCGTGGCGCCACGGGCAATCCCTGTAAAACTAGCGTGGCATTCAACGTGTTAACATTGAAAAAGTTATTCAGTTTTCCTTAAATATGTCACAAAATGTTAGTTAAATAAAATAATGTTTCAGACAAAAGTTGTTTAAATTAATTGGTAAAAAAAGGCGTTGTAATAAAAAATTCGGGTATCCATTTATATTATAATGTACTTAACATAACTTTTTACAAGTAAAAATGATATAAATAATTTAACACGTTTATTACCCAGACAGCACATGATCTCCTGGGGATGTCCTATGGACATCCTAAGGATGAAGAAACGTCCCTAGGATATCCTTAAGACGTACTTTGGACGTCCTCTGGACATCTGTGTTGTTAGGGTAGTAGTGTCCAATACTTCATTTATCATTATTTATTACAACACTGAGTATGATTGTTTTACTTGTTATTATAATGTACTTAACATAACTTTTTATAAGTAAAAATGATTACATGTAAAATTTATTATAATAACCTTTTTAAACAAAAAGGTAAAATAAGGCGCCAAGCGCAACACGTATTGTACTATTTTTAGAAATTTCAAATTCAAATTATTTTTTTTTAAGTATGTATGTGTACATAACATAAGTTTTTAAAAGTAAAACTTATACAAAAAAGTGATATATTAAAACAGTAGCGCTATCTGAGAAATCGTATACTTAATATTTTTAGAAATCTCAAATTCAAATTATTTCCTTTTTTTTAAGATATATATTATGTACATAACATAAGTTTTTACAAGTACAAATGATATCATGTTACAACAATTTTACACGTCTATTAGTAGTTTAATATTTAATTTATCATTATTTATCATAACACTGAGTTATATGATTGTTTTACTTGTTATTATAATGTACTTAACATTACTTTCTACAAGTAAAAATGATATCGTGTTATAAAATTTTAACACGTTTATTAATAGTGTTCAATATTTAAAAAAGATATCTTTTTAAAGTTTATTATTACAAATTCAAATTATTTTTTTAAGTATATATGTGTACATAGCATAAGTTTTTACAAGTAAAACTTATACAAAAGAAGTGATATATTAAAACAGTAACGCCAACTGAGAAATCATATACTTAATATTTTTAGAAATCTCAAATTCAAATTATTTCCTTTTTTTAAGATATATATTTATTATGTACATAACATAAGTTTTTACAAATAAAAATGATATTTGTTAGAACACTGAGTTATATGATTATTTTACTTGTTATTATAATGTACATAACATAAGTTTTTACAAGTAAAAATTATATCGTGTTATAAAAATTTAACACGTTTATTAATAGTGTCCATTATTTTAAAAAGATATCTTTTTAAAAGTTATTGTTATTCAAGAAAATTCAAGAAAAACTAACTACAAAAGATGTCAATAACATTAATTTTTAAAAAATTTATCATTATTTATTAGAACACTGAGTTATATGATTTTTTTACTTGTTATTATAACAAATTAATTATTATAACAATGCAATAAAAAATATTTCATACAAAAAATCTTGGCGCGGCTGCACCAAAAACTATTTCGAAGATGTATATACATAAAAGTCTAATTAGATATAAAACATTACACCGTATATATAGACAGAGAATTTATAAGTACATTTTATTATAATAAAAATGCTGTCATGTATATATTAAACAAGTTTTAGTCCGATATAGTTGTTGGTGCAGCCGCGCCAAGATTTTTTGCATGAAATATTTTTTATTGCATTGTTATAATAATTAATTTGTTATAATAACAAGTAAAAAAATCATATAACTCAGTGTTCTAAAATAATGATAAATTTTGTAAAAATTAATGTTATTGACATCTTTTGTAGTTAGTTTTTCTTGAATTTTCTTGAATAATAATAACCTTTAAAAAGATATCTTTTTAAAATATTGAACACTATTAATAAACATGTTAAATTTTTATAACACGATATAATTTTTACTTGTAAAAACTTATGTACATTATAATAACAAGTAAAATAATCATATAACTCAGTGTTCTAACAAATATCATTTTTACTTGTAAAAACTTATGTTATGTACATAATAAATATATATCTTAAAAAAAGGAAATAATTTGAATTTGAGATTTCTAAAAATATTAAGTATATGATTTCTCAGTTGGCGTTACTGTTTTAATATATCAGTTCTTTTGTATAAGTTTTACTTGTAAAAACTTATGTTATGTACACATATATACTTAAAAAAAATAATTTGAATTTGTAATAATAACCTTTAAAAAGATATCTTTTTTAAATATTGAACACTATTAATAAACGTGTTAAAATTTTATAACACGATATCATTTTTACTTGTAGAAAGTAATGTTAAGTACATTATAATAACAAGTAAAACAATCATATAACTCAGTGTTATGATAAATAATGATAAATTAAATATTAAACTACTAATAAACGTGTAAAATTGTTGTAACATGATATCATTTGTACTTGTAAAAACTTATGTTATGTACATAATATATATTTTAAAAAAAAGGAAATAATTTGAATTTGAGATTTCTAAAAATATTAAGTATACGATTTCTCAGTTGGCGCTACTGTTTTAATATATCACTTTTTTGTATAAGTTTTACTTTTAAAAACTTATGTTATGTACACATACATACTTAAAAAAAAATAATTTGAATTTGACATTTCTAAAAATAGCACAATACGTGTTGCGCTTGTACTTAGCGCCTTATTTTACCTTTTTGTTTAAAAAGGTTATTATAATAAATTTTACATGTAATCATTTTTACTTGTAAAAAGTTATGTTAAGTACATTATAATAACAAGTAAAACAATCATATAACTCAGTGTTGTAATAAATAATGATAACTGAAGTATTGGACGCTACTAATAAACGTGTTAAATTTTTATATCATTTTTACTTGTAAAAAGTTATGTTAAGTACATTATAATATAAATGGATACCCGAATTTTTTATTACAACGCCTTTTCCTACCAATTAATTTAAACAACTTTTGTCTGAAACATTATTTTATTTAACTAATATTTTGTGACATATTTAAGGAAAACTGATTAACTTTTTCAATATTTAACTCACGATATTTCGCTAATTATTTGTCAGAAGAAAAAATGGTACTAGATTTTTTTCCTCTATTTAGTCTCAAGAATATATTGTTAGCGCCATGAATTTGGTTAATTTGATGATTTTGAAATTTCAAAAAATCAGCAAACAAAAGTCTAGCACTATTGTAACAATATTTTCTTGAGACTAAATAGAGCAAAAAATTCTAGTACCATTTTTTCTTCTGACAAATAGTTAGCGAGATATCGTGAGTTAAATATTGAAAAAGTTATTAAATTTTCCTTAAATAAAATTAAAATGTTTCAGACAAAAGTTGTTCAAATTAATTGCTAGAAAAAGACGATATAATAAAAAATTCGGATATCCATTTAAGACCAAGGTTAAATTCATAACGTCAGTAAATAGATCCTTTGAAGCCCTACAACTGTTGTCTGAAATATTTATCTCTAAAATGTTCTATTTCCGAAATAAAAGGGCTGTACGAGTGGTCTGAATCACTCTGTATATATAATAATTTATAAGCGTATAATATATTAACACGTTTCCAATATTTATCAAGAGGCATTATCTTATACAGGAACTTAATACTTCGCCTGTAATAAAATTGGATATCTGAGGTATATAGTCATCGACAAGTTTCAAAGTCTGCAAAAAACAATAAATACTATATAATAATAATATATAATATATAAGTGAATATTATAATCCGTACCCTTTGAATCTGCATCTGCTTCTGTATAATCAATTGCCGTAGTAAACATTACATTTGTTTATTATTATCTAAAAATAAATACAATTCATTAATTATATTATAAATATTCAATTTGTTTTAGTGTAATATAAATAAAATATACTAACATCAAAGCTGAATCTGTATCATTCAAAGGATCAGATATATCCAATCCATTACTTGCATTTATTCCTATTTTCTCAGTCATAACATTTCGACAACCTTATCGTGTGAAATATTGTAACATGCTTTAGCCTTAGAGAAATTTTTGTAATTATCTGATATACAGTAACTGTTCCGTACGCACGAGCTGCCGTGCGGAAGATCGGTTCGCGGATCGGCGCTGCGGGGCGGGCGGCCTAGCCCCCCGGGGTATTCTCGCGAACGGCGAGGAGGCCGGTCTCTCGCGGACGAGCGCGTGGGGCTCCCGCCGGCGCCCCG
Organism: Harpegnathos saltator; assembly: GCF_003227715.2. Lineage (NCBI taxonomy): Eukaryota > Metazoa > Arthropoda > Insecta > Hymenoptera > Formicidae > Harpegnathos > Harpegnathos saltator. Next base: position 90,549 of record NW_020230719.1, on the reverse strand, counting down.
CGCCTGACGGACAGTTCCGACCGTGGCCGCTATGCGGCGCGGCCTGCGATTCCGCTGCCCGCAGGCAAAATTCGGCCGCCCGGCTATATAACCGGGCGCGCCGTGCCTTGCATTGCCTTGTCTTTTGCCTTGTCTTATGCCTGGCCAGTTTTGGGTAGCAAGTAGTGCTACGTTTTCGTGCATTGTTGTACTGGTGATTACCGACGCGCTTCCTAGGGTGATTGGTCTTCCGTCTCAGATTCGAACCACTGCTCTATACACTCTGTTGAGTTGATGATAGCGCCAATACACCTTGCTGGGTTGAGGCTAATGGTTCGAATCTCGTCTTGTGATCTCGAGCTCACGGCGTTGCCGTGATCCTAGGAGCGACTCGACCGTCTCCTCGGAGCTTCAAGCTCCCTTGTTTCCCAAGCGTCGTGGGGGGTCTTGGCGATTTAGAAGCGGCTCGGTCGCCGTCCTAGAGCTTTCACGGTCTTTCTTCCAAGTGTCCGTTGGGAACTTGGTTTTCTCGCAGAAGCGACTCAGTCGTCCTGCGAGCCAGAGCTCCTCAGAGCTCATTTCCCACGCGTCCTCGGGACCGTGGCTGGCTATTGGCCGTTACGTCCGGAAGGGCAGGCCATCCGAAACGACGGAGGTCGTTTCGTTACACGTCCTTGACGTGCTCCGGGTGCCGCGCACCGTTGACGTCACAGACGTGTGTCCTGCGGGACTGTGCATTAGCGAACGTTGTTCGCCTTGTACATGGTTGCGTCGTTCTCCTGCGTTATTCTATTTGCGTTTATACTGCGTTACTTCTGCATCACTCTATTGCGTTTACTGCGTTCATTGCGTTTTACATCACGGGTGTCTCTGCATTGTTGCGTGTGTTTCCTCTCTCTCTCTCTCTCTCTTTCTCTCGTTTCACCGCCGTCTCTGAGTACGGTGCGTCGCGCGCGGTGTTGCGCGTTCCGCAGGGTCTGTGGCTGCCTTACGGGGCCCAAGACACCAATCAGGACGACCGGTCGGTCATCGAACGGACTCGAACAGCCTGGACGCGGGCGGACGTCGCTCTGCGATCCAATCTTACCAGTCAACTCTCCGGAGCTATCGTATGTTCGGTCTTGTCCTGAACAGTAACTAATGCATTTAAAACTTCGTTCTGTATGCCAGATCCAGGAATTATTCTATAATAAGATTGTAAGTTAATTACATACAAATAATATTAATGAATAAACGCATAAAACCTATTTTAACTAAAAATATATTAAAAGTTAAGTATAAAACTTTATATTAAAAAAAATTATACTTACTTGATCGTCTTGTTTTCGGTGAGAATGTGAATATCCTCCATCGGTGGCAGATATCGCAGATACAAACTATATTATCTGTTATACAAGCAATTGGATAATTGCCCAGATATAGCGCATGAAGAGGAAGAAGGGGCCGACGAACTTATTGAAATATATTTTTTTTATCTTTTATTTATTCTTAATATTCTTTCATATAATTAGTTTTTTGTAATTTGAATATATTACAACTTTCATTTATATTACTGTAATCTGTAATCTTTGAAAAGATGAATCTGCATCTGCTTCTGTATAATCAATTGCTGTAGTAATCATAACATTTCTTGTATTATTATCAAAAAATAAATATATTTACATTAATTATATCAGGTGTAGTAAAAAGAAACCCATTATTTTTGCATGAAATTGAAGGCTTTAATTACCATAGTTAGAATGATCCGATTTAGGTCAAATATGCGCCGTTTTGTTCGATAACTCGTTGCCATTTTGAAGGTAATTTCATTATGCCTCTCTCATAGAAGCCCTCGTCCCTATTGGCAAAAAATTGAGACAGTCGATTTTCACAAGCCTCTCTTGAAGCGAATTTTTCACCAGCAAAATTGTTCGCCATGGACAGGAACAGATGGTAATCACTTGGTGCCAGGTCCGGACTATAAGGTGGATGCATAAGAACCGCCCAACCAAGCTCCCGGAGCTTCTGGCGAGTCACTATCGATGTGTGTGGCCTGGCGTTGTCCTGATGGAACACAATTCCTCTCCTATTGGCCAAAGCTGGCCGCTTCTGGGCGATTGCTTCCTTCAGACGGTTCAATTGTTGACAGTACAGTTCCGAGTTAAGAGTTTTGCCGTAGGGGAGCAGCTCATAGTAGATAATTCCCTGCCAATCCCACCAAAAACACAGCAAAACCTTCCTGGCCGTCAATCCTGGCTTGGCCACCGTTTCCGCCGGCTCACCGCGATTCGACCACGACTGTTTTCGCTTGACGTTGTCGTAAGTGATCCACTTTTCATCACCAATGACCAACCGCTTCAGAAATGGGTCGATTTTGTTGCGATTCAGCAGCGATTCGCAGATGGAAATTCGGTCCATGAGGTTTTTTTGCGTTAACTCGTGTGGCACCCATACATCGAGCTTCTTTTTGTATTCAGCCTTATTCAAATGGTTCCAAACGGTTTTTTGTGCAATCTTTAGCTCTTGGGCAATCGAAACAGTGCTTGCATGACGGTCGGACTCGACAATGTCCATGATTTTATCGATATTTTCGACAATTGGTCTTCCAGTGCGTGATGCATCTTTGGCATCGAAATTACCGGAACGGAATCGACGAAACCAAAATTGCGCGTGATTGGCTGTTACAGTACAGTATCAGGACCTAAACACTATTCACATTTTCAGCCGCCTGGCTTGCGTTTTCGCCTTTATCGAAGAAAAACTGTAAAATATAGCGTATTTTCTCTTTGCTAGTGTTCATCTTTGACGCGCGCTCAAACAAAACTGAGTCAACTAATCACAAAACTATCACAAAAGTTTTTTTAGTACGAAATCTCATCTTTCTAACGCCATCTAGTGGTATCCGATCGGACTTATACAACGCGAGATACAGATAACTAAAGCCAACTATTGGAAAAATAATGGATTTCTTTTTACTACACCTGATATTATAAAGATTATTATATTTGTTTTAGTGCAATATAAATAAAATATACTAACATATCAAAGCTGAATTTGTATCATTCAAAGGATCGTCAGATATATCCAATTCATTACTTGCATTTATTCCTATTTTCGCAGTCGTAACATCTGTTGTTTCGACAACCTTATCGTGTGAAATATTGTTACATACTTTAGCCTTAGAAAAATTTTTGTAATTATTAGTCTGATATACAGTAATTAATGCATTCAAAACTTCGTTCTGTATGCCAGATCCAGGAATTACTCTATAAGAATAAGATTATATTAATTACATACAAATAATATTAATGAATAAACGCATAAAACCTATTTGGACTAACAATATATCAAAAGTTAAGTTTAAAACTTTATATTAAAAAAAATTATACTTACTTGATCGTCTTGTTTTCGATGAGAATGTGAATATCCTCCATCGGTGGCAGATATCGCAGATACAAACTATATTATCTGTTATACAAGCAATTGGAAAATTGTCCAGATATAACGCACGAAGAGAAAGAAGGGGCCGGCGGCCTCATTGAAATATATATCTTTTTATCTTTATTTATTTTTAATATTCTTTCATATAATCTGTTTTTTGTAATTCGAATGTATTACAACTTTTATTTATATTACTGTAATCTGTAATCTTTGAAAAGATGAATCTGCATCTGTTTCTGTATAATCAATTGTAGTAGTAAAAATTACATTTCTTGTATTATAAGATATACTAACATATCAAAGCTGAATCTGTATCATTCAAAGAATCGTCAGATATATCCAATCCATTACTTGCATTTATTCTTATTTTCTCTGTCATAACATTTGTTGTTTCGACAACTTTATCGTGTGAAATATTATGACATGCTTTAACTTTAGAGAAATTTTTGTAATTATCTGATATACAGTAACTAATGCATTTAAAACTTCGTTCTATATGTCAGATCCAGGGATCTGATATACAGTAACTAATGCATTTAAAACTTCGTTCTATATGCCAGATCCAGGGATTACTCTATTTATTAATGACATACAAATAATATTAATGAATAAACACATAAAACACTATTTGAACTAAAAATATATGATGCGACCTTTTTCACTAATCACCAAGGGAGATCGGCGCAAGATTGTCCGTCGCAAGGAAATTCCGCCGGTAGCGGGACACGGCGGCTCCGACCCGACCAACCCGTATTCCGTCTCAATTATCACCAAATTTGTGGGCGCCAGGTACGGAGGCGGCCGTACCACCGATCATCGCCAAAGTCACCCAAAGTTCCCGTCGGATCACGATGATCGCTTCCCGCCCCGTGCGGGACCGACTAGCTCCCCGTGATTTAAGTCGGAGGTGGGCGGGGTCGGAAAATAGGATATTTCTACTAACGCGGTCTCGTCTGTTTGCAACATGCATTCTATTTACAAAGTATATACTACACAGAGGGCGAGACAATTTCCGCTCGCTCGATCGTTTCGCTCGCACAAAGAGATCATTGGTTCGAGCCGTCGATGACCTAGCCGTCCGACGGGCTCCGCCAAGGGTCACATCCGCCACCCGGGGGTGAGCACCAACGTCTCGGGCCGCGATCCCCGGAAGGGAAATCCAGCCACGCTAGCAAAAGGCAACCAGGTAGTGTGGGCTTACGCAGCAGATTCCTCCTGCTGGTCCGGCTCCATGGCTGCGGACTTCCCGTCCCCTCGCCGCTCACTCGCCCGTTCGCTCGTCCACCCGTTAGCTTGTTCACTCGTTCGCTCACACACTCATTTGCTCGTTCTCTCGTTCGCTCGCACACTCGTTCGCTCGTTCTCTCGTTCGCCCGCACACTCTCGTTCGCCCGCACACTCTCGTTCGCTTGTTCTCTCGTCGCTCGCTCTCTGGATCGCTCGCTCGCTCGCTCGAGATTCCCAGACGGAATAGGACGACTTCGTCCTACCGACGCGGGGACATCGGTTCGGAGGCCCCCCACTCGCGGGTCCTCCCAGGGAGTCTTGCGCAGTCCTGCCGCCGTGCCCCGCCGTCTTACCGAATCCCTTCCTTGCCGCGACCGCCGTCGCGACCCATCCAAAGTCGCGGGCCCCCGCTCGCACGGGTGTTCCACCGCCAATTACTGCATCTCACTTAATTCTTTGCCGTAGCGGGCGCTCCTAGCTGCTACGTTACACTCCTCCTTCCCCAAAAAGGACCGAGCCCCTCGGTCTTGGGCTCGCCCGTCGTTAACTCTAGCCGTCGGCTAGAGATCCCGTCCGGGACGTCCGAGCTTCCCTCCGACACACGAATGCATCCCGGTCACCTGAGCCTGAGCTCCGAGCGCGACCGCGAACACCAACGGCAGTAGAGTTTGGCTTCTCCCGACTTAACACTAAAGTACGCTCGCAACTTAATCTAATTGCGTCGGGGCCTAGCCCCGACCATCTCCTCCTGCTTCCTTTCCGAGAGCCCTTGCTCCCGCGTCAAACGGATCTCACGCGGCACGTTCCCCAGTCCGGGCATAAAGGGACCCAGGCTCCTCCAATAGTCCCGACAGAAAGGACAGTCTCGCAATGTGGTGCCGGCCTGGCCGCATCGGAAACAGAATTTTCCTCTCCTCGGCTGCGGGCATTGTCCGTATTTATGGTCCCCAACTCCACAATTGTAGCAGGCCGGCGGCCTCGGGTTCACTCCTCCTGGCGTCGGAGCTGGCTCGGGGCGCGTTTTCGCCTTCAGTTCCTCTGCCTCCCTTTCGAGCGCCCTCAGAAGGCGGCCGCGTTTGCGCCGCGCCGCCCGTTGTCCCGGCCGTCGATGCCGCCGACGCTCTGGCCTTGGCGCCGCTCCCCCATCCGCCCTGAGGCATGAGGAATCCAGTTTCAAACGGTGTTGGTAGGGCAGAGGCACTCTATGCGCGCACTAACTAATCTTGTTTTCGTTGTACCTCGCTCGATGGGGTCACGCTGCCTCTAATACCAAGGATCGAAGAACTGACATAACCCCAAATAACGAAAATACTTTTTTTCCAGCGCTCCAAACACAAACAAAAAAAATCAACTTTTTACATTGTGTTTGCTCCTCCTCGGAAACCAAAAGTTCTGCCCCTGCGAGGGAGGCGATGGCTTGTGAGGGGGGGAAGAACGGGACGATCATATCCCCCCCGCCAGTGGAACGCTCAACGCCGGCCTACTCCAGGTCCCTGTCTTGGTGGTGGATCTCGCGCCAAATCGGTCCACAGCGCGGACAGGTCCGCATGGTGCACCTCGGCCTAGCGCACCGGTAACACCTCGGCTGCTCGTGGTGGGGACTGGGGCACTGCGCCAGGATGTGGCCCATTCCACCGCACCGCCAACACCTTTTCGGGGCCCAATCCGCCACTCAACGTCGCGGACGGGCCCGGGCCGCATCTAGGGCGTGGACACGCGCTCTCGCCCGATCCTCAGCCGCGGCCACGTCCTCCGCCTCCACGGCGGTCCACTCCTCCTCGCCGAACGTCTTGTCCCCCGATGCCCACTCCGGCTCGGGCTCCGCCACCTAGCGGGCCATTTCGGCGGCCGCCCGTCGCGCCTCGGGGTTTGCCCCGGCTCGCCGTTGCTGCGCGACCCTTTCGGCCCCGGCCTCCACCGCCAGCACCCAGGCCCGCTGCCAGGTGCTGGGGGCCGGACGAAGTCGGGGATTCTCCCTGGGGTCCACCGCAAGGGAGCCTGCAAGGAAGGCACATAACGTTTGAGATCCTTCGCATGGATCTTTCCTATTGGTTTACCCCGCTCATCGGCCAACTCATACACGGCGCTCGACCGTCGTGCCGTCACCACGAACGGCCCCGAATATTTCGGCGCCAATTTCGCTGCGATATAATTGGCCGCCGACAACACATGCTGCCGCTTTCACACGAAATCGCCAACACCAAAAGTCGCCGGTCGCTTACGCAGGTTATACCGGCCGCCTCCTCGTGGGTGCCACCTTGACGTGGTGGGGAGGCTTGAAGGTCCCGATGATGTACAGAGCTGTGCCGGCGGGGGTTTCGGCCCCTGGCAGGTTCTACCAAGCCGGAGTGGTCTGTACGGAGGGACTGGACCAAGAGCACCCGACCGGGCTGAGTGACCAGCCTGGTCCATGACCAGCACGGTCACAGAGCGGGTGGGAGGAGATCATCATCCCTGAAGGCATTGCACGCCGGTGCTCCGGCAGCCGACAGGGATGACCTCCTCCACACTCGCTCCAGGAAGGGGACCTCTCTCTTCGAGGCATTGCACGCCGGTGTTCCGGCAGCCGAAGAGAGAGAACCCTTTCCTCCCGCCTCGGTTGGACCGTTACGGTTAGACCGGGGCGGAGGGACGTACCCGCATCCAGGGCTCCACCCCATGGGGATCCTCCTCCCCCGTGGTGCCTGAGATGCGGAGGGGTACTCCGGGCCGCTCGGACGTTTCCGAGGTCGGGGTCGGGGTACGCTACCGCGTCCTGAGAGATCCCACCCTCCTAGGCATTGCACGCCGGTGCTCCGGCAGCCGAAGAGGGGAGGATCTCTCTCCCTCGCTCGTCCCAGCCACGGCTGGGCGAACGAAGGATCCCACACCCGGGTCTGCACACCGTGGGACTATTCCCACGGTACCTGGGGGGTGGAGGGGATGTCCCGGGCCGCTCGGACTTATTCCGAGGTCGGGGTCGGGGCACCCTAGGGTGACGAGGGGAGAGGACCCCACCTTCGTCTCGAAGGTGGACTCCCCGACTTCCCTCACCCGTTCGGCCTCGGTCGGACGGACAGAGGAACCCACACCCGGGTCTGCACACCGTGGGGCTTGCCCCACGGTACCCGGGGGGTGGAGGGGTGTCTCGGGCCGCTCGGACGTATTCCGAGGTCGGGGTCGAGACACCTTTATGCGCCAACCAGAGGACTCATTCCCGGAGGCATTGCACGCCGGTGCTCCGGCAGCCGAAGGGAACGATCCTCTCCCTCATCCGTCCTGGCCACGGCCAGGCGGAGAGAGGTGCCCACACCCGGGTCTGCACACCGTGAGGGTTTGGAACCCCTCACGGTACCCGGGGGGTGGAGGGGTGCTCCGGGCCGCTCGGACGTATTCCGAGGCGGGGTCGGAGCCCCTGTGTGCTGTGCCCGAGGGAATGCGATCGCATCACCCTAAAGCGGACCCTCGGGCGGCGCGAGCATGCTGGCTGCCATGGGGGAGACGTTCCCGGTGGGGTGCGACACCGGTGAACTATCTCCTTCCATGGGGCCCCCCGCGTGGCGGCGCTCTGCATGGTGCCCACATTGTCGGAGGTGTGGGACCCCCGAAAGCGGTCTGGCCACCAGAAATGGTGGTCAGGGCGCGTGTAGGGGGCGGGAGGCCAGTGCCGGCGATGTAATATTCCGTCGGCCCGTGCCATATGGTGCTCCTCTGGGGGAACTCGGAGGCTCCCCCTTGCCGGGGGGATGCGGGCATGCCCGGGCACCGGAGCCGTGCAGAGTGGTGGGTTCAAAACCACAATGACAGATTTTACTTCCTCATCAAACGAATCATCGGACACGGAACAAAATAAGACGACCCAGGCTAGGACCATGGACACGAGATGCCGAACTGGCAAAGGCCAGACAACGGCAAGGAGGGAGGGGCTTCGGAGCGGGAAGTCCCTAGTGACTAAGAAGGCGGAAGAGATCGAGGATAGCGACCGATCTCGATCGCCTCTCAGGGTCGATGATTCGACGCCATTCGCCACCTCCAAAGAGGAGGACTCGGACGATGGCGAGAGAGTTGCCCAGAAAAAGGAAGGAAAGTGGGAGATCCCCAGAAACGAGGATGGGAACACCGACGAGGAGCGTCTCATAGAGAAGGCCACTAAAAGCAGGGGCAGGCCGGAAACGACGGGGGGATACCGCATGAAAAAAGAATTCATGGCGAGGAAACAGGTTATCATGGAGCAAAAGAGGGAGGAATTCCTGTTGAGGGGCATGGAACACCCTCTTGAAGAATTCCAGGAATGCACCTCCAATAGGAAGTATAAAGCAGAGATCAAAAGGTTGACCGAACACCTAGAGGAGGCCCCCTTCCGGGACATCACTGCGACAATCTTGGAAGCATCAACCAAGGTATTGGGATTCTCGCAGAAGTCTAAAAGCCTCAAGGGCACGCATGTTAAGGTCCTCAGGGACGCCGCAGCGGCCATAACTGCAGGAGCCAATGTAATGGCGATGCAAATGGCGCAAGATAGATGCGGGAATAACCTGGACCTCATAGAAGAACTGAGGACGGAGAACGCTAATTTGAAGACGTCACTGACAGAGGTGAGGAAGGAACTGGAGGAGGTGAAGGAGATGCTCCATGGTTTAAGGGAGGCACCGCTGCATGTGGCGGTATCCTCCCCGCCCTCGAAGCACCCAAACGCGGGTCAGAGTGCGGGGGGAGCATCGCAACGCATGGCGAGTGCCCCCTCGCCTCTGACTCGCGTAGAAAAGGAAAGGGTAATAACTCCACCCATGGTGGACATGATGGAGGAGGAGGAGGCACCAATAGGTGTTATTGAAGTGCAGAAGGGGCTGATCCCAGGGGATAGGAGGCGCCCAGTGAGGGAGAGAACAGGAGCCAGGGTCGCAAAAACAGCCCCCAAGATCAGGGAGAACATCCTCCTTGACACTAAAGTTAGGGTAGAAAGGAGGGAGGAACCAGAGAAGAACGCAAAGAAAGGACTGGAGGGAGATATAACAAGGATGGTGTTCAAAGCATTAAATGACTGGACAGCACAAGGAAAGGAGACTCCCAAAGAAGGGGCCGGGAAGGATAATAAGGTAAAAAGAGTGGGGAACCGGGGTGTGGTGCAACAGAGGGGAAGCAAATATGATCAGGAGTACCCTCAATTACCACCCACGCAATCGCAAAAAAAGCAACAAAAGGTACAGGAAACTCCTACACCACAAAAAGAGGAGTGGACAAAAGTAGTGGGTAGAAGAGAAAGGAAGAAGGAGAAAGAAACGCAGAAAAGGCAGGAGATTAAAAGGGTGGTGAATATTGAAAGAAAGGAGGGGAAGAAAAACAGGAGGAGAGTCCCCAATACGGCGGCGGTGACCATTACCGCCGAACGAGGACGATACAAGGACCTGTTGGCGGAGGCTAAGAGCAAAATCGATCTCACTGCGATCGGTATAGAGAAAATTAAGACCAGAGTGGGGGCCACTGGCGCCTTGGTCATCGAGATACCGGGGGAGCAAAGGGGTACACAGGCGGATAAACTCGCAAATAAACTCGAGGAGGTACTGGCAGATAGAGCCAAAATTAGAAGACCACAGAAAATGGGAGAACTACGAGTAAAGGGCATGGAGATTTCCACCACGGAGTACGAAGTGGCAGAGGCAGTAGCCAGAGTAGGAGAAATAAAGACGGGGAAAATAAGAGTGACATGGAATAGTTACCGGACGATATGGGTACAATGCCCCCTCGTGGCAGCGAAGAAGGTTGCTGAGGAGGGCAACATCACAATAGGATGGGCGCTAACGAAAGTGGAGCTACTGCAGGCGAGAGCACTGCAGTGCTTTAAGTGCCTAGAGAAAGGACATGTGCAGGTCAACTGCAAGAGTAACAACGACAGGCGCGCAAATTGTTACAGATGCGGAGAAATTGGACATCTGGCTCGGGACTGTAACTCCAGAGCCAGGTGCCAAATTTGTGCAGAGGCCGGCGTTAAGTCGGATCTCTGAATGGGGGGACCATCTTGTCGTCCCCCCAAGAGGAGGAAGAATGTCCCTGGGGATGCGGTGGAAGGGGGTATGGCGACCGCACCGCCGCCACGAGACCCTCCTGCATCCCCAGAGGAGAAAAGGAAAGGAACCGAGGAAGGAAAAAAGGTGGAGGAGGGGGTAAGCCGGGGACCGGAGCCCCAACCTCCGCTTCCTCAAAGGAGGAGAACCTCTCTAACTCTTCCGCTCCCCCCTCAGACCCCTATTGGTGAGGGGGAGATGGAGGTGGAGGAGAAGAGAGGAGAGAAAAGAGCCAGACAAAACGAGGACACCGACGGCGAACAGCCGGGAGAGAAAGTAGTTGTAATAACGGAAGAAGAAAATGGACACTAGGCTACTTCAAGGGAACCTGCACCGCGCCCGTCAAGCTCTACCGCTGTTTGAGCACACGATGACGGAGCGCGGTGCAGGCCTGGGTATAGCGGCAGAGCCCCATCATGTCCCCAGAAACCGTAGATGGTTCGGGGACGAGTTGGGCTCTGTCGCTATTGTGTGGAAGGCGAGCAGCCGCTCACCCCCTGCCAAGTATTTGGACCGTGGCAGGGGGTTCGTTGTGGCCAGGTGGGGAGTCGTCACCGTGGTCGGGGTATATCTCCCCCCAGAAAAGAGCCTGGGCTTGGCTGACTACAAGTCCAGGCTCCAAGAAATGGGAGATGTCATTAAAAGGCATCTCCCGGGTCCTGTCATCGTCGCCGGCGATTTCAACGCCAAATCGGAGCTATGGGGCTCCCGGCGCGATGACAGGAGGGGGGAGGTAACAGCGGATTGGGCCGTGGGCCTAGGTCTGCACATCATGAATGATGGTAGAAAATCTACATTCGTGGGGTCGAGGGGGGAGTCTATTATTGACTTGTCTTGGGCAACCCCCTCGGCCCTGCGAAGGGTGCGGACCTGGAGGGTGGCGGAGGAGCTGGAATCATTATCCGACCATCTCATAATAGAGATGGAGCTCTCCGTCACCCCCGATGGCCTACGGCCCCGCAACGCGGACGGACCCCGGCCCGGTAGATGGGCTCTAGCCCAGCTAAACAGGGAGGACCTAGAAATCTCCCTGATGGGCTCCACCTGGCCACAATGGAAGGACGGGCAGGACCTTGACTCTGAGGTCATGGAGGTTATGCAGGTTCTCGCACTCGCGTGCGATGCCTCCATGCCCAGAGTCAGGGCCTGCCCAAAACGATGCGCCTGGTGGTGGACCGACGAAATTGCCGCGTTGCGGCGGAGGTCGGTCCACCTCAGGCGCGCGTTCCGAGCGGTGCGCTGGGACGCGGACCCTGAGGTCACTCTGGCCGCCCGGCGGGAGTTCTGCGCAGCAGCGAAGGAACTCCGGAACGCCATAGGGGTGGCCAGAGGAAAGGGGTGGGACGACCTCCTCCTCTCGTTGGACGCGGATCCGTGGGGGCGCCCATACAGGATGGTGATGCAAAAGCTGAGACCATGGGCGCCCCTCTGAAGGAGACGCTTGACTCCCGGTTCCTGGGACGGGTGATGGGGACCCTATTCCCGGTTGGGGGGGAAGACCCCATCACCCAGTACATAACCCCCTCCCCCGAACAACAGGGGGAGGTTCCGGGAGTCACCGAGGAGGAGGTGGCCGAGGCTACCAAAAGGGTCAAGAGCAGGAAAGCTCCGGGACCCGATGGTATCCCCGGCCGTGTCCTCACCCTGGCCTCAGGGTACATGAGCGGCAGGCTCGCGTGCCTTTTCACAAGGGCATTGAGGGAACGAAGATTCCCCCCAGTCTGGGGGAGGGCCAACGTGGTCCTCCTCCGAAAAGAGGGCAAGCCGGAGGATTCCCCCTCCGCGTACCGGCCCATATGCCTCCTGGATGAGGCGGGCAAGCTCTTTGAGCGCATAATAGCAGCCCGCCTCAAGAGGCATATGTCCCGGGAGGGTCCTGATTTAGGCGACGGCCAATATGGCTTCCGAGAGGGCAGATCAACAGTGGATGCAGTGTTGCATCTAAAGTCCCTCTCGGGGGCCATAGTGTCGGAGGGCAGGGTGGCAGTCGCGATATCCTTGGATATCGCAAACGCGTTTAACACCCTGCCCTGGGGTAGGGTGGTGCAAGCGATGAAGAGCTATTTCCGCTTCCCACCCTACCTCACGGCCGTCGTGGAGGACTACTTCCGGGGTCGGCGTCTTACGTGGACGGACGCCGATGGCACGGTGCGAGAGAGGGGGATGAGTCGTGGGGTCCCGCAGGGATCGGTGCTGGGGCCCCTATTATGGAACATAGGATTCGACTCAGTCCTCCGGACAGCCCTCCCCCCCGGCTGTAGCACGTTGTGCTACGCCGACGACACGCTCGTCCTGGCCGGGGGGAGAGACTGGGGGGAGGCCGTTCATACGGCCAATTTAGCGGTGGCGGCGGTTGTGCGCTCCATCCGCAATCTGGGCCTGGTGGTGGCGGAGAAGAAGACAGAAGCCATCTTCTTCCACGCCAGGGATATGAAGCCACCCCAGGCCCACATCAGGATAGGCCAAGTCAGGGTCCCCATAGAGGCCCAGATGAAATATCTGGTCCTCACCATGGACGGCACCTGGTGCTTCAAAGAACACCTTAGTAGGCTGGTCCCCCGACTCAGAATGATTTCCATTAACCTGGGAAGGTTAATGCCCAATGTCGGGGGACCAGACATGAAGGCACGTCGCCTCCACGCGGGAGTACTGAACTCCGTGGCCATGTACGGTGCACCGGTATGGGCCGAGTCGCTGGCCGCCAGTCGCCCGATGCAAGCGCAATTGCGCAGAGTGCAAAGGGGGCTGGCGGTCCGGATAGCGAGGTGCTACCGTACGGTCTCCTGCGTGGCGGCGACAGTCCTGGCGAGCATGCCCCCCATGGAGCTCGTGGCCCTGTCGTACAAACGTATGTACGACGGGAAGCGCGAGCTCCTAAGAAGAGGGGGGGCGGACGTACCGCTCGCCAGGACAATAAGGGAAATGAAGCACCAGACTCGACGGATCCTCCTCGAGAGATGGCAGAGACACCTGGCCAACGCCAGGTACGGGAGGAGGACCGTCGAGGCCGTCCGGCCCTTCCTACTCGAGTGGGTAGGAAGGGCCCATGGGGCCCTGACTTTCAGGGCGGCACAGGTGCTGACCGGGCATGGTTGCTTCGGTGAGTACCTGTGCCGCATAGGAAAGGAGCGCACAACCGCCTGTCACCATTGCGGGCACGGCCACGACTCCGCGCAGCACACGCTCCAGGATTGCCCGGCCTGGAGCAGCGAGCGCGGAGTCGTGGAGAGGAAGTTAGGTCGTGACCTTTCGCTCCCCAGTATAATCCGGGCGATACTGGGGAGCGAAAAGAGGTGGGAAGCTTTCACCTCCTTCTGTGAGGAGGTGATGAAGAAGAAGGAGCAGGCCGAGGAGGAGAGAAGGAGAGCAGAAGGGAGGGGGATGGAGAAGAGACGGAGGGATCGCCACCGTCAGTGGAGGGGAGGGAGGAGCAGGAGCAGGGAGGGGGACGGAGACTCCTCGGAGGAGGAGGAATTGAGGAGGTTGGGGGCGCTGCCGCCACCTTCGCCTCCCCCTCACCCCCCTGCTCCCCCTCCAATAAGGAGAAGAGTGAGAGGAAGGAAAACGTGGAGAGGGCAGCTGGGAGCCCTCCAGAGAGACAGAGGGGTGGCGGTGGTGGTGCTGCGTAGACTCGCCCCACTTGTGGCAGTGGCAGCAACACTGACCGCCCCGGTAATTGGGGTGGACGTGGCACCGCTGCCGCCAACCCCTGCTGCCCTACAAACAGCAGCAGCAACGGGTGGAGGGAGCGGATGGGGGCCGAGGCTTAGACCTAGGCCCCACACACGCAGACCACCGACTCCCGCAAAAACGGGAGTCGGATGACAATAAGGGGGGGGAGAGGGTATCGGTGATTGATTAATCATCGAAAAATATCCCTCCCCCCCTGAATCGCAGGTCCGACAGACCAGTCGGACATGCGGGAGGGGGGTCATTAGGACCCCCCGCCCCATTCCTCCGCGGAGGTGGGGAGAGCCCGGCGGCTAGGGGAGTATATCTCCCCGTAACCGCCGGGCGGGAGGGTAGGGCACCGGGCGGGGACTCCCGGTGCCCCAACCAGCCCTCCCAAGGTAGGGTGGCTGGCTGATACGGTGGTTCAGTCAGCCACACAACGTGTGTATTGGCGGCGTCTCGTCTGGTCGGGAACGGCGGTGAAGCGGGCCTCGGCCGGCTTCCCCCTTCCCGACCGAAGAGACGAGGCGTGAGGGGTGGGAAAGGGGAACGGTGGTCGAAGCGGGCCTCCGGGCCGGCTTCCCCCTTCCCCTGGGGGAGCGGCGGTCGAAGCAGACCCTCGGGTCGGCTTCCCCCCTCCCCCGCCCCGCCCCTCAGGGACAGAAGGTGCGAACCTGGACTCGGGGCCCCGATTAGCAGTTACGCGGCCCCGGGGCCCCGACCCAAGTCCCTTCGCAGCGCCACCCGGGGAGGTTTTAGCCGGTAGGAGTCCGGCATAACCCTGGCCCTTCCCCGAGGGTCAGGGTATCCATGATGGATTTCCTCCTCGTCAAAAAAAAAAAAAAAAAAAAAGGTTATACCGGCCGGCCTGCTGCTCGTAGGCCTGCGCCAAATTTTCCCGCACCCAATTCACGAACGGGGCCAATTTCTTTCTCCTCTCATACCAATTGACCGGATTTCCAGGATCCAGGTACTTCCGCCCTTCTCGACGGCGCCGCAACGACACCGTCGGCTCTAATTCGCATCCCAAATTCAGAAACGCCGGCGACATCCCCAACGACGAATGTGCCGTGTTGTACGCGAATCTAAAATCATTAAGACGCCGATCCCACTCACGGTGGTCTTGCTCAATAAATGCTTCTACCATGATCTTGAGGACCCGGTTCACCCGCTCCACGGGGTTCGCCTGTGGGTGATACGGCGGGGTAGTCATGTGCTTGGTCCCATGATCCGTTGCAAAAGTTGCCATGTATTTGTTGACGAACTCCGTTCCATTGTCCGTCAGCAAGTACCGCGGGGTTCTCCAACGCGAAACGACCAGCTCATCCAGGGCCTCGCTATTCACCCTCCCCGTGGTGGCTCGGAGAGCTCGGCATTCCACCCACTTGGTAAATAGGTCCTGCACGACTAGCAGGTACGAAAACCCAGCTCCACTCCGCGGAAAGGGTCCCATTATATCCGCGGCGACCACTTCCCACGGGTGTTCGACCGATCGTCGTCCCATGAGCCCGGCAGCCGCTTGTTGCTCCATCCTTCGTACGCTGACAGGTGTCGCAGCTCCGGACATATTCGACTACCTCGCGAAACATGCGCGGTCAGAAGTACGAGGGCGGTCCGATAAGTACTTAGCCTCACCGCCCGATGGCGCCACTATCGCAAGAGAAATTTACTATCGTGTAGTACATTCTCGTAGACGGCTACTGTCGAAATTTCAGCCGAATCGGACTCGTAGTTTTGTTTTGACCGCGTGTGGAAGCGGGCGTGTCCGCGGATCTTAGAAAAATGGAAAAAGAGCAATATCGGTCGGTGATTCGATTCTTGTTTTTGGAAGGGAAATCGCGCAGCGAAATCAAAGAGCGCTTGGATGCTGTGTACGGTGACTCTTCTCCTTCGATGGCAACCGTCAAAAATTGGTTTAACGAGTTTCAACGTGGTCGCTCGTCGGATTTTGATGAGCCACGCCCAGGTGCCCCGAAAACGGCTACCACGGAGGATAACATGACAAAAATCCACGATCTCGTATTGGCAGACCGCCGATTGAAGGTGCGCGAGATAGCTGAGACAGTAGGCATCTCAAAAGACCGCGTGGGTCATATCCTGCATGAAATTTTGGGCATGAGAAAGCTGTCGGCGCGATGGGTGCCGCGTTTGCTCACTCCGGACAACAAGCGCAACTGTGTGACCACTTCAGAGCAGTGTTTGACGCTGTTTAAGCGCAATCCGAAGGAGTTTCTGCGTCGTTTTGTGACCGTCGACGAAACATGGATCCACTGGTACACACCAGAGACCAAGGAACAGTCGAAACAGTGGACTTCACCCGGCGAACGTGCTCCGAAGAAGGCGAAGACTGTTCTATCGGCCGGAAAGGTGATGGCCACCGTTTTCTGGGATTCACAAGGTGTGATCTACATCGACTACCTAGAGAAGGGCAAAACAGTCACAGGGCTGTACTATGCCGAATTATTGGGCCGATTCGACGCCGAATTGCAGAAAAAACGGCCCCATTTGGCGAAGAAAAAAGTGCTCTTTCACCATGACAACGCATCAGCTCACACCTCCGCCCTCGCCACGGTCAAATTGGTCGAATTGGGCTACGAACTGCTGCCCCATCCACCGTATTCTCCAGATTTGGTCCCGTGCGATTTCTTTTTGTTTCCAAACTTGAAAAAGTCACTCGCCGGGCAGAAATTTGAGTCGAATGAGGAGGTCATCGCCGCCACGGAGGCCTACTTTGCAGTCCTCGAGAAAACGTATTTTTCAGACGGGTTAAAGAAGTTGGAGCATCGCTAGGTCAAGTGTATCGAGCTAAAAGGAGACTATGTTGAGAAATAAATCGCCACTTTTCCAAAATTTTCGTTTTTCTTTTGTAGGCTAAGTACTTATCGGACCACCCTCGTACGCGATCGCCAAGCGGTGGTACGTCTTCTCCACCCCTAGGTGTCCGGCCTGAGGCTCGTTATGTGACTCGGCTAATGCCTCGGACCGCCCCTCTCTAGGCAGCACCAGTTTCCACTGGTTTAAATCCTCCGCGAACTCGGAGACCACTGGGTGGGGTCGCAAAAAATATAGGTGGCCGTCTATTATTCGCCAGGTCGCGAAGCGTCGCGGATCCCGCCTAACGTCCTCGTAGCGCTAGCGGTACCACACGTCCGTGACTCCCGACAACGAATCCCCCTCCTCATCGCGCTCCTCGTCCGCGACGTCCGTGGCGACTGCCGACCCGCCAAACGGAGCTCCTTCGTTCTGCTTCGGAATACGCGATAACGCGTCGGGCACATGGTGCAGGGCCCCCTTGCGATGCTCGATCGTGTAGTCATATTCGAGCAACTCTAAGGCCCACCTTGCTAATTGACCGGTGAGGTTCTGCAGGCAGTGTAACTAGCGGAGGCTACTGTGGTCCGTAATAACCTTAAACGAATACCCCTCCAAATACGGGCGGAACTTCCGTATCGACCACATGACTGCCAAACACTCCTGCTCCGTGGTGCTATACCGTCGCTCCGCATCTGACAGCGCCCTGCTAGCGAACGCGAGCTACCCGCTCGACCTGGTCTATGGTCTGGGTTAACACTGCTCCTAGCCCGACGGCACTCGCGTCGGTGTGCAGCGTGAACGGTATCGAGAAGTCGGGGCACGATAACACCGGAGCCGTCGCCAGGGCCCCTCTAATCTCCTCAAAAGCCCGGCGCTGATCCTCGCCCCATTCCCATCGATTCTTTTTCCTCAGTAACCGGGTGAGAGGCTCGCTAACCCCCGCAAAACTCGGCAGAAACCGCCTATACCACGAGGCCATGCCGAGAAATCGCCTCAGTTGTTTAATACTTGTCGGGGCTGGGTACTCCAAGACCGGCTGAACTTTATCCGGGTCGACTCTTAACCCGTCGAGCTGCACCAAGAACCCGAGGTACTTCACCTCTGATCGACAAAATTTGCTCTTCTCAGAGTTAATCACTAACCCCGCCCCGACGATTCTTTCGAGTCCCCGCCCCAGCCACTGCAGGTGTTCCGCAAATGTTGGAGTCACGACGACAATGTCGTTTAAATAGGCGAACGCGTACGGCTCCATCTCCGGCCTAATTAAACGATCCAGTAGCCGCTGGAACGTGGCCGGGGCCTCTGAGAGCCCGTACGGCATCCTCCGAAATGCCCCTTCCCCGGCACCGAAAACGCGGTAATTTCCCGATTATCCCTGGCCAACGGAATCTGATGGTAGGCCTGACTGAGGTCAATGGTCGAGATGTATCGAGCTGCCCGCAACTTGTCCAATATACCCGTCATATTGGGCAGCGGGTACGCGTCTCGTTTTGACACCTCATTGACTTTCCGGAGATTCAGGCAAAACCGGTACGATCCGTTCGGCTTCCTAACCATCACGACCGGGTTCGCCCATTCACTGTGGGACGGCTCGATTATACCCGCCTCCAACATGCGGTCGACCTCCGCGCGAATCGCGTCCTGCACCTTCGGCGACACCAAATAGCACCGCTGCCTTATCGGCGCGTGTGTTCCCATGTTCACCCGGTGCTCCGTCAACGCGGCTGTCCCTATTCGTTCGGGCGGAGGTGGAATAGCTTTCGCTATGAAGGCTCGAAGCTGCGCGTCCTCATCCTCGCTTAATTCCGCTAGCCCCAAACACCGGGCGTGGTCCGCCGCCGCACGCACTAGAGGGTACCGACCCGACGGCTCCCCTCGGAGGCCCCACTCCCCGCTCGCAAAATCAAAATTAATTCCGAAGACTCGCAGAAAATCCATCCCTAATATCGCTGGTACCGCCAACCTCGGTAACACATGCCACATCATCTCGTGCTCCACTCCGCGCAACCGAGCTATCACCCGCATCGAACCACGCATCTGCACCAACGAACCGTCTGCCAACGTCAGACGCGAAATCTGGGCCCGCTTCACGGGCGTCCCTTGCGCCCGCAGTATCTCCGCGGTCGCCTGGTCTACCAAGGTTCGGTTCGAGCCGGTGTCCACCAGCCCACGAACGGTATGCCCGCTGACCTCGCACTCGAGGTACCCCAGCGGCTGACTCACGCTGCGCCATATGAGGTGGCTGCAGCGTGCCCTCTTCGGTACTTTCTTTGTTTTTTCTCGCGGGCGTCCCCGCACCTTTCCGTCCGCGTTGGCTCCCCTTGGGCCTCTAACAACGCCAAAGACGCAGGGGTCCAACCTGACGCCTTCATCGCCCATTTCCCGTACATGTCGGACACGTGCGCAGGGTGTGCTCGGGTCGCCCGCATCCAAAGCAGTGCACCCTTGCCAGTGCACCACATCCTCTCGCGAGATGCCCCTCGCAGCCACAATTCCAACACTGACCCCCTCGGTTGGCCCTAGGCATTGGCGTCGTCACCCCCTGCCCCGCTTCCCACCGGGTCGGCGCCCCGCGGGCCCGATCCCATTCCGGCTCTACCCGCGGCCCTACGGGCGCGGGCCTGTCCTCCCGTCGCCGACTAATTCCTTCGGCCGCTTGCGGCCCCGACTCCCGGCGCGGCGAGGCCCGCCTAACCTCTTCTCGTCGCGACCCTCGTGATCGGGTTTCTAGGGGTGTCGACCCTCTCGCCCTCGGCGGCTCTCCCGCCTCGACCGCGCCCTTATCTTCTATCCTCCCCTCGGGTTCTATGTTTTCACGTCCCCACCGACGCTCCCGCCCCTCCGGATCCAGGATGTCGGTAGCCGCCAGCGTGGTCGCGCTCTTCGCCCTCCGGGGCGGCGGGCGGTAGGCCAAATCTGGGCAAACCGATCTCTCTGGCGGCGGCGGGGCCCGATATCGGCTGGCCGTCGCGTAACTCAGCTCGATACGGGTCAAGATTTCCAGCCCGTCAAAATTCGCGAATTCGTCTCTGTGCACGGTGATCTGCAGACGGAGCAGCAAGTTGCGATGTGCGTTATTCAGCTGCTCCCGCAGCGATCAAGGTGGATCGAGTCTATCAAAGAGGGCCATCATACAGGCCAGATAGTCGGCTACCGGCTCATTCTCCCCCTGCGTATGGCGCATTATTTCGTCCCGCAACTCGAACTGGAAATCTGCCGCCCCGAATCGTGTGCGAAAAGCCGCTTCAAACGCCCGCCACGTAGGCCACCGCGACCGCTTGGCCCTAAACCAAATAAGTGCGATCCCGCTCAGGAAATACGGCAGGGATTTTAAAATGTCGTCATCCGTCATCGTGACGACTTCCCGTGCCTCACGAATCCTTTCCAAGAACGCGTTCGCGTCCGCCCCGCGGATCCCCGAGAAACTAATATTCCACCGCCGCAACGCATTTAGTGCGTCGGCGGGGGAGTACACCCCGCGTCCCCGCGCCGCGACCTCAGGCCCAAGGGGCTGCTGACGCGCCTCGCCGGTCCACTCCGCATCAGCGGTCCCGGTCGCGCAGTGTTCGCGTTCCCTCATATTTTCGCGGGCGAAACGCTCGCGTCTTCCCGGTCTCCTCCCCACCCCCGGTGGGTTCCGGGAATGAAGCTGCTCCCAACGCGCGAATTTCCTCGTCCGTCGGCAAGTCCAACACCCGTTCCAGTGGCGGGTCCAACGCCTTCACGGCCGCGAGCTCATGCCGATGTAAATGGTCTCGCAAAACGGGCAAAATTCCGAGGGTCGACAGCCCTTGCTTCTCGCACTCCCCCCTCAACTGTTCTACCGAGAGCGCGTCTATCCATCCTCCCCCGACTGGCTCAGGGGTATGCGCCCCCCGCGACCTAGCTCCGGGCATGTTCTCCCCGTATCCCTCCAAATCTCGTCGCAATTCCTAATCCGCCTCCTACCCAGACACGGCTGACCTCAAACCCCGCAGAAAATTTCCGACAGGGCATTCACTAACACGTCGCTATCCGGAGAGAATATAGCGTCGTCCCTCCTAAAAGGTTTCTCCCTCCCGAAGGTTGATAGTGCCCGCCGCTCGCACGAACACGTGCGCGGTGCCTCTCTCCATGCCAAGCGTGAAAACGGACCCTCCAAGTGCACCGCAGCCAAAATCCGAAAATTTCTCCGTCCCCGCCCCGTCTGTCGCCTATCCGCGAGACGCACGGTACGGTCCTGCCGGTGCTCTCTCGCCGGCACCCCACCCGTTACCGTGCCACTAAACCCGATCGCACGCACGGATCCTTCCGAAGCGACGTCGGTCGTCGTCGCGCGAGCCCCCCTCGCGTCCCCACTTCACACGCGCGCACACGACCACCGCACGCACTGGTCCTCGCCGATCACGCGTGCTACACGCGCAAGCCGCTAAATTCTCGCTCGTGAAGCTTTCGGTGTTGTCAATTTCGTTTGGTTTGATTCCGCAGGGACAACACAGGACGGAAACCTTCGGACATGCTAAAACATACACAAACAGACGAGACAAAGAGAATTCGAATCTTATCTCCTCGAATAGTCGATACGCTCCAATATGTTCCGCTCAATACACGATATTTGCCGCGAACGATTCTCCGTCGCTAATTGCGCGATCTCTATTACTTGCGCGGGCCCCATGTTGGGCGCCAAAATTTCTCTTGCGACCTTTTTCACTAATCACCAAGGGAGATCCGCGCAAGATTGTCCGTCGCAAGGAAATTCCGCCGGTAGCGGGACACGGCGGCTCCGATCCGACTAACCCGTATTCCGCCTCAATTATCACCAAATTTGTGGGCGCCAGGTACGGAGGCGGCCGTACCACCGATCCTCGCCAAAGTCAGCCAAAGTTCCCGTCGGATCACGATGACTGCTTCCCGCCCCGTGCGGGACCGACTAGCTCCCCATGATTTAAGTCGGAGGTGGGCGGGGTCGGAAAATAGGATATTTCTACTAACGCGGTCTCGTCTGTTTGCAACATGCATTCTATTTACAAAGTATATACTACACAGCGGGCGACACGGTTAGTTTCTGCTCGCTCGATCGTTTCGCTCGCACACAGAGATCGTTGGTTCGAGTCGTCGACGACCTAGCCGTCCGACGGGCTCCGCCAAGGGTCACCTCCGTCACCCGGGGGTGAGCACCAACGTCTCGGGCCGCGATCCCCGGAAGGGAGATCCAGCCACGCTAGCAAAAGGCAACCAGGTAGTGTGGGCTTACACAGCGGTTTCCTCCTGCTGGTCCGGCTCCATGGCTGCGGACTTCCCGTCCCCTCGCCGCTCACTCGCCCGTTCGCTGGTCCACCCGTTAGCTCGTTCACTCGTTCGCTCACACACTCGTTCGCTCGTTCTCTCGTTCGCTCGCACACTCGTTCGCTCGTTCTCTCGTTCACTCGCACACTCGTCCGCTCGTTCTCTCGTTCGCTCGCACACTCTCGTTCGCTTGATCTCTCGTCGCTCGCTCTCTGGATCGCTCGCTCGCTCGCTCGCTCGCTCGAGATTCCCAGACGGAATAGGACGACTTCGTCCTACCGATGCGGGGACATCAGTTCGGAGGCCCCCCCACTCGCGGGACCTCCCAAGGAGCCTTGCACGATCCTGCCGCCGTGCCCCGCCGTCTTACCGAATCTCTTCCTTGCCGCGACCGCCGTCGCGACCCATCCAATGTCGCGGGCCCCCGCTCGCACGGGTGTTCCACCGCCAAGTACCGAATCTCACTTAATTCTTTACGCCGTAACGGGTGCTCCTAGCTGCCACGTTACAATGAAAAGTTAAGTTTAAAACTTTATATTAAAAGAATTATACTTACTTGATCGTCTCGTTTTCGATGAGAATGCGAATATCCTCCATCGGTGGCAGATATTCGGCATCGTTCAACAACAAATGAAATGGTTCTCTTATGCCAAATATCTTAGTGATCAATCAATAAAAATTTAGCCGATCCGACGCACATCGTGAAAAAACTTGGACAAGTCAACTTTCAGTCGAAAATGTGAGCGCAGCATTGTGATATATTTGAGGTTAGGAAACTTCAAAACCGAAATGCACGGTTGTCAAACCTTCGGTGTCGCTCATTGCTCGACGTAAACTACCAACGTTGCGATCACGTTGCTCGTGTTCGACTCGAATTCACGTGCTGCATAATATAATATATATGAAATAAATAAACTAGCAATATTTTATTTTTATTTCACCTCCTGTTCTACCAAGCCGATATTCTTCTCTCTCTTATTCCCTATCGCTTGCTCATTCGCACTCGCTGCTCTTTACTTCTTCAGCGCGCTCATAACGCCTCTGGTGTCGGAAAAACGAGAAGTACAAATTCCCTCTCCTCGGCGGTCTATTCTTCTCTCTCTTATTCTCTATCGCTTGCTCACTCGCACTCGCTGCTCTTTGCATCTTTAGCGCGCTCGTAACGCCTCTGGTGTCAGACAAACGAGAAGCACAAATCCCCTCTCCTCAGCGGTCTAGCGTTTCTTTCTTACTTTCTTACTGGATCGTAATTTCTGTGATTCAGACTTTAATCTTAAAATATCTCCACTTAGAGACAACGTACACAAAAAGCACAAGAACACTTTTCTTCCTATTTTTTAAGGCTGAATCGATTGGGACTAAAAAAACGTCGATCGGTTCAGCCGATCCTGAGATATGAATATCTCACCTCGTTTCAACTCGCAGTTTTGCGTAATAATAGGCATAATAGACACAGTGTGCCTCGGGCGCAACGAAGTTGCGCTTGAACTTGGCGCGAGGCACTACCGTGCCTCTTGATTAAATGTGTTATAAATCTTTTTGTGTTATAGAACTTTTCACTAAAGAATTGTAAAAGTAGTTAGCAGGTTAGGTCTGTATTCTGTAATTCTTAACAACATTATTATCATTATGTTATCTTTATGCAGTTTCTTACTTTTTATTATATATTACATCCCTATTATATATTATACCTACACCTACACAACAACAATATTGATAACAATTATCATCGTTAAGAATTATACAGTAGATTCATTAGCATAATATATGGAGTATAACCTACAAATTTATATTATACACAATTATTTCAGTAATAACTTATATATACTTTTTTAGGTAGAATTTTTGAAGCGAAAAGGAGGTGTCATGGAAAGAGCACACGTATTTAATATTCTCAATTCAACAATCAGCAATAGCGTTGCTTGCCAATATAGCTATAAAGGCCAAAAAAAGAAGAAATGTTTTCATGATTTGATGTTTAACACATGTATTTTTAGTAAGTATTACATTTATTAATAACTCTAAACACAAAAACAAATGCGCTTTTAATATGATATTGAACGGCTTTTTCATGATGTAAATAAAAATTCAATATGGTTTCCTAATTAGCGCCATATATTCCAAGAATTTGTTTCCGGCATATTTAGTGAATAGTTTATTGATTTATTATTTAGTACAGTGTGATTTGAAACTGAGATATTCACTACCCGCAGAACAAAAATCCTTAGAATATACGACGCAAACTCAGAATCTACACTAATTGGAAGCCTTTTTCATAGTTGTGTAATACTTATTTTAATAATGCTGAATAATAAAAAAATCAATAATTATTTTGCAAAGTTTTTATAAATTGAGTCTTACTTTTTATAAAATTATTCTCATATTAAAAAGGTGGAATATTTCAAGTATGCATTGTATGATTTTATATAGTTTAGGAATATTCAATATGAAAATACTTTTTTTGTATATTATTATGTTAAATATCTTTTCTCTAATTTATTATTTATTTACTATGCATTTATTATGTCTGCAGAAGCCGTCCAATTCCACATTTATACGGCAACTGAAGCCAATATTAAACAAGCAATATCAAGTTGGCTAGACAATTCATCATCCCGCTTAATAAATGAAAAAAAGTAAGTATCTAGAGCCACATGTTAAATACATTATGTCACTTGTTATAGTTTCATGTGTTCTATAACAGTATTTTTAACAAAATAGATTACTATTTTAATAATTGAAATCAATAAAATATCCTACTTTCTTGTGGTACTTCTTTTATCAAAGAAATTTGCTATAACAGTATAGATTCAGGTAGTACAAGCTTTCAAAGGACATCTTGTAGACATTATATATATGGTTTTCTCATTGTTGTCTAACAGAAAATAATAATAGTTAAATTTTTTTACAGGAAACATCACTTCGACACATTGTTGCTCCAAGATTTTGATAACACTGATGATGAAAATAGTATTTAATATTATTCATGTTTTGTTTTTATTTTTTTATGCAGTAACACAAAAGAAGATATTTAAAAAAGATAATTTTTATTTTGATTTTCATAGAATATATAGTATAGTATACTGCACATGTGTGTGTACTGTTATGCATATTAATATAATAAAGATTGCCTTTTAATTTTATATTAGTATAATACGTGCAGTATAATACGTGCAATATGCAGAATACGATACAACTGTAATGTATTAAGTTGTTCGGAAAGTTCGTTTCAAATTTTTGAAATAAATTAAGAGCGCAATATTTTACACAAAGAGGAACTTTATTGAAGCAAATATGTACCGTTTTGTTCAACGACCTTGGCCCATCTTTCAGGAAGCTGCATGATGCCTTTGCTCCAAAATAAAGGTTTCTTATTGGCGAAGAATTTATCAAGATGAGTTTTGAGGACTTTCAAAGACTCGAATTTCTTGTCCCGAAGAAAATTTTTTAAAGAAAGAAATAGATAGTAGTCAGATGGGGCAAGGTCGGGAGAATATGGAGGATGAGGAAGAACGTCCCATTCGAAGTCTAACAGCTTCCTACGGATAGACATTGCGACGTGAGGTCTGGCGTTATCATGATGGAAAACAATTCCACGCCTGTTGGCCAATTCAGAGCGTTTCCGTGCGATGGCAGTCTTCAGTTCGTCCAGTTGAAGGCTGTACTTCGCCGCGTTGATGGTTTCGTTTGGTTGAAGAAGCTCATAATATACCACGCCCTTAAAATCTCACCAGATACTCAGAAGAACCTTTCTCGCGTGAAGCCCCGGCTTGGCCACTGTTTGCGTAGACGCGTCGCTGGTTCCCCACGACCTCTTGCAGCTAACATAATTGTATAGGATCCAACTTTCATCGCCTGTTATGATCCTCTTCAAGAACGGTTCTTTTTGGTGCCGTTAAAGCAGCATATCGCAGACGTTCACACGTTCCAGCAACTGCCGTTCATTCATTTCGTGTGGCACCCACACATCCAGTCGACTTGAGAATCCTAGCTTCTTCAGATGGTCATGCATGGTGGAAACAGACTTGTGCAGAGTGTCGGCGAGTTCTCTAACTGTCACTCGAGGATTTTCGTGCACGAGATTCATAAGAAGCGTTTCATCAACCTCCTGAGGCCGGCCTGAGCGAGCTTGATCTTTCATGTTGAAATCGTCAGCTTCGAATCTTCGATACCATTTTCGAACTGTCTGGTGAATGATGCAGGCATCTCCATATACTGAGAACATCTCATTCAGGATCTGCGAAGCCATGAAGCCACGTTTAAAGCAATATAGCATCACATGACGAAAATGGACTTTTTGGTTCTCCATTTTTCAAACTGATTTCTGACGAAATAGTTGCACTTAGGAAGATTTGCGAAGTTTCCTTAGCGGGCTCATAGATCCGGGAATGTTTGTTGACAAACATAAAATTGTTTAGAGCGCCCTCGTTCTTACTGATTACATAGAAATGTGGAGCGCGCGAAATTTGAAACGAACTTTCCGAACAACCTAATACAATGTGATTATCAGTATATTTATGTATAATTATAGTGATAATTATAATATAAGAGGTTATATGTAATAATTATAATAAGCAAATAAAACGCAATAAAAATTATTTTATTTTTATCTTGTATTTTTCCATACAGATTAAAATATTTCATATTTCTGGTAAAATGATATATATATACTGCGACGTTCTTCACTAATTGCTAAAGGAGATCCGCGCAAGATTCTCCGTCGCAAGGAAATCCGCCGATAGCGGGACACTGCGGATCCGATCCGACCCCAGAGGGCATATCCACATGCCACCAAATTCGTGGGCGCCAGGTATGGAGGCGGCCGTACCACCGATCCTCGCCAAAGTCACCAAAGTGATCGTCGGATCGCGATACCCGTTTCCCGCCCCGTGCGGGACCGACTAGCTTCCCGTTATTTAAGTCGGAGGTGGGCGGGGTTGAAAAATAGAAGTCGACTACTAACGCGGTCTCGTCGGTAACATGCACTATATTTACAAATTAGCCTACGCAGCGGGCGAGGCGGCTAGCCTCCGCTCGCCCGATCGTCTCGCACGCACCAAGAGCTCGCTGGTTCGAGCCGTCGTCGACTTCCCCGTCCGACAGGCTCCGCCAAGGATCGCCACCGCGACCCGGTGGTTGGCACCAACGTCTCGGACCGCAATCTCCGGAAGGGAGATTCGGCCACTCTCGCAATAGGCGAGCACGGTTTGTGAGCTTACGCAGCAGCTTCCTCCTTCTGGTCCGGCTCCATGGCTGCGGACTTCGCGTCCCTTCGCCGCTTGCTCGCCGTTCGCTCGTACTTCCGTGCTCTCGCTCTCTCGCCCGCTCGCCCGCTCGATCTCTCCCTTCGCTCGTTCTCTCGCTCGCTCGGTCGCTCGTTCGCTCGCTCGCTTAATAGTCGCTTCGCTCAGTCGCTCGCTCGAGATTCCCAGACGGAATAGGACGATTTTGTCCTGTCGTCGCGGGGACATTGGCTCGAAGGCCCCCCACTCGCGGGACCTCCCAGGGAACTTTGCGCGGTCCCGCCGCCGTGCCCCGCCGTCTTCGCCGAATCTTTCCCCTGTCGCGACCGCTGTCGCGCCTCCCCCCGCATTCGCGGGCACCCCGCTCTCACGGGGTTCCGCCGTCATTCCCAAATCTAGCCTTAATTATTTACCCTGTAACGGGCGCTTCAAGCTGCCACGTTACAATACATTATTTACAATATTTTTACAATACGTTCAAATATCTTTATTATTTTTTATGATATTTATATGCACTTTATTTTTCACATATTTCTTATAATCTTTTTCGTACTTGGGTTTCTCGGCCATAAACATATGTACAAAATCTTTACCATAAATATTTTCAAAATACTCTAATCTTTCTTATAAATATTTTAAAAATGTTTTAAAAATATCGTGTGCTGTCTGGGACATCAACATAAAATTAGTATGAAAATTATACAGCGGTATAAGAAATGTTATAAACACAAATGTTATAAACACATGAGCTTCATAAGTATAACACATGAATAACGTTAAGAATTAATGTAATTATGCAATAATGCCTGTTGTACTAAGCAATTACTTGAAAGCAAGGTATCTTGAGTATCAGTGGTGTCACTTGTGAATAAAATATATATGTATATATAAATTGACTTTTAAATCTTATCCCAGGAAACACAATATTACATGTAACGTGCATGTTAGTTGTAATTTCCTACTAAAAAATATAAATGTTATATAATTCATGTTATATAACAGTTATATTGTTGAGTAGGAAAATTACAACTAACATGCACGTTACATGTAATATTATGTTTGCTGGGATGTTTCCTTTATACGAATAAATTTCAATGTCAAAGAACTTCAGCAATTAAAACGCCACAATGTTAATATAGGATTACTCAAATAATGTGACACAGATACCAAAACGATTCAATGATGGCTTTTGAATAACGTACATATGTTAAATGAATGAGAAATTAGTGTTATGTTCGGAAATGTGCAAGCAACGACATTCAATCACGTTAGTTCACGTAATTTGTTTCGTAATGTTTTCTATTCTATTATGAACAACTGCAAAAAGTCAGGAATAATTAGATCTCGAATTATTCTATAATAACTTGATATATCTTGTAGCATCAACGTGAATGTGATACTACATGCATATTATTATAATCGTCGAGCTGGTGCTGCATGGCGGACGGCCTGGCTCCCGTCGGTTTCACGCAGGCGAGCGCGCGGTGTTCTCAATGTGCGGCCCGCACGTAGCTACTAGTGCCGATCTTGGCCGCTACGCAGCGCGCTCACCGATTCCGCTGCTCGTAGCTAAGATTCGGCCGCCCGGGTGATATAACCGAGCGCGACAGCGAGCATGCATGCCTTCGCATGGCCCAACGCCGATTGTGGCAATCCCTCGTGGCTGATCTGTGCGACTTGTAGCGCGCTCATCTTTACCGATTTGTGTTCCTAGGTTTTCCTAGTGTAATTTTGGCGTGTAGTATAGATTCAAACCACCGCACTGTACAACTCTACTGAGTTGAAGGCGGCGCCGATATATCCTGCTGGATTTTGAGGCTAATGGTTCGAATCTGCTCTTTAGCTTTGAAGTTCTCTGCGTTGCCACGATTCAAGAGCAGGCTTGGCCGCTTCCGTGTGGAACTGGTGAACTCTCTCTTTCCAAGCGTCCGTCGAAGACCTTGGCTATCAGGAGTAGCATGGCCGGCCTCCTTTGGAGCTTTGCGAGGTCTCTCCTTTTCCTAGCATTCGTCAAGGACATTGGCAATTTCAGGAGCGATGTTAATCGCTTCCTTGAACTCTGTTCTCATTTCCAAGCATGTTCCAATCATGTTCCAATTTCCGTGGGACCTTGCCCAGTCATACCTGTATCCTCCTGAGCGACTCGGTCGCCTTCAGCGTGACGGAGCTCAACGCTTTCGTTTTCTTTTCAACTAATTCTCTGGACCGCGTGGCATCTTGCTGGCCGTTGAGTCTGGAAGGGGCAGACCTTCTGAAACGACGGAGGTCGTTTCACTTTCGCGCTCGTAGACGTACTTGTTACTTGAGTGCTGCTCGGAGTGTTTATCGGCTTGGATTTACGAACCTAGGTCGCACGAAATTCGAGTCTACTACCATCACTGATATATATATCTGCATAGCCGATCCTTATAAGCGTAGTACACTGGATAGCTGGCAATTTGACTGACGCCATATATAGGGAAAGTTCACACTTTATGCGGGAAATTCAAATTATAGTAAAGTCCCAGCAAACACAGGTACATATCAGTTACATTGTCGTAATATAACATAATGTAACAGGTAATATAACGTGAAAGTTACATGTAACATACATGTTAGTTATAATTTCCCACTTATAGAAAGTTACAGTTATATAACACAAACGTACCATGTTATTAAAATGTTACATAACCGTTTCATTTGTTATTAAAAAGTTATATAACAGTTATATGAATTGCATAACAGTGATATAATAGTTATTTAAGTGCAATAAAAGTAGAATATAAATTATGTAATCGTTACATAACCATTTCTTTATTTGTTATAAAATACACTATGACCTCTCGTTTCACCTATTATTTTTATCCTGTGCATATTGTTTCTTCATGTATCACCATTCTGTGATCACTTGATTACAGAATGGCGGGCAATTCTAATCAAGTAATTAGAGAATAGTAACATATGGAGAGGTGATAAGCATAGGATTTATGATTTATATTGATAAAAATAGGTGACGAATGAAAGATCCTAGCGTAGTAATATAATTGGGTAAATATAGAGAATTTAGGCCTATACGTCAATTTTGATAAGACTAGGCTTATTCGATGCGTTTTTGCACGAGAAACAACTTTTTCCTCTGGCAAAATCGGTGGTCTGCCCCACGAAGCGAGATATTAAACGTTAAAGTTGGCAATAGGGTAATTATGCACTTTAGAGGATGCAGTTGATAAAGTGACGGCGGGGGGCGGAGCCCCCCGCTGTCACTTCGCCAACAATACTTCATTAACAATAATTATTTTTTACAGTAAGAAAGATTAATAAGCGATTTATTTAGAACTGAAATTTGGTTTAGGTTACGTTATACAACTTCACTTCGTCTTGCAAAATACATATTGAGTGAAGAGAACATCGCCACGAAAATGAAAAGAAAATGTTAAATTCTGATATGTGATTTCTGAATTATGTATGCTTTATTTATGAAATATAGATACGAATTAATCATGGGTCAGTTGTATTCCATCCTGGTGGAAAAAATTGTCCGATGGCTTCGAAGAAAGTAACTATTCGGTCGTTAAACTTGTATCGCCGTTTAAAGAAAAATTCTGCTATGTATCCGATTAAATGTTTTTCTCGTGTTCCGTATCGTGAAATATTGGCTCGAACTTCTCGCCATGTTCGTTCAATATTCTGGGTATGAGCTCCTATAACGATATTACTTTATGTTCTTGTTGTCTACTATAGTATATGTACAAAAATATGTGATTTATGTATGATTTAATGATAAAATAGTATTACACATTTTATTACTTACCAGTTTCGGGATCTACAAAATTCATTGAGTGGTTTACAGTTAAGTGAATAAAGCCTTCGTCATTTAAGCAATTGTATGCCCTCCACATATCCGACATTATCGTTGTTCCTGGCAAAATCCATTTTTTTATAATATTCAGCAATGTTTCTTTGGTACGATTTTCGACCGGCACAATAAAGGCTTTGCCTGTACCTCGCTCAAACCGAAAATCCATTTGCCTGTGATTAGATGTCCGCGATTGTATTTACGCTTCCCAATTTTTGCTTCATCTATTTCGAGAACAATTCCCTCTCCACCAATTGGGTTTTGTTGATTTTCAAGCCAAAGAACGTACACCTGGAATGAAATACAATTCAAAATAGAAAATATTTTCTTTAAAAGGAAATAGTTAGTAAATAAAGTATAACTTACCTCACGACAAAAACTTGACGAACCAACAATAGTTTTATCGCTGAGTTCTAATTCTTCTTTATAGAATGCAGAGCGCGGAGGACGTATCATCAGAAAATACCCAATAAAACGGACAATTGTCGTAATATCGAGATTAGTATTGGCTAGCCATGTATCACTTGTGAAACTTTGTTTAAATTCACACTGTGAAATTTTTTTCTTTTCATTTTTGTGTTTAATAGTAGTCACTTTTCGACACCGAAGCAATAATGTCGATATATTTAAAGCAAGTTTATTATTACATCGCGGACATATCATTTCTGTATTTGTTATGCCACATTTTCGCAAAAATTCTAGTAATTCATTTTAGCGCTCACACATCGATAGAAATTCAAATAATTTCATTTTTCCATAAATTATAATCACAAGACCACTAACGATGAACTGAAGTATTCGATCGTTGATCGAAGAATATAATTTATAATTTTTGTATCGTGACAACACGAGAATTGGTTTTGTTCCAACGTGTACATGAGAGCAGTGAGTGACTTTGACTTTGATCTTCATATATGTGTCAACATTATGATAAGACTGTTGAAATAACTAGCCGAATGTTTGTATCGAGCATATATACACACATGCACACCGAAGGGGGGTACGGGTAGGGGGTCGAAAGTTGTTTCCAATCATCCTGTATAGTGTCAACTTTAACGTTTAATATCTCGCTTCGTGGGGCAGGCCGCCGATTTTGCCAAAGGAAAAAGTTGTTTCTCGTGCAAAAATGCATCGAATAAGCCTAGTCTCATCAAAATTGGCGTATAGGCCTAAATTCTCTATATTTACCTAAAATTGTTATTAGGATAAGTATAGGAATAAAATAAAAGATAATTAACATTGCGACGCTTCTTTCGAAAGCGCCGACAAACAGCCGTCGGTCCGTGCGCCGCGGTCTCTCACCAACCGAATGTTGGGCGCCAGGTGCAGCGGGCTGCACCACTCACCAACACGAATTTTCCCACCCACGAGTTCTGTGACGGCGGCGCGAGAGTCCGACGGGTCCGGTAGCTCGGGATAAATTTGAATCGGCAGACGGGAAGGGTTCATCGGAAATCGGGAGGCGGAACGCACCAATAAAAAAACCAAAACGGGCTACTTGGCGTGATTCGGATTTATTAGAGAAAAACGGGAGACGGTAAACTCCCGCTCCTCGCGGTACGGTACAATTGAATTTTCCCCCTGTCGCTCCTACGCGCAGTCGGTACCGCACACAATGAGTTTTCGCGGGACATGACACGTAACGGAACATCGAAAGAATGGCAGGTGGACGGTCTTACATGTACGTAAACCTCCCGGCGGCGTGGTCCTCGATTGTCGGCGGGTCGGTCGGTCCGGTCGCGCGGCCAGCGGCAGCTCGGTCCTCTCCGGGATCTTCGCCCTCGGTATCTCACAGTACTCCTCCGAAACGAGCGGCATACAGTTTTCGATATCGAGAATAATGACTTTTTCTTTCCTCTGCGTGGATGCAAGACGACTTGTTTCCTCGAGGCCAAAATCGAATCTGTCTCTCCGGGAGGCCAAGCTAATCTGTCTCTTTTTGCGAGACGAAAAAACTAATCTTATTATTGAGAGAGAGAAACGAATCTTCTCGTCTTTCGTTTTTTTGTTGTTCCTTTTTTCCTTCCGGGAATCCTTCCGCGAATTTTGTTGACAATCCGCGGAACGGATGCCCTCTCTCGCTCGCTCTCTCTCTGTCTCTCGCTCTCTCTCTCTCTCTCTCGCTCTCGGCGTCTCGCGAGCGTTGCTCTCGGTCCGTCTAGCCGTTGTTTTCGGCTAGCGGCCCATGCGTCGAGAACGTGCTCGACAGTATCTCGTTGCCTCGTCCGTATTGACGTTATAGCCTGTTGAATAATACACGGCAGCGATAATCTTTGCGGGATAACGATTAATTTTCTGAGACGAGATGAGAAAAGAGCGTAATCACCTGATCTGGCCGCGCCGGGCGGTGAGCGACGTTCTCGGCATCCTTCCTGGTCTTCCTGTCTGGGTGGTCGGCTCGGGAGGTCCAAGGGCACAAATCTTGGGAACGCGAGACCGTCGCACCTGCACGCTCTTAACTCTAATGTCTAATTACTTCGGGGGGGGGCAATTCGGCTTCCCTCCCCCCCGCAAATCTCGCTTAGGGACCGAGGGTTCGCATTGTGACGGGCGCCTCCACGGCCGCCGGCCGCCACGTCACAATATATATTAACTAATCGATAATATTTATATTAATAATAAGAAATAAGTAATATAGTATGTTATTATAAAGTAGATGTTATAGTATTTTATAAAATAGAAAACATAATATATTAGGTGCGCAACTAAGTTCTCGCTGTTTTTTTTTATGAAAATGCAACTTTATTGTGAAAAAATGGTTACAAATGAATCATACAAAATATTGCCCATCGCTAGCGACAACTTTTTCCCATCTTTATGGCAGAGCTCGAATACCGTCACGGTAGAAGTGTTCGTCTTTTGAGGCTATCCACGAATCAAGCCATTTTGAGATGTCTTCATATGAGCGGAACTGCTGATTAGCCAGAACATGTGCCATCGAACGGAACAAGTAATAATCGGACGGCGCAATATCTGGGGAATATGGCGGGTGGGGTAAGACTTCCCATTTGAGCGTTTCTAAGTAGGTTTTAACGGGTTTGGCAACGTGAGGCCGAGCGTTGTCATGCTGTAGAATCACTTTTTCGTGCCTCTACTCGTATTGTGGCTGCTTTTCGCGCAGTGCTCGGCTCAATCGCATTAATTGAGTTCGATACCGTTCCCCAGTGATGGTTTCGTTCGGTTTCAACAGCTCATAATAAATAACACCGCCCTGGTCCCACCAAATACACAGCAAAACCTTCGCAGCGTGAATATTCGGCCGAGCCGACGACGTAGAAGCATGACCGGGCAGTCCCCATGATTTTGTTCTCTTTAGGTTGCTGTAATGAATCCATTTTTCACCACTCGTAACGATGCGATGAAGAAAACCCTTCCTTTTTTGCCGCTGGAGCAGTTGTTCACAGGCGAAAAACGACGCTCAACGTCTCTTGGCTTCAAATCATAAGGAACCCAAGTTCCTTTTTTAATCATTCCCAACGCATGCAATCGCTTGGAAATGGCTTGGTGGGTAACTCCTAATGCTGAAGCAAGCTCTTTTTGCGTTTGGCACGGATCCTCATCAAGCAATGCCTCCAATTCAGCGTCTTCGAAGGTTTTTGGCCTTCCTTCACGCGAACGGTCGTCAACATCGAAATCACCGTCTTTGAAGCGACGGAACCAATCATGGCACGTTGTTTCACTTAGAGCAGCATCTCCATGAAAGAAGGAGGGCGTACTAGGTGGCGACGGGACGCCGTGCGTTCGGGACCTGCATCTCATTTTTCGTTCCGAGGAAAGAAAAATATCGAGAGCGCGGTAGTCGCTAGACCGGGAATCGAACCCGGGTCTTTCGCTTGCCGGGCGACTGCTCTAGACCACTGAGCTATCTGACGCTCCACGCTCACGACACTCTCCCCTCCCCAGATAACGTTGAGAGATGTCGTTCGGAAGCGACATCTCTAGTGCTATCCCGAGCGCACGGCGACTACAGAGAGAGGCATTGTTACTTGTACCTGGTGGTACAAGCTGACAGTCTCTCAAAGTCAAAGGTTGCTATCCTTTTAAGACCTGCTGTCCATGTATGCCGGCCTCCACCGTTGCCCCTCCTTATCCGGTGCAAATAATAGAAATAAGCCCCGGGGTCGACGCCATATTTTGGCTGCCCCCGGGCGCTTGGACACGTTAAACTTTTAGGAGTTCTCGATGCGCTTCAGCCGCCGTTTTCTTCGAATGAAGGAAGAAAAGCAACACTTCCCGCAAATGACGATTATTTGGCACAAAATAAGACATTTTCACACAACCAAAAGTATATGACGCAAAAACAAAATCACTAATGTGTCAAAGCGGTTTGTTTACCATATGTCTAAGCTTGGTTCATGATGTTTTGGTTATGTCACAATCGACCAGCACTTACTACTGGAGCCATCTCTTGAAAAACAGCGGGAACTTAGTTGCGCACCTAATATTATTCTCTCTCTCTCTCTTTTTCTAATATAAATGTAGTTTATATATTACTTGTAATATAACAAAAAAGGAAATACATTTTGTAAAATCAGTTTGGTATATTATATTTCCATCCCACCAGCATTGTTTCCATCAATGTTTTCCTTTGCTCTGCCTCTTCTATTTCGCTGGGTTGCGAAGCGTAACCATTCTGCAACAATATTTTCAAAATCTGTTTCCGTACATGTAGCATAACGCGATATCACGTCTCCTAGAAAAAAAAGGATAATACAATTAAAAACAACACATATAGTAAAAAACTGTGATTTGTAATTTCAACATATCTGATATATACTTTTCATAATTTGTATAAAGTGTAAATTTAATACTTTGAAATTATTTCGTAACCCTTTCCAAGAATATTTCATGGAGCATTTGTTTGTTAAGGTCTATTTGAGGATACGGTGAATATTGTTCCTGACATCATTTCCACCTATCTTTGACAAAAACTCTTTCTAAAAAAAAAGAAGTAAGTAAATTTAACATGTATTTAAATAGATCATGGATCGTAGAATATTGCAATAGGAATATACGATAAAATTTTGTATAATAACTTTTTCGTCTAAATGATTTTAATTTTTCAAACTGCTAAAATTTACTGATAAAAATGTAAGAACGCGGACAAATCAGAAAGAATTTAAGAATGGATATTTTTAAACAATATCTACATTGTAATTAATAGTCGATCGTACTAAAACTTATATATTTACAAATTGTGTAACTGCTTCATGAGACCTTTTCAAGAGCACATCAAATTCTGTCATAACTTCAGTTGTTGTTAACGGTAAAAATGGAGCTATGAGATTATCATTAATTGTAGCAGGGTTCAATGCGCGACGTTTAATAGCATTTTCTACGTTTAATAATCGTCGTTGTATATCTTTCAATGTAACGTTTGATGCTGCTTGCATATGCAGCATTTGTTGCATGCTATCTAAAATATAATTGAAAAGTTATGTGTACAAAGAACATTTTTAAATTGAATACAAAAATATATAGAAATTATTTACCTTTCATATTAAAATTGCTTTCTACGTGTTCAATCGATGGAGCGTTTCCTACAAAGTTTTAAGGATTTATATAATGTTACAAAGTTAATGTTTGGTTGATTGTAATGTTATATAGGATGAGTCAATTAAAGTGTTACAGACTTATATCTTGGAAATGAATAATTTTAGAGAAAAATGTTTCAGACAAAAGTTGTATGGTGTCAAGTGGGACATAAGAAGGTATCATTGATTAGACCTTGATTAGCCATTTGAAGGTTACGTGAAGGTCACCAACAATTTTTCAAATGGAATGCCCTACTTTTTTGGCATATTCTTATAACGTATTTCAAGAGGTTTCCAAAACACTACAACGAAGTATTTTTTTGTTAAGTACATCCCGAGTTATGAAGCTGCAAAGTTGCAGTACCGCCGGCATTTGCATTATCTAAGATGTACCGCGTGGAGGTTGCACGGTCGGTTTACACCTCTTTGTATATGTGTGTGTGTGTATGTGGGCACGCGCGCGCGCACGCATGCACGTACGCACGCAGCATGCACACACACACACACGCGCGCGCGCACAACACACATGCTCGCACACACACACACACATACGCATACATCCACACACACACACACACACACACACGCTCGCACACAAGAGATGTAAATCCGATCGTGCAACCTCCACGTGGTACACCTTGGGTAATGCTAATGCCGACGATACTGTAAATTTGAAGCTTCATAACTCGGGATGTACTTAACAAAAAAATACTTTGTTGTAGTGTTTTGGAAAGTTCTTGAAATACGTTATAAGAATATGCCAAAAAAGTAGGGCGTTCCATTTGAAAAATTGTTGGTGACCTTCAAACGTAACCTTCAAATGGCTAATCAAGGTTCAAATGGTCTAATCAATGATACCTTCTTATGTCCCACTTGACACCATACAACTTTTGTCTGAAACATTTTTCTCTAAAATTATTCATTTCCAAGATATAAGTCTGTAACACTTTAATTGACTCACCCTGTATAATTTATATATCTTGTAATATTATTGGTACATTGCACAGATTAGAATATTGATTTGAATGGTATATCATGAATGAATCATTTTCTTCTTTAGGAAATGTATAAATTACTATAATTGTAATTGCACCAATACTTATTTTACATTTTATTTTGTTATATAGATATACCATTATGTGGAGTTATATTTTTGTTTCCGCTTGCATTGGTAGCTTTTAAGACTTTGGGATATTCAATAAATTCTACGTTTGAAGAGCATGATGATGCTGTTATTTGTATGTCACTTTCATTATTATTTAAAACATTGGAATCTTCAATAATACAATAAAAGTTCGAAGGACATGGTGGTAACGCTATTTCAACAATACCTTTACTACTTTGTTTTGCTGTAACCAAATAAAATAATTTCTTTTCAGTATTACATATAATACCCTTCCTATAATATATTGCATCATATAGAGGAAAAAAATGTTTTATGTATTTTGTCTATACACGGTTCTCGAAAAGTCTTCGAACGATAAAATATCTCGAAAACAATCAGTTTTTGGAAAAAATGTTTCGGGCAAAAGTTGTAAGGTTTAAAATGATCTATTTACTGATCTTATCAGTTTGACCTTGGCTAGCGTCAACAAGGTCAGGGCAGAGTCACCTTGAACTTTTCAAATGGAACATCCTACTTTTTTTGGAATATTCTCATAACGTATTTGAAGAGCTTTCCAAAACACTAGAACAAAGTATTTCTTTGTTAAGTACATCCCGAATTATAAAACTTCAAAGTTACAGTACCGTCGGCATTAGCATTACTCAAGGTGTACCGCGTGGAGGTTGCGCGATCGGATTTACACCTCTTGTACGTGTGTGTGTGTGTGTGTAGATCACGTACGCACGCACGCACGCACACACGCACACACACACGCGCGCGCGCACACACGAACACACGCACGCACACGCACACACGCACGCACATACACACACACAAGTTTGTCGATCCTAGGATAAATTGGTTTAAATCCATTGACGCGAAAACAACTAAAAACATTCACGATCAAGACCTGACACTTTTAAATAAGCTTATTTTTGCTTTGTTTTTAAGTTTCGATGAATTAACATAAGCTGGAAATGGATTAGCTGCACTATTGAGTGACGAACTTGTTGGCCTTTTGACTATATTATTGGAAAATTTTGTGCATATTTTGGTAAATCAAGAATTGGTCTCTATTGTTGAGACACCACGGATCATAGGATAAATTTTTTTATTGTGTGTACACACTGAATCGTGCTTTTAATAATGTGTCGTGCATACGTCTATGTAACAATAAATAAAACATTGCATTAAAAAGTATATGATCTTGCTTTACCCATAGCATTTCTATAATTACTATAAATCAATTATACATATACAGGGTGCACGATTTATCTGAAGAAATTGAAATATCTTGAGAACTATGCATTGGATAAAAAAAAGTGGTTAATGAAAGTTGTTAGCTCGAAGGGGGACATCCAATGATACCAAACTCGACCTCCCATCCCACCCCTGGGGGTGGGGGTTAGGGGCAACTTTGAAATCTTAAATGGAAACTCTCATTTTTTATTGCAGATACGGATTCTACGCCACAAAATACGTAAATTTTGTCCGAAAAATTTTTTTTGATTCGTGATAGATGGCGCTGTAATCGCAAAAAATTATATTTTCCGCAATTCTCCAGAAATGATCATTGGATTGAGAAATAAAAAATACCTGTTCAATATTTTTAAAGAACATAATAAAAGTTATCCCCCCCATCCTCTCGGGGTAGGGTGGGTGATAACGTTCAAATCTCAAATGGAGACCCACATTTTTCATTGCAGAATTAGATTGTATGTGAAATTTTTATTGAAACAATTTTTTTCATTCGTGATAGATAGCATTGAATTTTTCCGAGAAACTACTTTTAGCGTTACACAGGAACAACGACGAGGACGTAGTAGTTTTATGTTCCCTTCGGGTGCTTTTTTAATGTGAGTCCCCTTGCCTCTCACAGATTGGGGTGCTTTTTTAATGTGAGTCCCCTTGTTTCTCACTGTTCAATTAATTAGAGTAAGTATTCGAAATTTTTACCTTCAACTTCAATACACTTATTGATCCTTTTTTCAAATGACTGTACACAGGATAGAAGCATATCTGCGGGAGTTTCAGCGCAAATTCGGTTTCCATTTGAGATTTGAACGTTACCACCCACCCTACCCCGAGAGGATGGGAGGGGAATAACTTATTATGTTCTTTAAAAATATTGAACAGGTATTTTTTATTTCTTAATCCAATGATCATTTCTGGAGAATTGCGGAAAATATAATTTTTTGCGATTACAGCGCCATCTATCACGAAAAAAAAAAAAGTTTCGGACAAAATTTACGTATTTTGTGGCGTAGAATCCGTATCTGCAATAAAAAATGGGGGTTTCCATTTAAGATTTCAAGTTGCCCCCAACCCCCATCCCCAGGGGGTGGGGTGGGAGGTCGAGTTTGGTATCATTAGATGTCCCACTTCGAGACTAACAACTTTCATTAACCACTTTTTTTTATCCAATGCATAGTTCTCGAGATATTTCAATGTCTTCAGATAAATCGTGCACTCTGTATATTACGTTTTATGCTGACAAATGATTTAGCATTACTATATAATTACACTTTTTTAATTAATGATTTTTTTCAATAAGTAGAAAACGAAATTGCCAGTCAAACATTATTTCCTATGCAATGTGACATGGCAACCGCGGAGGCGCCCGTCACAAGATGGCGAGTACTATACCGCGAGGCGTGGGGGGGAAGAGGTCATAGGGGTTGTGCGAATTACGAAGGACCCTCCCCCGAAATGGCAATTAGTTATTAGTGGTAAGAGCGCGCGGTGTGACGGTCCCGCGTCCCCGAGCTCTGTGCCCCTGGACCTCCTGTGCCGACCATCAAGACCGGAGAAGCCAGGAGGAAGAAGAGAACGTCGCCCATCGCCAGGACAGCCACCTCAGATGAATGCTCCCCCTTATCTTTCTTATTATCGATTCCCATGTCGCCTCAAAAGATTCTCGTTGCCGTTTTCGTTGTCGACGGGCTAGTAGGAATATCGAGCGAAAATATCGTCGCTCCCGTGCTTGACGCGTGACCGCGTGCGAGAAAAACCCGGCGTAGGCGCACGCGAAGACAGCGGGAGCGCGCGCGCGCGAGAGAGAGAGAGAGTGCGAGAGTGAGACCGAACATCCGTCCCGCGGATCGAAAACAAAGATCCGCGGAAGGATTCCCATATTGGGTGAGAAAACTAGGAACGGGGAGAGAGGAGCCTCTGCCCAAAACAAAGAGAAGGCAAGGAAGAAAAGAAAAAGATCCGTTTTTGAGGAAATAAAAGAACGGACTACTGCTTTTGCTCTCTCTTATATCGTCAGTCTGCTGCTGACTATTACGGATCGCATATTATCGCTTATCGTATATCGCTGCGGAAAGTAGTTTCGTTGGACGTTAGCGAGAGATAAAGTTTGTGCTCCACTCGCCCCAGGATTACCGTTGGTGGCTGCGTTGCGCCAGAGCGAGCGGAGGAAGGAGGAAGAAGGACCACGCCGCCGGGAGGTTCCCGATTGTGTAAGACCGTCCACCTGGTTTTCTCTTTCGGTGTCCCGTGTGTACTGTGTCTCGGTTAATATTTGTGAGCGCCGAACAAGCCTCGAACTCGCGAGAGAACGCAGCGAGGTGTACCGTATCGAGGGGTCGGACCGTACCAATTCCCGTGACAATAAAAGTGAGATCATCCAAACGTTCAGTGCCACTCATTGTTTCCCGATAACTTCCCGAATTTCCGACCGAACTGCCCCCGTCTACCGACTCAAAATCCCGTAGAGCTACTGGGTCCGTCGAACTCTCGCGTCGCGACCGATCGTTAATTATTTTGTTTTCGTGTTGGTGATCGGTCCAGCCCGCTGCACCTGGCGCCCAACCCTTTGGTGCGAGTACGAACGGCCGAGGCGCGTGGGCCGACGGAAATTTGCCGACGGCGAAAAGAAGATAACGTCGCAGCAAACTACAAAAATTTTACCCCAGCAAACACAGAATATAACTGCAATGAAACATTGGGAGTAACACGTAATATAACAGTTGTTATTTTTAGTTTATATTGGGATTATATAACTATCTTTAATTTATGTAATATAATACTGTAACGAAATAATTATATTATCTGTTACTTTGTAGTAACAAAAAAATAACAGTAATATAACTGTAACGTACCATATGATGTAATAAAATAAATGTTGAAGTTATTCTACTGTGACACAATATTGATATGCAATGTACAACTATCTATTTATTATATTTTATAATATTTGTTATCATTTATATATTTTTTAAATTCACTGCCAGTACTGAAAAGCTATTGTTTGTCACGTATACATTTTCAATATTGACAGTGAATATTAGAACATACCCAGATCAGTACATCGATACAACAAGGCAATAATCAGCATAGATATTAAAACAGATATTATCCAAGGTAATGCTTTTATTCAAGAAATAATCTTTTAAATTTTAAAAGTTATAATATAAAAATTGTGTATTTGTATTTACAAATATATTAAATAATCCTTATAGTCTAAGCACGGCTTAATGCTTAACTTAATCTATAAATAACATACTAAAAGTGAGAAAGTCATTAGTGTTAATTGTGACGTTAATTTGATGCAAATTATTAATTTTTAGAGTAAAAAGAAAGTCTTTGGGCTATTGTAAAGATTCGCTTCATCGATTGCAAGTGTCGCTTTATGTATATTATATTTGTTTATTTTAACGTATTTTGCATGAATTTGACATGCACTTTCTGACTTTTAACATCATGAAAAAGAAATGGACGATATGAAAAATATGTGAGAAATGAAGAACCTTAATGAAATATATATATTTTTACAATATGGATGATAAATCATATTTGTCTTTGTTAATAATACGCACTCACTTCCTGTATTTATTTTGTAGTGTTTCGATGTGTAACGGACTGCAAGCAGAAAGAATAAGATATATAACACACATAGAAGGTGCATTACAATAAGGTACATGCTGAAACAGATATTTATTAATATAATTTTATTTGTATGACATATTTAAAAACATTGTTCAAGTGCAGTACATCATGCCAAAGGAACTTCAATATTTAAGCAAAAGGCGAAAGAATCAAATACTTAATCGCGAATTGACTTATTATAAACAT
Source organism: Harpegnathos saltator (assembly GCF_003227715.2). Taxonomy (NCBI): domain Eukaryota; kingdom Metazoa; phylum Arthropoda; class Insecta; order Hymenoptera; family Formicidae; genus Harpegnathos; species Harpegnathos saltator. The sequence goes on along the minus strand of NW_020230719.1, from coordinate 47,335 downwards.
TCTGAATCATTACCTTCGATCAATTTGAATATAGCATCTAATATAATAGCAACTAATATGATGGCATCTAACACTATAGAGTGTAATACGATAGAAACAAAAAATGATAGTAGTATTAATAATAGTTATACAAATTGAAATGACATAATTAATGATAATATTTTGTCTGAGGATGGTAACGAAATGAGCGAATCAAGTGTAGAATCACTTTCTGATATAGAAAGCAACGAAGAGCAGTGTTAAAGCACACGATTATAATTGTAATGTAAGTAATATCACAGATTGTAGTAATAAGACGAGTTTACGAGAAGATGTACTAAAATTGTTCATCGAAGAAAATATTGCGCACCATATTGCAAACAAGATACTCACTATTTTCAGAAAACATAGCCATGTAGATTTGCCTAAAGATGTGAGGATATTGCTTCAAACACCACGAAATGCATCGGTGAACATTAAATCTGTAGCTGGTGGCCGCTATGTACATTTTAGTCTTTCATCTGCTTTAAAACGATCAATAAAAACATATCCTGAATATATTATAAGGACTGAAATAAAATTGAATGTTGACAGTTTACCAATTTCAGAAAGTTCTGGTAGTCAATTTTGACCCATACTGGCATGTATTGAAGATATTAACATATATACATCACCTTTTATAATCGGTATTTATCATGGCATGTGCAAACCTAACGACGCTAATGAGTTTTTACACGACTTTGTTAATGACTTTGTTTTGCTTTTTCAAACAGGCATCATTGTTTCTGATAAAAAATATCAAGTAACTCTTAATGCAATATTATGCGATGCCCCAGCAAAGTCATTTATAACATACACGAAAGGTCATATAGGATATTTCTCTTACTCAAAATGCATTCAAGAAGGGAAATTCGTATGTAACAGAGTTGTTTTTCTAGAAATTTATAACACGTTACGTATAGACGACACTTTCAAAAATCGTATACATACTGAATATCACAGGTGATCCCGGATGATATTAGAAAAACTTGGCATTGGAATGATATCTCAAATTCCTCTAGATTATATGCATCTTGTCTGCTTAGGAGTTGTAAAACGATTGTTACAACTATGGGTCAAAGGGAATAAAAGTATTAGATTATCTCCAGAGGCTATACATTCAGTTTCGCGTCGTTTAATTGCATTGAAATTCTGTTTTCCAGCAGAATTTGCAAGAAAACCAAGAGATTTAAAACACATTGATAAATGGAAGGCTATAGAATTCCGCCAATTCATGTTCTATACAGGAATTGTTCTCATGAAATCTATATTACCTACAAATTGCTACAGTCACTTTCTTTCTCTACATATAGCTCCCAGGATATTAAGTGATCAGCAACTATGTGTGCCGTTTAATGCTTATGCGAATGCGTTGCTATTATATTTTGTATCCAATTACGGAAAGATTTATGGCGAGGAATATATGTCGCATAATGTTCACAATTTGCTACATCTTTCTAATGATGTACAAAACTACGGTTCATTAAATAACTTCAATTGTTTCAAATTTGAAAATTATATGCAAAAAATAAAAAAACGTTACATCAGTCGAGAATACCTCTAGAGGAATTATCAAATCGTCTTTATGAAGAATTATAGCTTCCCATTCAGTTATGTAAAATACAACAATATCCGATTGTTGTTTACAACAAAAATAATACAATTTCTTATGTTCAGTTTAAAAATTTTTAAATTAGAACTAATCAATCCGATAACTGTGTTATACTTCGTGACAAATCTTTATTATTTATCTTGGATATATTTGAAGACAACTCTATCTGTTATATTCGCGCAAAATGGTTTCTAAATGGGAAGTCTTTTTTTGATATATGCCCTTCAGAAAGACTCGGAATATTTCTAATATCAAATACAACTACTGCAGATACAATTACAATTTCAGCAACACAAATAAAACAGAAGTGTATAAAAATTAAAAACTTTGATGAAATTGACTCTTAGATCACGATACCACTACAAGCTACTGATAATTAGATGTTATATGCAGGGTGTCTTATAACTAATCTGGCAGAGCTCGTGGAGACATAGAGCGGGTTAAGACAAATATAAAAGTCCCATACCGTTTTGTGAGATTCGCAATAATTATCGAGTTATTAATGATAGAAATCTGAGGAATGAGTGCACGCCGAGATGTTATGGCAAGAGCATCTAGCCGCTCAGGCTAGAGAGCACTGCCCAGTCGAAGGAACTGTTGCCGGCGCGCGGCGAGAAGGACGACGCGCCAATGTTTATGTCCTTACCTCGCCGCTCCTACATCCCGCCGCACCGCGTCTAAGCCCGCGCCGATATGGCCGCTGAATATTCGCGATTACAATTACGAGATTATTTTATGAGGTACCACAGATAGCTCATTGAATTGTAAAGTTCATGATTCAACAGTTCTTTGATCAAGGAAAACATCGAAAAGGAGAGAGCGATAAAGAGCGATGAGATCTACAGAAATTCTCATTGTTTTCTATCGCAATCTATCGTTTTGCTGCATCAGATCCGAAAGAAATGATATCGCGTAAAGATAGAGTACGATGAACACTTTTCATCGTACTCTATTGTACTCTACCGTTAGGAGAATATTTAATTGTTAGAGTATGATAGAATTCGCGTAGAGACTCATCATGTCCTATCGTTTTATTCAAGTCTACACGGAAAATATGTTTGGTTGAATGAACCAATTTTCTGACGAAATGAGAGAGAGAAAGAGAGAGAGAAAGAGAGAGAGAGAGAGAGAGAGAGAACGATTAAGAAATTTTGATTGAGAATAGCACAATTTTGTTTAAGTTAACCATAAACCTTGATGAATTAGATTCAGTGTTAATATTTTCAGTTAATATTTCTCTGTATCGTTCATATTTCATTTGCAAGCTGTATCATGGATCAAACATGTTTACTATGTATCATGCATAAATTGTTATCTTATATCGTAATTCTTGTCAGTGGTATATTAACCGTTTGAGTCCCAGGGGGTATTGAAAAAACACTGTCGAAGAATCCCAAACAGCGCAACCGCGCTTTCTATAAATGAGTATGAAAAGACCCAAGCAGCGCGATAGCGCTTGTTTTATTTTAGGTCGAGAAATACCAAGCAGCGCGATAGCGCTTTGTTTATTTTACATCGATGAATCCCAATCGGACCAATACCGCTTCTTGTATTTGTTAGGTAACGCGATTCTCGTCTTTTTCTCATCGCTCTGTCACATTTATTGTAGTTTGCAAAGCGATCGGACGTATTCTTGCGTAAGTGTTTCTCATTGTTAATAATTGTGTGTTTCAAAATGATTAGACGAAGCAACGGAGCAACGAAGCAAAAGGAATCCATCCAACATGTTTTGATAAACACCGATGTTACAAATTATAATTGTTACTCTCCATTTAAATTATTTGTTCATAACACAAAAATATTGTTAATTTGTAATTCGTTATTTTATAAAATACATCTGTATTATTACATATGCGTACTGTAAATTTATAAATATTTCAAGTTTTGTTCGATAAAAATTATTGAGAAGATAACAATGAAATAAAAATTTTTATTTTGTAATGTATTATTGCATTATTATAGTATTATTCTACCTATTATAAAATGTACTATTTACATTAAAAGGATCGGTGTGATATACTTGCTTCAGTAAATCTGAGCGCGCGACTTCGACAATCGGTAACGCACCGTCAGTTGTCCACAATGATCGAAATGTACTGGGTTTTCTCGACATAAAATCTGAACAGCGCGATCGCGCTGCTTGGGACTCAAACGGTTAACGACATGTGTGCGTGTGCGTGTGCGCGCGCGCGTGTGTGTGTGTGTGTGTGTGATATATGGGTGTGAAAGAGAAATAAGAGAGAAATGAATAAATTTGACCAACAGATTTACTTACGTTTAGGTTTTTTGGTTAGTGGACTTCAGGAGCGTTACCTACTGGTCAACGATTGACAAACAAATAAAAAGAAGATAGGAGTCAGAGTGGAGAGTTTCAGTTATGTGACACTGGGCGAAACTGTATCTTAAAACAAACCTTTATTTACCGGCTGAATACAACTGAGAGGCTTGTATATGAATTCAATGGCAACTAGTGTGAATGGCAATTAGAATTTACAACGAACAATTGATGCAAAGAATTAAAAAGAATTTCGTCAGGTATAAGAGTTTGAAGTGCTCAAATATTTTCCAAGTGTCACCCAAGTGCGCAAGAATAGTGTGTCCTATTTAAAAGTTAAAAACTAAAGCCCCCGGTTATCATCCGCGTTGTCTTTTTATAGAGGGTGTCTCAAAATTCATGCAACAAGTAATTTTGATAGAAAACACAGGTTTATAATTAAAAACTAAATTTTTTATTGATTCATAAAGTATACAGTATAAGGTTATGTATGGAATAGCATATTGGGTAAACTGCCACAGCGAAGAGAGTTCGTTGAATGGATTATGGAACAACAAGTGGATACTGATTTTTCGAACAAAATCATCTTCAACGATGAGGCTCATTTTCATCTTGATGGCTTGGTTAATCGACAAAATTGTCGCATTTGGGGTTCAGAAAATCCACGAGTGATTGTTGAGAAACAAATGCATCCACAACGTGTCATTGTTTGGTGGATTTTGGGCTGGAGGCATCATCGAACCATTCTTCTTCGAAAACGCGGCTAGTCAGGCAATAACAGTTAATGGTGCTCGCTGTCGCGACATGATAAACCAGTTTTTGAATGATGGACGAAATGTGGTTTCAATAAGACGGTGCCACATACCATACAGCCCGAGAAACAATTCAATTACTGCATGAGTCACTTCTTGGTCGTATAATTTCTCGTTTTGGTGATCAGGGGGTGGATTGTGTATCACGAAACCTAGTGAAAATGACAGAAGTGAGTATTCACTAGATTGTGTAACTTTCACTATAGTAAAAATGCGAAATATTTCACGTGAGATTATTCGACAACAAATTTTGTGTTGAATTATGACAATTATGTCGATATTTCTATTTTAAGCAGTGTTTTTCACTAGTTTGCTTCGCTATATCATATCTTTGCTTTCCAGCAAGGAACACTGTGTTACACAAAAGCGTTTTATTACCTATATATTATCTAAGACTGCGTTCCTTTATTTACTGCAAGTACTGACGCTATGACGTCACGAAAGTACACTGCTAGCAGCGTTCCGTTTTGACTTCGAGAACTGTCGAGGTGTTGCGATGTTACAAATCGGAACGCATCACAGTACGTTTCGTGCAGCTATTCATGTGTGCTACGTTCACTGTTACATTTCGTAAGCAATGAATGTAACATCTAACAATAATATAGTTGCATTTATTGCAACTATGCTCATAGACATTAATGAGAGTAAATCAAGTGATAGTGATAGTAATACAGAAATTTTGCAAAAACTAGTTATGCAACCTCGGATACTTGGAATAAAATGCAAAAGTTATGTAGAAAATATCGTATCATCATACTCGGATATGGACTTCAAAATACATTTTCGATAAGTTGTAAAGTATAAGTACAAAAACCTATATAATTTAACATTAATGTGAAATTCTCACGTAGCATAAACAGTTTAAAAAGAATTCATTCGTATGTCAGTACTTCTAAGTTCATTGTCAGATACTAAAAGAATTTTTTTTATATCTAAGAATAAACTAAGAATTACTGACATACAAATGAATTCTTTTTGAACTCTTTGTGCTATCTGAGATTACGTTTGTATAAAATTATTTATGAAACAAAACAAATATTAATTGATAAAATTTATGATGTCTTAAAAAGAAAATAATTTTTTTTGTAATTGTATTATATTTATAGACTTTACTAAATTTGTCGAAACAAATATATGTATCTAGTTTATAATTAAGTGTATAATGATCTCTAAGTATTTAATATCTTAGATCAATTATTAATATGTGTAGGATGACACGTACTACATTTATATTTTCGCTGGAGTTGTTAACTCCTCATCTGAATAAATATTCAGATGCATCTGGACGTTTACCAATATCTCCCGGAAAACAGTTGTTAATGACAATTTGGATTATGGCGACACCTAATTCATATAGGTAATACTTAATAATTTCTAGTGTAATAAAAAGAAATATAAAATATATGCATATTTTCCTATCAATATTTTTAAAATTTTCTTGAAACATGTAAATTATTATGTATATGTTAAGAAAAATTAGATATATTGTAGAATATTTTTTTACAGATGTATAAGTGATAGATTTGGCATTAGAAAAGCAACAGGTTGGAGAACTGTTCAAAAAATTGTATTTGCTTTATATTACCATCTACATACATTCATAAAATGGTCATTACTAGAGGAAGCAAAAGCAACATAGGAATGTATAAAAAGGAAATATGTTTTGCAAAGGTAATAGGTGCAATTGACGGAACGCACATACATATTGCAGCTCCTAAAATTAATCCCGAGTGTTATGTAAATAGGAAAGGATACCATTCAGTACAGTTACAAGTACAGAAGTATATACAGGGTGTTTGATAGCTGATCATGCAGACGAAAGTTGGAGATAGATTGGGTGTAGCCGAGAAGAAAAGTCATGTACCATAATGTCAAATTGGCAATAGTTACCAAGTTATTAATTAAAACATGTGAGCCAACGAGCGCGTAGAGAGTGGAGGGCGGTCGCAGTAAGCACGTAGACATTTGATACAGGCAGAGTCAGTGAGTGGCGGTAGGCAAGCGCGCGCGGCGAGAGGCAACGTAAGCGACAAGAGGCGATCGCGCGCGATGAGGAGCGAGCGAGCTTTTTCTTTACAGCTTTTTCCTTATAGCTCGCTCGCTGCTCATCGTTCGCGCTCGCTCGCTCTTCGTCGCGCTCGTTCGCCTCTTGTCGCTTGCGCTCGCTCGCTCCTCGTCGTTCGCGCTCGCTCGCTCCTCGTCGCGCGCGTTCGCCTCTTGTTGTTTACGTTGCCCCTCGCCGCGCGCGCTCGCCTACCGCCACTCGCTGACTCCGCCTGTATCAAATGTCTATGTGCTTACTGCGGTCGCCCTCCGTTCTCTACGCGCTCGTTGGCTCACATGTTTTAATTAATAACTCGATAACTATTGCCAATTTGACATTATGGTACATGACTTTTCTTCTCGGCTACACCCAATCTATCTCCAACTTTCGTCTGCATGATCAGCTATCAAACAACCTGTATATACAGGGTGAATCATTTAACCTGTAATTTTGTAATATCTTGAAAAATACGCATCATACAGATAAATTTGCCGAATCGAAACTTTAATATCTCCGAGGGGGCATCCGTTAGTACTAAATTACGCCCACCCCCACACCCCTTGTGGGCGGAGCGGGCGGCAAATTTGAAATCTTAAATAGGAACCCCAATTTTTTATCGCAGATTAGGATTCTACGTCGAAAGCTACGTACGATTTGTCCGAAAAAATTTTTTCGATTCGCGACAGATGGCGCTGTAATCGCAAGAAATGGAACAGAAATCAAAAGAATCAAAAAACAGAGAAGCACGTATTTAGTACGTATTTAGTAGTTTCGTCAGAAAATAATACCCAACGAAAGAAATTACGATTCATTTGTATTTGTTCCCGTGCCCACTGACAAAAGGTTAAGCGATTTTCGAAATCAACGTCATGAAGATCTTGGTGCAAAGATACGTGGTAAGGATGATATTTATAGTGCTTTAAAATTCTCAAAACACTGCTTTGGGATATTCCGCAATCGCGAGCTATTTCTCGTGTACTGACATGGGGATTATAAGACACTGCGGCTAATACAGCAATTGCATTATCTTCTCCAGTTACTGTTTTTCGACGGATCCTTTTTTTAGGTTGAACACTTCCTTCGGCAGTAAATTGTTTGACAGTACAGAAAAACGAAGTTCGTGATCGCGGCCTGTCCGGAAAACGCTGAACATAAAGGTTGACAGCATTATCAAGATTTCTGCCAGATTCTCCATAAACAAGAACCATTTCAATTTTCTCTTGTAAGGTTAATACATCCATTTTCACATTGTGTAACAAAGTAAATTGTTCCTTGTTAATCTTTATTAGGTATAAATATTACTTTCTACAACTAATGTACAGTAATTCTCATAACAACTCGTGAGAAAATGATTGAACGAATCAGGAATGCTTGTGCCCATTACTAGAGACGTACTTCTCAGTTGTGTACAATCATTTCAAACGCGGATCGACAATTGTATTGAAGTTCAAGGTTACCATTTCGAGCATTTACTTGAACAGCGAGAGGCAAGGGGACTCACGTTAATCAAGCACCCCGAAAGTTGTTCCTGGGTTACGCTAAAAGTAGTTTATTAACCAACCACCCCACCCACAGGAGGTGGAGGGGGGGCAACCGTAACATAATTGAATAGCCCGTCGAAAAATACTAAATACGTGCTTCTCTGTTTTTTTATTCTTTTGATTTCTGTTCTATTTCTTGCGATTACAGCGCCATCTGTTGCGAATCGAAAAAATTTTTTCGAACAAATCGTACGTAGCTTTCGACGTAGAATCCGAATCTGCGATAAAATTTGGGGTTCCTATTTAAGATTTCAAATTTGCCGCCCGCCCCGTCCACAGGGGGTGTGAGGGTGGGCGTAATTTAGTACTAGCGGATGGCCCCCTCGGAGATATTAAAGTTTCGATTCGGCAAATTTTTCTGTACGATGCGTATTTTTCGAGATATTATAAAATTCCAGGTTAAATGATTCACCTTGTATATACAGGGTGCACGATTTATCTGAAGACATTGAAATATCTCGAGAACTATGCATTGGATAAAAAAAGTGGTTAATAAAAGTTGTTAGTCTCGAAGGGGGACATCCAATGATACCAAACTCGACCTCCCACCCCATCCCCTGGGGGTGGGGGTTGGGGGCAACTTTGAAATCTTAAATGGAAACCCCCATTTTTTATTGCAGATACCGATTCTACGCCACAAATACGTAAATTTTATCCGAAACTTTTTTTTTTTCGTGATAGATGGCGCTGTAATCGCAAAAAATTACATTTTCCGCAATTCTCCAAAATGATCATTGGATTGAGAAATAAAAAATACCTGTTCAATACTTTTAAAGAACATAATAAAAGTTATTCCCCCCATCCTTTCGGGGTAGGGTGGGTGATAACGTTCAAATCTCAAATGGGAACCCGAATCGAAGAGGGAACTGCTCGACGCGCCACTGTGGGTCTATGGCGAACTGCGGCTTATTATAAAAGGCAGTGCAATGCGGTCCCAATGCGGTCCCCAAATGTGGGTCCCCATTTGAGATTTGAACATTATCACCCACCCTACCCCGAGGATGGGAGGGGGAATAACTTTTATTATGTTCTTTAAAAATATTGAACAGGTATTTTTTATTTCTCAATCCAATGGTCATTTCTGGAGAATTGCGGAAAATATAATTTTTTGCGATTACAGCGCCATCTCTCACGAATAAAAAAAAATTTTTCGGACAAAATTTACGTATTTTGTAGCATAGAATCCGTATCTGTAATAAAAAATGGGGGTTTCCATTTAAGATTTCAAAGTTGCCCCCAATTCCCACCCCCAGGGGGTAGGGTGGGAGGTAGAGTTTGGTATCATTGGATGTCCCCCTTCGAGACTAACAACTTTCATTAACCACTTTCTTTTATCCAATGCATAGTTCTCGAGATATTTCAATGTCTTCAGATAAATCGTGCACCCTGTATACTTGACATATATGTATATAGGAACTCATGTTAAATAAATTAAAAAATTGAAAATTTCTTAAGAAAATCTTATGCTAGTGCAAAAATGTATATTTTTGGACACGTACTATTTTGTTTCGGCTGCACGGATTTCAAAATGTTTTTGCAAAGTTAAAATACATATTAGAAGATGTGTTATTGTAGTTTAAACGTCAAAAGTGCAAAAAACAGACATTTTTTGCGCAAGTATAAAATTCTTTTAATACTACGCAATATGAAGAAGGTAATATTTTTTCAGGTTATATGTGATTCTACATTAAAATTTGTACATTGTTACACCGGAGTAGGTTCCATTCATGACATGAGAGTTTTTAAATTATCACGTTTTCAAGATATGTGCACAGAAGATAACTTTCCGGAAGATAGCCACCTATTGGGAGATGCTGCATATAGCATACAAAAATATATTATAGTTCCGTTTTGTGACAATGGGCACTTAACTGAGACTGAAAAAATTACAATCGCGTACATTCTTCTGCGCGTATGATTATCGAAAGATCACTAGGTCTTTTAAAAGGACGAAGTATACTATAACAGATAAGTTACCAATGACAAGAACCGATTTAATACCGAAATATATAGTGGCATGTTGTATTCTACATAATATTTGTTTATTACACGATGATATTATTGATATTCCAATAGTAATAAATGAGGCACAATATGTACGTAATCAGAATATAATAGATATTCAAAATAGAGAAGAAGGTATTCAAAAATGAAATGTTATTGCCTATTCATTGATGAATCCTCATTTATTCTTGGAATAAAAAAATTTGCTATATATGTATTTACACACATGAGAAGTTGTTTTTATCTATTATAATCTATAATATTTGTATCTGTTGTGTGTATGTGTGTGTATGTGTAAACATATTATAATATATAAATATATTAAATTAGATTACTTTTTTATATATGAATAATTTAATTTAATATTATGTATTCCTAAAATGGTTTCATATTCTGCAAAATAAAAAATAAGAATTACTATTCGGTTTAGTTATACATTTATTTATTACACATATATTGACTACATTTGATCAGTTTTATAAACGATTTTCCCTGCACACACGTTGCTTTATGTAAAAAAATATATATATTTAACAGTCTTACAATGAGCCTTATAATCAATGTGTTGTTACAAATACTTGACAAAAATGCTTAATATAAGGAAAATACTGCACATAATGTTTTAATAAAATATTCATATAATAATAAAATTTTCACTTTTATCTTATGAAAGGAAATCTTATTTTCACAGAGAACTCCAAACAAGATATTTATTTCTAAAAAAAAAAATAACTTCTTGTAATCTATAATACTGAAACTATAGTACTAAACAGAACATTAATAAACATTATAAAACATGTAACAAATAAAATAAAAGGAAATATATTAAACTTATTATTTTTTAATAAGACTTTGTAACAAATTTTTAATATTATCTAATTGCTCCATTTTCTCTTTATGCTTTTCTGCTTCTCGTTTCAATCTTTTTTCTTCTAACAATTTTTCTAAGTAAATGTCCAAAGTTACTTTTCTTTTCATCCCTATAATTAAATTATAATTAAAAATTTACATATTTTTATACATACACATGTCTTTGTGTATTATTAATTATTGAAAATGGCATGTGTGTATATAAAAGTTGTTATAATTAATAACTTAAAAATTTATGTGACTATACGCAAGAATATTCATGTATGTATTCATATATGTGACTAATCGCAAGAAATAATATATAAATATGCTAAATGGTAAAAGACTTTTTTATTCAGAACATCTTAACTTGCATGTATACTATGGTTTTCGACATTTATCATCAAATATCCTGTATATGTAGGTTACCTGAACAACTTTTAAGATTTTCTTCTATTGAAGATTCTGATATTGGACAACTGTCAGAATTGCTAACACTTGTACCAGCGACTACTAAAGGTTCTGCCCACGGCTTCTTAATAAATATGTTATCCATCATCTAAAATACATAATCACAAATATCATTAAATATCATGTAGAGTGAAAATATTAATAATAATACAATAATATAATACTACAATGTAATATAATACTAATGCAAAATCATGTATAATAATATAGGAAGTCAAAAAATATTTATTTCAAAATATTCCCATTTCCTTGTGTTGTTTCCTGACTGTTGATTGTGGTCCTTTATTACTTTGTACGTCCTTTTCATTGCCTGAAATTTGATGCAACATTTTTTACCACTTATGTCATGCCCCATTTTCTTCATTTCCTTAGAAACATTCTTCCTCAGAAACATTCAACAATGTTTCACTGTATTTTTGCCACTATTAAATTTTTTTCTTTGGATGTATACAGGGTGGGTGGTTATAAGTTTACAATCTGAAGTGTACAGGTAGATTACATTAAGACAAACATAAAAGTCCCATACCGTTTACCGAGATTCGCAATAATTATCGAGTTATTAATGACAGAAATCTTGAAGAGTGGGAGCGCGCCGGTATAGATGATTGGAGAAACGTTAAAGCTGCTCAGGCTACGGCGCGGCCCACTCGGCCCAGCAACTGTGGGCGGCGTGCAGTGAGACGTAATTCCGACGAGATAAAACAACGAATAGCGGCGCGTTGTCCTTCCCCTCGTCTTCCCGCTATGTCGGCGCGCTTCTACTCCTCAGATTTTTGTCATTAATAACTCGATAATTATTGCGAATCTTGCAACACGGTATGGGACTTTTATGTTTATCTTAACCCAATCTACCTTCACACTTCGGGTTGGCAGCTTATAACCGGCCACCCTATAAATGCGCGTTTTCGTCACGCGTTCTCCTCGCGGAGATGATTAACGGCTATCCTTTCCACACCACCTACCGGTAGATAGTATGGCGCATTTTTTTTATAGTGGTATCCCCAGGAGGCCTAATCCACTGTACATTAATGTATTAATGTAAAAACTGCTCGAAGTGCCGTCCTTCTTCTCGCATACAAAATTTGGCTCGTTTAATATCGCGTTTAATATCTTCGTTTAATATCGCGCGTTGCTCGGTGCGTCATTTTCGGCGTGATAGTATTGAAGGCCGCGACAATTGCCTCACGTACTTCTTGTTCTGTACCATCACGCCGCTGTTCGATTAAATTCTTAACGTGACCCCATAAGAGATAATCGAGCACATTAAGGTCAGGAGATCGCGGCGGCCAGGTGATCGGACCACCTCGACCTATCCACCTCTCCGGGAAACGCGTATCTAATATATCTCGCACTTGCCGGCTAAAGTGCGCAGGAGCTCCATCATGTTGAAAGATCAACTCCGCTCGTGCCTGTAGAGGGACGTCCTCGAGTAGCCCTGGGAGTTGATTTTTGATAAAATCGAAGTAAATCTCGCCATTAAGCCGAGGTGGCAAAAAGTACGGACCGATCTGAAAATTATGAAATATTAGAAAATCATTGCGAGAAAGAAGTTTCTTCAATCGAATGATACTCACCACTCGGTCCGCAATTACTCCGGCCCAAACATTAATACTCCAGCGGTACTGGAACGCGCCTTCTTGAACGGCGTATGGATTTTCCTATTGTGGCAGGAGGAAAATCCACACGCCGTTCGAGAAGGCGCGTTCCAGTACCGCTGGAGTATTAATGTTTGGGCCGGAGTAATTGCGGACCGAGTGGTGAGTATCATTGAAGAAACTTCTTTCTCGCAATGATTTTCTAATATTTCATAATTTTCAGATCGGTCTGTAGTTTTTGTCACCTCGGCTTAATGGCGAGATTTACGCCGATTTTATCAAAAATCAACTCCCAGGGCTACTCGAGGACGTCCCTCTACAGGCATGAGCGGAGTTGATCTTTCAATATGATGGAGCTCCTGCGCACTTTAGCCGGCAAGTGCGAAATATATTAGATACGCGTTTCCTGGAAAGGTGGATAGGTCGAGGTGGTCCGATCACCTGGCCGCCGCGATCTCCTGACCTTAATGTGCTCGATTATTTCTTATGGGGTCACGTTAAGAATTTAATCGAACAGCGGCGTGATGGTACAGAACAAGAAGTACGTGAGGCAATTGTCGCGGCCTTCAATACTATCACGCCGGAAATGACGCACCGAGCAACGCGCGATATTAAACGAAGATATTAAACGCGATATTAAACGAGCCAAATTTTGTATGCGAGAAGAAGGATGGCACTTCGAGCAGTTTTTACATTAATACATTAATGTACAGTGGATTAGGCCTCCTGGGGATACCACTATAAAAAAAACGCGCTATATCTACCGGTAGGTGGTGTGGAAAGGATAGCCGTTAATCATCTCCGCGAAGAGAACGTGTGACGAAAACGCGCATTTATAGGGTGGCCGGTTATAAGCTGCCAACCCGAAGTGTGAAGGTAGATTGGGTTAAGATCAACATAAAAGTCCCATACCATGTTGCAAGATTCGCAATAATTATCGAGTTATTAATGACAAAAATCTGAGGAGTAGAAGCGCGCCGACATAGCGGGAAGACGAGGAGAAGGACAACGCGCCGCTATTCGTTGTTTTATCTCGTCGGAATTACGTCTCGCCGCACGCCGCCCACAGTTGCTGGGCCGAGTGAGCCGCGCCGTAGCCTGAGCAGGTTTAACGTTTCTCCAATCATCTATGCCGGCGCGCTCCCACTCTTCAAGATTTCTGTCATTAATAACTCGATAATTATTGCGAATCTCGGTAAACGGTATGGGACTTTTATGTTTGTCTTAATGTAATCTACCTGTACACTTCAGATTGTAAACTTATAACCACCTACCCTGTATATGTCCATTAGAAGCAATGTTTCTTCTTTAGACCAAATATGTTGTTCTATATATTACAAGAAAAATGTTACTGATATTTCTTATTAAATTTCTTTAAATAATTCTAATATTTATATTAACTTACTTTTATCTTTACTATTATCATTTTCTTTGTTTGCATCTAACTCTGAGGTTTTATGACTTGTATCATGATAAATTTTGTTGGTTTGGCTTCCTAAAATACAGCTAGAATAGTCTAAAAATTGAAAAGAATTTTCCCCGATGACAAAGAGTGATTGAACATTTTGTGCAAACTAATGCACAGCACGTTTTACTTTATATTTGCTATACATTTGTCAACACTGAAATATAAGGCGTTACTAATTCAACAACATGAGTACTTATGTTGTCAGCATCATGATGACAAGATGACGGCAACAAAATATGTAGAATTATGTTCATCTCTTATTGCCATCAATTTGTCATCAATTTGCTGTCATTACAATTGGTATTCATGTGAGTTCAAAACTACACGTATAATATTGTCTCATCTGTCTCTTAGTTTGTCTAAATTGACTTTGACAAAATAACAGTAAACTCACAGGCAATTTGCTATCTGGGTATAGACAGAATATCAAACTTAATATTAAAAACTTATTGTGAAAAGAATTTGTAGTGTAACGTTAGTTTTCTTTTTACCATGGCATTTTGCTTTTTCTAATAACGTTGTTGCAAATTCTAAATCTGTAATAAAAACACATACATAATAAAATCTCAAATTTTATAAAATATTACAAATTTTATAAATGTATACATTTTTGTTACATTATATATATTCTATTCTAAAATAAATAACAATTAAGTAATAAGAAATATTAATATGAGTGAACGAAAGTCTGTAATATTACAAAAATTTAATTTAGCACAAAGTTCAACTAAAAAAATTAATCCTTACCATTATAAGCTCTTCAGCATCCTTTAAACTGACATTCATTGTGTATGTTTTATTAGTCTCACTATCAAGTAAGGTTATTTCAATGTAGATAGCCATTTTGCACTGCAACTGCTTTACCTCTTCGGCTGCAGTAGTCGCAACAGGAAGTGACATTAAAATCAGTGACGTCATAGGTTTATAGAAGTGCTTTCGCAGTGCACTGCAACCTATTTCGGAACGCTGTTGGCAGTACTGACAGTACTTGCAGTAAATAAAGGAATGCAGCCTAAAATATCATTCGAGATGTGGTTGCATTTCGATATTCACTGACAGTATTGAAAATCTATAGTATCTATGGTACGTGACACAAACTATGTATATTCAGTACTGGCAGTGAATATCGGAACGCAGCCAATATATGGCCCACAAAATACCTTTGTGTATAACAGTATCTCTTGCTGGAAAGCACGCATATTCATATATAATGTTTATAAGTGAAATGAAGTATGAGGTAAAAGTTAGATTCCTCAACATAAAAAAAAGATACATATGAAAAATAAAAGTGTAAAATGGAATATATAATTTTATTGAATTACGATGATGAAGTTAAAAAGAGACAACAAAATTTAAATATAACAAGAAAAAAATTACGAGATGCACAAAATCCTTTTGATATAGATGAAAATACATTTAAAAAATTATATAGGTAAGAATTTTTGCATATTATGTAAATAGTTATATACATATAATTACATCATGTAAAGGGTTTTTCAATAAGGGCGGATCGCAATGGAATAAAACAAGCTGTGTGTGAGGTATTAACGAAATTCTTTTTTCATTTGAAAGGCCCATGTATGCCATTATGTGTGGAATATAACATCGTTCAAATGTCCGCCGCGGCTTCTCACGGTGGCACGGATCCGAGTGGTCCAATTTTCAATTATTCTGCCGCATAGATCCGGCTGAATTTGAGTGATGGCCTGGGTTATGTTGACTAAGGGCATCGGTCGATTGCGGCTTATTGGCATAGACCTGCGACTTCAGAAAACCCCACAAGAAAAAGTCTAGCGGGGTCAAATTGCACGATCTTGGTGGCCAATTCACGTCACCTCTGCGAGAGATAACCATACCCTCAAATCGTTCATGCAGAATGTCCATCGTGGCGTCCGCTGTGTGGCACGTAGCGCCGTCCTGCTGGAACCACATGTCGTCCACGTCCATATCGTTCAATTTGGGCCAAGAGAAATTGGTTATCATTGTTCTGTAGCGCTCGCCATTGACGATGATGGCCTCACCAACGTCGTTTTCGAAAAAGTACGGACCAATGACGCCGCCGGCCCAAAATCTGCACCAAACAGTAATTTTTTGTGGATACATTGCTACCTGTTGAACCTCGTGTGGGTTGGCGTCGTGCCATATACGGCAATTATGCTTGTTAACATAGCCATTCATCCAAAAATGAGCCTCGTCGCTAAAGATGATTTTTCGGCCAAAATTGGGGTCCTCTTCCAAATGCTCCGAAGCCCAGTCAGCGAACAAACGGCGTTGTCCATGGTCATTAACTTTGAGCTCCTGGGCCAGTTGGATCTTGTACGGGTGCAGGCCCAATTCTCGACGCAAAATTCGCCAAGTTGAAGTCTGCGAAAGGCCGAGTTCTTGTGCACGGCGAGGAATTGACTGCCTCGGGTTCTCCTGTACACTTCCACTTACAGCGGAGATGTTCTCGGCCGAACTGGCGTTCCTTTGACGTACGGGTTTTGGCTGATCGTTTACCGAACTGGTCATCTCGAATTTGGCCACCAAACGTTGGAGAGTCGACTTTGAAGGGCCACCGCGTCTGCCGTAAAATGGGCACAACGCGCGCAACGTTTGCACTAACGAACACTCATTTTGATAATAAAGTTTTATCATTTGGACGTGCTGCTCAATCGTGTAACTTGTCATGGTGATTTGGCATCAGTGACTGAATAATAAACAACAGGTTAGACAGACGCCGCCAAAACAGCATGGCCGCCACAGGCTGCCAACATCGACCCGCACCAATTGAAAAACCCTGTATTATACTTGTGTTTCTTTTATATATTAGGTTATCTAAACCTGCTATAATGGAATTAATAGAATAATTACTTCCTCATATGCCACTTAAAAGAAGAAGTACAGTAATACCTCAACATATACAAGTAATTAAACTTTTTTTACATTCTCTCCCCAGTAAGCAAAATGCTAGCAGAATGCGCGCAGATTGACGCCAGTTTCGATCAGATCTCCACATCAAAACCATAGCCATCTGTGTCCTCATTAGGCTCGTGTTTTGTCGACAGGACCTGTATGACAGGCCGTGCGAGCAGATTGTCGGCAGAAACCGCGCAGGTGCTGCCAAACTACACGTAGAGTCTACGCGTAGAGTTTGCTCAGTTTCTGCCGCCAATCTGCCGTCAAATTACTGCAAGTCTTGCGCGGTTTTTGCTACAAATCTGCCGTCAAATATCTTACAACAGGATCTGGCACATATTGACCGCAGATTGGCGGCATAATTTGATATAACAGATTCTGCGTTAAATTTGTTGCCTGTTTGCCACCAAACTATGATAGCAGGCTTTGTTCGAAATCTGCTCGCGCAGGTTTGGCTATCTGGGTCTCTTATTCTTTCTTCTATTTTGTGCATATATTTATATATTTTTTCAATTCCATAAAATTTTTTTAGATATTTGCAACTCTACATTTCTTATCATCTGGTTCCTACCAAAGAAAAGATGGACAAGATTTCCTTTCATGTATGTGTCAAACATCAATCTCTGTTTCAATTTATGCAACAGTGAATGCACTTAATAGAATAATGGAACGCTGGATTAAATTTCCCACAGAAGAAGAAAGAAAACAACGGATTAAAAAAGAGTTTGTATATAAGAACATAAATAATAATACTTATATAAATAAAACTTACTACAATATCTACATTTTATGAAATACTTGTAAAATTGGTATTACTACACTTTTAGATTTTTTTTTAACACAGGATTTCCAGGAGTCATTGGAGCAATAGATAGAAGTCATGTTGCCATCTTTCCCCCAGAAACCGAAAAAGAGCATTCATTTATTAATAGGAAATTGTATCATTCCCTAAATGTTATGATCGTAAGTATAAAATACAAAAATTACAACGGAACAATTTACGATAATAAGTATGATATGAGCCATTAAGAACAAAAGTGGTGTAAGTAAATTTTTTTTATAATTTGACTGGCATCAAACACACAAAGAGAGAGCTTTCTGTTTCTTCCTATTTGTGACACTAACTCAAAGATTGATATATAATTGATATATTGCTCTTATTGGCTCATATTATAATTTAAAGTGATAATTTTTGTTTGCGAAATGTATATTCGTTTTTTAGGTCTCTTCATATAATACCGAAATATTATCAGTCAATGCAATATATGGAGGAAGAACACATGATTCCAGAGTTTTTCGTTCTTCACGTTTATTTGATCATTTACAAAGATAGCATGAATTAGGCGAAAAAGGATCATGTCTTATAGGTATGATATGCTATTGTTTATTTTAATTTTTATATCTATATTGTTTCTATATTTGAATATAATATTGTTACGCTCAAGCGTCGTTTTCCTCTCACTCACGATCACCCGCGTAAATAGTAAGCAACACTCCCATGAACAAATAACAAGAACTCTTTAATATAAACAAAGCTTTGTACAAGGCTTACAAACGAGACCAATTATTCAGAGGAAACTCTCAACGTAATTCGACCGAACCGCTCGATCGCTCCACAGAAAGTTGCCCTTCCTATCAACAACAACAACTGTAACAACGGTTGCTAAGGTGAGCGCCGATACGTTCCATGTTCAGCAAGGCGTACATACGGGAGCGTAACAATATAATGTTAATTATAATTTAAAATAAAAATTACAAACTAAAAACGTTATGATGTAATTAGTTTATTACATTTCATTTCTTTTGTTTTTTGTAGCTGAATTGGCTGCAAGAATTCAAGAAATACACATATACATTGAAGTATATGAAGCGTATATAAAAGATTCTCAGACTTCAGTGTGTGTAAATTTCTTTAACTAGTGCTGCCAGTTTAGTTAAAAAAAACAGACTAATTATTATATAGAACATCATATATTTTAATATACATATCTGGGTGATACTGCATACCCGCTCATGCCGTTCCTTTTAAAACCTTTCATAAATCCACCAGTAGAATCACCAGAAGCTAGATATACTAGTAATTTGTAGGGATCTTAGCCTACAACTTGATGATTAGGAGGAGTACAGTCGTTTATATTCTTATACCGCTTTATTATATACACTATTTATAATATCGTTCATAATATGCAAGGTGTGGCTGCGTTAGGGTCACTGAGATAGGCCCATAGCGCGGGAGTTCTGGCAGATGCTCCTGGTCGCTCGAGTCGCTCCAACGCTGTGGGGGCCCTGTCGGAGTCCCTGGTGAGATACCCCTATGCGCTAGGGCCGGAGGAGTTGTCTGCGTAGTAGCACCCGCTACTCAGCGTCCTCACAAGCTAGGCGGCAAACTCCGTAGTCGCGGAGAGGTTTTCCACCGCTCGAGACGCTGGTCTCCCGCCACTAAGTAGTGCGCCGGTGGACGAGTGAGCGCTCGCTCGGGCAGGTCGATCGGTCTTAACCGTCAGGTCCGAAGGCTGATCCCGCTGCGAGGTTCGTAACCGTCCTTTTCCGGGCTGGTCGGCGTCTCTGCGTCGTCTGTGTGACGAGGCGATCTAGCGACGGCGGCTGGCCTGGCGGATATGACGACTGCTGCGGATAGGCTGTTGTTCGGGCGCTTACTCGCTCGCTGTGGTCCCGTGGCTTGGGCTATCGGGAGGCGAGGTACGGCTACTGGCGGTGTGGCGACTGACCGGGGTGACCACCCTGTAACAGTTCTACGGAGTGGTCGGTGGCAACGGCCGGGTACGCTTTCGCAGCATGTAGTTTCCAAAAAATAGCTTGCTCTTTTCGAGAAGGCTAAAGCTAGCGTATTCGCTAAAATTCCAGCGTTCGCTTCGAATATTTCTCGAGCGCTGGAAATGGAATGGTGATCCTGCTCGCAGTAACCCCTTATATCGTCGTCCTTGCTGATTATTGAAATCGCGAATCGTGTCTTCGTTCGACACCTATCGTCTGATCCTTGCGGTACGCGAGCTAATCACGCGCACTGTGCGTGCGACGTGGTAGACTCGCTTGCCGTGGCGCGTGCCGGGGCGCGCGTTATCACGCGCGACTGCCGTGCGTACCTCGCAGGGACGCAGCGCTTACTCTGCGGCTCAGGGCCGCGTGGCGGTACGCCACACTAGTCATATAATTCAAGCACGATCAGTAGTAGAAAGACGCATAGGAATCTTAAAAGGACGATGGCGATGTTTAAGAAAAGAAAGAGCATTGCATTATAAACCAGTGTTACGTCCTGGAGGAGGAACGCAACTTGACGCTTGCTTTCGCAAGCTCCGACGTACTCGCAAGTCTGCGGTGCAGATCAAGAATCGGAATGACCTCTTTATCTGGCGCGGACGTACGTCGGTGGTCCTTTATTTAGATCAAGGAACTGAATCCTTTTACCTGGGATAGGACCGTGAGCGACGGTTGAGGGAAGGGAGAATTTTTTGGTTGAGAATAATTATTTGGAAAACGTGATTGGCTTACAATTACAAACAACTTGTTTCATTAGTAATTAGGCGGATGTTCACAATGAAATAAAATTTATAAGCTTTTATAATGTGTACGTATACATATATGTATAAACAATCGCGGTCTGAGCAAAATTCCGTGTTCGTTATGTCCGACTGTGATCGAAAAGATTGGCCACTGGCACCTGATTTAATAATTAAGGCGGAATGCCAAGGGACTAGAAAAAGGGAAGCAAAGGAAAGGAAAAGAAAAGAGAGAGAAGAAAAGAAGAAAATGAAAAGACAGGGGTCACTCAGGCAAAAAAAAGTATAAATAACTTACTGCTGGTTCTATGATGTTAATCGACAATGAAAAGTGTAATTGTTACGTGTCTGTGAGGATGGACGCAAGTTTTGCACCAAGAACAGGAAACTGGTTTCAGCAGGATCGCTCACAATGTCCCAAGAACGTACGAGATCGTTGCACAGAATAATTAACAACTGAAGAACTCTGATCTGCCTCACTAGTAGGCTTGGCTATTAAGAGGCCTTGAAGGGATGTTGGAGAGAAGACTCTGTCCTGGCTGCGGGTCGGTCGAGAGGAGAAGTAGAAGTGGCATAGCCTTTTCATTTTACTAAAAACGTCACCTCGGTCGAGAGGGTGGGGTTTTGGAAGTTGCGTCAGGCTCCAAAGTTTATGTGCAAATATGGGTGTAGGATTTTGTTGCAAAACTTTTCGGAGGTGAGGTTTTAGTGGGATTCTTAGAGAGACCTAAAATAAATATGATAAAGGATCGGATATCTATGGCAGTAAAAGACTTCAAGGTTCCGCTAGGGTTAGTCAGAGATTGTGCGTGATAAAAATTTACGAATAACGTGGCAAACGCATGAGTTTCCGAAGATCAAAGATTAGTAATATCATATAACAGCATGAAAGATTGTCTGGTCGGTCCGTCTTCAAAGAATGTTATTGCTCCGAACAGGAAGTTATTTAAGGTTATTTGGAGAGGAGATATATGGCCAAAATAGCTCAGCGGATCTTTTCCGACGGAAATAGAAGAAACTCCGGTGATTAAAGCAGAGAGAAAAAAGGAGAAATCTGTGTATGTGTCGTCACTGTTCTCCGAGGGTCGCGAAATATGAACATTTGGTCGTATAATATAAAATGCAATCCGCCCTACTTGACAATGAATTCAAAGTACGTGGAGTTCGCAGGACGTAACACCAGAGTTTGCAGGTATACAATATATACAGGTATGGTATACAATATATTATTTGAAAGAACAAATGCAGTACAATATATAAAACGAGATCAATATATTATATTACATCTCCATTTTGTAGCTTGTATTACAAACGCATGTTGTATTTTACACAATATTGCTGTAAAATAGAGATGTCCACCAGAAGAAATACATTTAGAGGATATAGATGAAGAATTGCCAGTATCATATAATGATAAGTACGTGTGTATATACCCATTTAACCTGACAAATCGTAATATCTTGAAAACTATATATCGGATAAAAAAAGTGAGTAATGAAATTTATTCGTCTCGAAGGGGGACATCCAATAATATCAAACTCGACCTCCCACCCCACTCCCGGGGAGTGGGGGTAGGGGGCAACTTTGAAATCTTAAATGGGAACCCCCATATTTTATTGCAGATTCGGATTCTATGCCACAAAATACGTAAGTATTTCGTCCGAAACTTTTTTTTATTCATGATAGATGGTGCTGCAATCGCAAAAAATTAGATTTTTCTGCAATTCTCCAGAAATGATCATTGGATTCAAAAATAAAAAAAATACCTGTCCAATATTTTTAAAAATATTTTTAAAAAACATAACAGTTATTCCCCCCCATCCCCTCGGGATAGGGTGGGTGGTAACGTTCAAATCTCAAATGAGGACCCACATTTTTCATTCAATTTGTAATGGTAACGCCCGCGGGGTTCGGTGCGATCGGTCGCCCCACCGTCGCGCCCGGCTCGCCGCTTCCGCGACGCCTCGCTCGCCGTCGCGTCGGTGCGTTACTCAGGTGAAGGGCTTATTCAAGGTAGCTTCTTGGAAGAAAGGTGCGTTCAGTGTTTCTGTATTAACAAGTTGGGTGCGTCCCGCAAGGCGCCCCCGTTTATTCAAAAGACGTCCGATGCTATATAATAGATATATGTATATAAGTGTATGTGGTCGGCTCGCTGTCCCGGTGTGGCGTCGGCGATGCCCGTTCCTCGGTGCCCGTGACTCCCCGCTTAGCCGCAAGGACGGTCCCCTGTCCGCGGGGTCAGAAAGGATGTCCCGCGGCCTCGTGGCAGTCCGACGTCCTCGGCCACGAGTCCTGTTGAGGGCGCTTACGCCAGCTGTCCTCTGGATAAGTTGGAGGCGGTTTATTCCGGGTAGCTCACCACAGTCACAAGTCGGACTAGCACTGATGATTTCGCGAACAGATACTTCGGAAATATTCTTCGTCGGTGGCCAACGGCTGCCGACGCAGACGGACGAACACTTGTAAATCGGTGAACAGATACTTAGAAATATCCTGTGCCGGTGACTAACTGCTGCCGACACAGACGGACGAGCACGTATGAATCCGCGAACAGATACTTAGAAATATCCTGTGCCGGTGGCTAACTACTGCCGACACAGACGGACGAGCACGTATAAATCCGCGAACGGATACTTAGAAATATTCTGTGCCGGTGGCTAACTGCTGCCGACACAGACGGACGAATACGGTAATCTCGCGAACAGATACTTAGAAATCTTCCGTGTCGGTGGCTAACTGCTGCCGACACAGATGGTCGAGCACGTATATTCACGAACAGAACTTAGAAATTATTCTATGTCGGTGGCTAACTGCTGCCGACACAGACGGACGAATACTTAGAAATCGCGGAACGGCGGCTAACTGCTGTCGTTCGTTCGGAAACAGATACTTAGAGTTATTCTGTGTCGGTGGCTAACTGCTGCCGACACAGACGGACGAGCACGTATAAATCCGCGAACGGATACTTAGAAATATTCTGTGCCGGTGGCTAACTGCTGCCGACACAGACGGACGAATACGGTAATCTCGCGAACAGATACTTAGAGTTATTCTGTGTCGGTGGCTAATTGCTGCCGACACAGACGGACGAATACGGTAAATCCGCGAACGGATACTTAGAAATCTTCCGTGTCGGTGGCTAACTGCTGCCGACATAGACGGTCGAGCACGTATATTCACGAACAGAACTTAGAAATTATTCTATGTCGGTGGCTAACTGCTGCCGACACAGACGGACGAATACTTAGAAATCGCGGAACGGCGGCTAACTGCTGTCGTTCGTTCGGAAACAGATACTTAGAGTTATTCTGTGTCGGTGGCTAACTGCTGCCGACACAGACGGACGAGCACGTATAAATCCGCGAACGGATACTTAGAAATATTCTGTGCCGGTGGCTAACTGCTGCCGACACAGACGGACGAGCACGTATAAATCCGCGAACGGATACTTAGAAATATTCTGTGCCGGTGGCTAACTGCTGCCGACACAGACGGACAAGTACGGTAAAGTCGCGATGCCTGATCGGCCGACGAGGCTCGGCTGCCGGGTCTTGTAAAAGTTCCCGGTGGTTCGGTACGGTGTGGAAGCTTTACTCACCGGCGGATGCCTTGCCTTCTCGTCGACTTCTCTTCACGATTCTCGCTGGAGCTCTCCTTGGTAGCTGATCTGACTGATTGACTGTCTCTCACGGTCTGCTTCGATCTCTCGTCGAGAGCGGGTTTTATACCCTAAATTCCTCTCGACGATCGGTGGCCGATAATCGGGGGATTAGTTCCCCCCGATTTCCGGGAAAGTCGCGCATGCGATTTCCGCGAATTACCCCTTTCTGGGGGGACTGATCTTCCCCGACCGTTTCGGAGAATTCGGCCTTTCCCGGCGGTCTGGCGGGTTGCCGCGGCATAGGTGTTGCCGGGCGCTTAGCGATGATTTCTCGCGATCGTGTGACGATCGGTGGTCGCCGTCACACGATGGTAACGGGGGTAAAACTCCTCGTTACAAATTTATGGAACTTCATAATTCTCCAAATACTCACACGAGGAATTCTTGATTGGTGCGACATTTCTCGGACGTTCGCATGTGGATTATGAGCCACTGCAGCTAGTACTGATATTTGATTATTTTCTTCACAAACAGTAGCTCTACGCGTTCTTTTCTTCAGTTGTACACTTCCATCAGTACAAAACTGTGTAACAACTCTAACGAAAGAAGAACGTGATCGTACTCTTTCAGGAAAACGCTCAGCATACAAATTGACAGCATCGTCAAAATTTCTCCTACATTCGCCATAAATGAAAATCATTTCAATTTTTTCTTGCACAGTTACATAATCCATGATGCAAAGTCAGAAGAGAATGATAGTGGCATGGAACACTCTTCAAAAATTGATTAAGCACATCTCCTGATTAGAAAGGTAAGTGTCTAATAATGATCGTCTCTTAAGTTCTATGGGCGCGGACGATGGAGAGATGCCACTAACAAATTAATTATGCAAAATCACCCCGATGGTGAGAGGCGAGGGGACTCACCTAAAACAAGCACCTCGAAGGAAATAGAAAGCTACTACACGTCCTCGTCGTTGTTCCTGGGTAACGCTAAAAGTAGTTTCTCGGAAAAATTCAACGCTATCTATCACGAATGAAAAAAATTGTTTCCATAAAAACTTCACCTAAAATCTAATTCTGCAATGAAAAATGTGGGTTCTCATTTGAGATTTGACCGTTACCGCCCACCCTACCCCGAGAGGATGGGGCGAATAGCTATTATGTTTTTTACAAATATTTTTAAAAATATTGAACAGGTATTTTTTATTTTTCAATCTAATGATCATTTCTGGAGAATTGCAGAAAATTTAATTTTTTGCGATTACAGCGCCATCTATCACGAAATAAAAAAAGGTTTCGAATGAAACATACGTATTTTGTGGCGTAGAATCCGAATCTGCAATAAAAAAAAGGGGTTCCCATTTAAGATTTCAAAGTTGCCCCCCACCCCTATCCCCCGGGAGTGGGATGCGAGGTCGAGTTTGATATCATTGGATGTCCCCCTTCGAGACGAACAAATTTTATTACTCACTTTTTTTATCCGACATGTAGTTTTCCAGATATTACGATTTGTCAGGTTAAATGGGACACCCTGTATATACACACGTACGTACGCACACATATATAAATAAAGAAATGAAATATTACTGTTGAAAATGTCATCCAACAATATTTCGTCTTATTTCTTCTGCATTGTTAGCGTCATAATCATTATATGATACTGGCATTTCTTCATCTATATTCTCTAAATGTATTTCTTCTGGTAGACATCTCTATTTTACAGCAATATTGTGTAAAATACAACATGCATTTGTAATACAAGCTACAAAATAGAGATGTAATATAATATATTGATCTCGTTTTATATATTGTACTGCATTTGTTCTTTCAAATAATATATTATATACCATACTTGCAAACTCTGGTGTTACGTCCTGCGGACTCCACGTACTTTGAATTCATTGTCAAGTAGGGCGGATTGCATTTTATATTATACGACCAAATGTTCATATTTCGCGACCCTCGGAGAACAATGACGACACATACACAGATTTCTCTTTTTTTCTCTCTGCTTTAATCACCGGAGTTTCCTCTATTTCCGTCGGAAAAGATCCGCTGAGCTATTTTGGCCATATATCTCCTCTCCAAATGACATATACATATACATATACATATACATGTAACATATACATATGTTCAAAATTAAGATATTACTATTGTATACATATGTATATACAAATAAAAATAAATATTTACGTGTACATTGTAACCTTTTTACAACTTTATTACAAAATCAAAATGCCGTTTTTGTCATCTTACATTAAATAATTTTTGTGTATGCATTTACTAGGCATAACGTAAAATTAAATGTATACTCAATGAGAAATGATTCGTTGATCGAAACGATGTCGAATCGATGTCTAAAAGTTGAAATCGACATTACTTCGACATTGTTTCAACATCGATCAACGAGTCATTTCTCGCTAGGATATATATATACTTACAACTAACTCAGGTACGTATATCGCATATTTTTCATAACACATATTTGTTAAAAATAATATATTACATTATTATTAACATTTCATGTATATGTGAATATTTTTATAAAAATAAAAATATATATATTTTTGCATCTTTGGTTAAAAACAACATTAACGTAAATGTTATAAAATAAAATATTTTGTAACGTTCAAATAATAACAACAATAAGTAACACATTTACTTACATTATTAATTGTAAATATCTTAAATGTCTGTTGTCAAGAATTGACCAATGAGTTCTTCTCGTAAGGATAATAGTGTTGTATTGAAATTTTCCAGTTGCTGTAATATATCTTTATGAACATCTACTTCTTCTTTTTTTAATTGTAATTTTTGTCGTTTTATTTCTAATAATTGTAATTTAATATTTTCTGATATAGATGTTTTCTTTTCTAATAAATTTATTGCAGTTTTCATAAGTTTTTGTTTTATGTCTGTAAATCGATTATATATAAAAAGTTTATATATATATATATACTATATGTACGAGGGTGGTCCGATAAGTATTTAGCCTACAAAAGAAAAACGAAAATTTTGGAAAAGTGGCGATTTATTTCTCAACATAGTCTCCTTTTAGCTCGATACACTTGACCCAGCGATGCTCCAGCTTCTTTAACCCGTCTGAAAAATACGTTTTCTCGAGGTCTGTAAAGTAGGCGGCGATGACCTACTCATTCGACTCAAATTTCTGCCCGGCGAGTGACTTTTTCAAGTTTGGAAACAAAAAGAAGTCGCACGGGGCCAAATCTGGAGAATACGGTGGATGGGGCAGCAGTTCGTAGCCCAATTCGACCAATTTGACCCTGGCGAGGCCGGAGGTGTGAGCCGGTGCGTTGTCATGGTGGAAGAGCACTTTTTTCTTCGCCAAATGAGGCCGTTTTTTCTGCAATTCGGCGTCGAATCGGCCCAATAATTCGGCATAGTACAGCCCTGTGACCGTTTTGCCCTTCTCCAGGTAGTCGATGTAGATCACACCTTGTGAATCCCAGAAAGCGGTGGCCATCACCTTTCCGGCCGATAGGACAGTCTTTGCCTTCATCGGAGCACGTTCGCCGGGTGAAGTCCACTGTTTCGACTGTTCCTTGGTCTCTGGTGTGTATCAGTGGATCCATGTTTCGTCGACGGTTACGAAACGACGCAGAAACTCCTTCGGATTGCGCTTAAACAGCGTCAAACACTGCTCTGAAGTGGTCTCACGGTTGCGCTTGTTGTCCGGAGTGAGCAAACGCGGCACCCATCGCGCCGACAGCTTTCTCATGCCCAAAATTTCATGCAGGATATGACCCACGCGGTCTTTTGAGATGCCTACTGTCTCAGCTATCTCGCGCACCTTCAATCGGCGGTCTGCCAACACGAGATCGTGGATTTTTATCATGTTATTCTCCGTGGTAGCCGTTTTCGGGGCACCTGGGCGTGGCTCATCAAAAACCGACGTGCGACCACGTTGAAACTCGTTAAACCAATTTTTGACGGTCGCCATCGAAGGAGAAGAGTCACCGTACACAGCATCCAAGCGCTCTTTGATTTCGCTGCTCGATTTCCCTTCCAAAAACAAGAATCGAATCACCGACCGATATTGCTCTTTTTCCATTTTTCTAAAATCCGTCTACGAGAATGTACTACACGATAGTAGTAGCCGTCTACGAGAATGTATTACACGATAGTAAATTTCTCTTGCGATAGTGGCGCCATCGAGCGGTGAGGCTAAGTACTTATCGGACCGCCCTCGTATATATATATCTATACATATGTGAATGGGCTTTTGTTACGACAATTTTTAGTACGGATTGGCTAGTTTGACGACTTTTGGCTTTTTTGACGACAGTCGTTAAAATTAAAGCGATATATTGTCTACTTTAGCGATGTCGACAAATTAACCTAGAATAGAAAAATGGCTACTGTGACGACATTGTATGTTTTGACGATATCGTATTTATTTTTGGGCGATATTGACGACAGCAACAGAAACTTATCAGAGGACAGGATATAAGTGATATATAATAAATTACATATGATAAAACAATTTCTTTACTATATTAGTAAAAATTTTAAATGACAAAATAATTTTCTTTCTCCTCATGTGTATAAAATATATACTGCGACGCGATTTTCGCTCGCCGTCGGCAAACTGCCGTCGGTCCGCGCGTTTCGGTCAACCTAGCTCTCACGAAATAGGTTGGGCGCCAGGTGCAACGGGCTACACCGTTCACCAACGCTACGCGACACCTCACCAAAGGGCCGAGACGCGCGAAGGCGACGGGACCGGTAGCTCTTCGATATTTAAGTCGGTAGACGGGAAGGGTTCGTCGGAAGTCGGGAACGACCGGGAAAACACAAGAATGACGAGGCGCGTTTCGACTATCTTCAGTTTTATTATTTCGGGGATCGGAACGGTCCGACCCCTCGATACGATACACTCCGCTTTGCCCTCGCGAATTCGAGATTTTGCGCTACGCCGATAACTAGGACGAGACTCTACGGTCACGACACCGAAATAATAACGCAGGTGGAAGGTCTTACAAACTCGGGAACCTCCCGGCGACGTGGTCCTCCTCCTTTCTCCCCCTCACTCTCTCTCTCTGGCGCAGCGCTGCCACTGACGTCCCCTTCTAGGGCGGGGGCTACGTCCGGAGTCCTCCACTCGCGAACGCCAATCTTCTCCAATCTCCTTGTTCTTTTCCTTTTTCGACAATCGATAACTCTCCGGTAATATTCGGAAGCAGGTCGGCGATATTAGAGAGCGCGACAATGGGAGTCTCCTCTTTTTATTTCCCTCTCCCCACAGGCTTTCTTGTCGTTGGTGTTGTCTCGTGCTACCCGTCTTTCCCCGTTCCTCGGTAAATCTCCCTATACGGGAATCCTTCCGCGGATCTTTGTTTTTCGATCCGCGGGACGGGTGCTCGGTCTCACTCTCTTGCTCGTTCTCTCTCTCTCTCTCTTGCTCACGCTCGCCCGGTCTCCGTGTTTAGGCTGGCTTTGTCTAGTCGGCGTTCACGCGCCAAGCACGGGAACGCCGACCGTTCGGCGCGATATCCTTGCAGGCCTGTGGACAACGGAAGCGGCCGCGAGAACCTTTCACAACGATACGGAACCGATAATAGTAGTGCAACAAGATTGCGTTCACCTGGGGTGGCGGTCCAGCTGAGAGCGTTGTCCTATTCTCTCCTCCACCTGTCCCTTTGGTCCTGATGGGCGGCGCGGGAGGTCCAGGGGCACAGAGCTCGGGGACGCGGGACCGTTCCACCTGCACGCTTCGCCTGCTGACACTAATTATTACGGGGGAGAGTGCAAGGCGACATCCCCCCCCCCCGAAAGTCTCGCCTAAGGGCCGAAAGGTCGGCCTGGGACGGGCGCCTTTCCGGCTGCCACGTCACAATACATATATCTATATTATAAATAATATATAGATACAATAACTAGATTGCTAACTCTTTTGTACAAGATGATCCATATAAAGCAACTGATTTAATCATTAGCTCAAATTAGCTTCATTTATATGAAGGCATTAGCTTCATTTGCTTCATTTGTATGAAGACATATGAAAAATATTTCGTATTTGTCCAATACAAACATCATTATATAGTAGAAATGATTATTTTACAAATAGAGACATTAAGGATATTTCAAGACGAACATCTTGTTTTTTCTATGGAATTTATATATTTGGAATATATTATAACTCTTTTTAAAACAAGCTCAATAATATATTACTTACGATATCTCGCTAATTATTTGTCGGAAAAAAAAGTACTAGAGTTTTTTATTCTATTTGATGTCAAGAATATATTGTTACAATAGCGCTCTGACTTTTGTTAATTTGATAATTTTAAAATTTCCAGAGATTGATAAATTAACAAAAGTTAGGGTACTATTAATATACATATTGATAACTTTATGATTTTTTCCATACCTGAGTTTCCAGAATATATGAATGTTTATAAAATACATGCATAATATACGTATAGTATATTTTTATAAAATATTGTATAAATATAGTGTGTTGCCTAGGTTAGATACTACTACGAATGACGCTTTTTTTACAATAAAACATTTTATTAATAATATATAGTATATATTATAAAATATTGTATAAATATGGTGTGCTGTCTAAGTTAGGTAATAATTCGAATGACGCTTTTTTTATAATAAAACATTGTTTTATTTATTTTCATTACAGTTTTATATTGTATAATAAAACATTGTTTATTTTTTTTCCGTTTATTAATGTTTGAAATATTATAAACGTTCATCATTAAAATATAGCATTTTTGTTTGGTTTGAAAATGTATGTTTTAAGAAATCATCTTTTATTCCACATTCGTGGTATAAACTAAATTAATAAATATTATTTATATGAACAAAATTTACGCTCCTCTGTGCCACGATAGAAGTATTATAAACCGAGGACGATAAACAAGAAATCCTTCGATTAGATAGGTATATCAATGTAATTTTGACAATTCAATAAACCAAATATAATAATGAGTCGAACGATTACACTCACATCTAGGTAGAGTAAAGAATTATAATGACGTCAAAATGACGAGAAAATAATCGAATCATAACGAACGAATGAGTTTTTCTCATCATTTTGACGTCATTTTAATTTCATCACTTTGTCATTTTCTGTTCTGTCTGGGCAGTTCTGCCGCCTGGCAAAGAAATATAACCCAGACAGAATAGAAAATTATGATGACGTTAAAGTGACACCAAAATGATGACGAAAACTCATTTTCTCATCTCATGACTCGATCATTTTCTCAACATTTTGATGACATAATTCTCTGTTCTACTTGGGAAAGTGGAATATTATTCCAGAGATACTGATTGAGTATCTCTGGAATAATATTCCACTCTGGAATGAGCGGTTGAGCGCATTTGCAAATAGATCAACAGAGAACTGTTGATCTATTTGCAAATGCGCTTCTAATCTACATATTTGTGAAAACACTAAGGAAAAAAAGGAAAAAACGAAAGATTAAAACTGCGTCGATAAGTCTCGTGAATTTTACTCATATAGTATTTATTAATTTCATTTTATATCATGAATGGGGAATAAGATGGTTACTTAAAATGTGCATTTTTAAACCAAACAAAAATATTGTATTTTAACAATGAACGTTTATAATATTTTAAACATTAATAAAAAGAAATAGAAATATTCTCAGTGAAAAATGAATAACGTCTCTTTTTTTTAATATTCGAGCATTATCTCAAAAATTAAAAATAATGCGCAAAAATAGTTAAAAATAATTTCGTTGTTACGAAAACCACATCCGGTGATCACAAAGGCGAACAAAAAACTGAATAATCATATAGAACTTATTTATATCGAATTAATACCGATACCATCAATATTTGATTTATATCTGTATCAAGACTAGAACAATATTACATATCGATATAAACTATAATCTTTTGTTGGCCTTCATGGCCGTTGAATGTGGTTTATGTCACAACAAAACTGCGCATAATTTTTTATTGAGAGAGAAATAAACACAGAGAGAGAGAGAGAGAGAGAGAGAGAGAGAGAGAGAGAATGTAAAAAATGTTGGAAATAAGTTGACTAGTGCTATTTAAACTCCGATTCTCAAAAGAATATTCTTATGCCTATACTTTATGGTGAGTATACATATAAGTATGAATATGGGTACAAGTATTTCTGCACGCTTCTTCTTAAAAATGTTACAAATGTATTTCCTTTTTATCTTTATAGAACATACTAACAATTAATTCTGATAAAAATAGTACGACCAATAACTCTGATGCTAATTACAATAAAAAATCTAATTTAATGCAAAACACTAATGTATTTGCATTTGATAGTAAGTATATCATTATTTATAAATTTTATTTTGTAAATGATGTTTATCATAAATATGATCACTTATATTCTTGTATGTACATGTCAGAACATGGCTCCAATACATACCTTTCAATACAGGAAGTGGAAATGGTGAAAATGAAATCCGACCGAATCTAGATTTCTCTTTTGAAGACTATTATGATTTAATATTTCCAGTAATTAATGATAAGCACAATGATGACAACGCAGATTTATTATAATAAATATATCTTATTGGAAGCACTATACACTATAAAAATTTGATTCTTTTTTTATTTTAGATATTACATGACATCGACATATTCATTTGATATAAATGAAGATATAAATGAATGTAATGAAGAGTAATATTGCTAGAGAACATACAAAAGAAAAGAAACATACAGAATATAACAATATTGATACAGAACAATCGAATGAGCATGTGTAGAAGATTTTAAAAGTTGTGAAAAAGTAAATAAGAATATGTACAGCGATATTTATGAATCACTATCCATGGAAGATAGAAAAATTGTCGAGATACATTCGGTTTTGCATCAGAGGAAAATTGGGATGTACAGTACCTGTATTATTGTCGAATGATCTTTTTGATTGTTACTTTAATATTGAAATATCGAAAAGAAGCTAATGTACCGAAAAAAAAATCCTTATATTTTTGGATTACCTTCGATCAACAAAGATAGGTATCGATATTTAAGAGCTTTCCCTTACGTAAATTCGCGCGGGAGTGTATTGCAAACGAGTCAACTACTTTGTGCAGTACGACACTACGAAAACATATAGTAACACATTGCATTCAACTCAATCCCAACGACGTGAATGTTTCGGATCTTGCCACATTTATTTAAAAGTAAATTTGAATAAAATAAGTATAGATACTCAATATTTGAGTGTTTTTTCCGCAAAGGACATTAATTTCGATTCATATTTTTAACAGACATCATGTAGGAGAAATCAAACGAGCATGCATAGAAGATTTTGAAAGTTATGAGAAAGTAGTGACATGCAAAAAAACATATACAGCAACAGTGCATAGTTGCCGCAGGCAAGTAGAGATATACTCAAAATTTCTCGATATTTAGAAACTATACAAGGGTATAATAAGACATAAGCAATAAATCTGCATCATCTATTAACAACTGGCATATAGTTTTGTGAAGACTCGTTGTCTAACGAACTTCGTTCCCAAGATATATATTTTGAATCTTCATCGTTTTCATTACCTAGTATAACAAAAACAAAGGAATATCATAATTATATAAAATAAAAAATCACAGCTTAAGAACACTAACATGTATACAGTTTAATATAAATATATACATCTATATATAAAGTAATATCAACAAGATTTAATAATAAGTACCGAACAAAAAAAAAGAAAAAAGAAAAGAATATATACATGTACATATATAGAGAGTGATACAGACTACCCATATCAACCGATTTTCTTGTGAACGCGACAGTTTACAGAAAAACGTTTCAGATAAAAGTTGTTTTATTTAACACAAGAAAGTGATAACATTTTGTTTATTTACAGATAGCGCCACTACCAAGATATGCATCAATGAAGATATGATCCATTACCAAAATATGATCATAAATTTTTTAAATGGAAACACCAATTATTTATTACATAATTTTTTTCTTTCCCATTTAAGAAAATTTATGATTAATGAATATTTCGAAAATGGCACCATCTGTAAACAAAATATTATCGTTGTCTTATGTTCCCTTTAAACCAAACAACTTTTATCCGAAACATTTTTCTGTAAAGTGTTGCGTTTACAAAAAAAAATCAGGTGGTATGGATGGTCTGTCATCCTGTATACACATATATATAGATTAGATTGTTCTAAACATAACTTTTTTATCATTTTACAGATAACCACGCAAATTTTTAAATTATTGATTAAGGGAACCTCTGTACATGGCTATCTTCAATAATAAATAACTCACAGTTTTATGTGGTTGTTTGCAAAATAGTAGAGAATTATATTCATAACCTAATCTACATTTATATTTTTTATTCGATACTTATCGTCAAATATCCTGTATACATGTAAGGTGTGTTCGGAGATTATTTACAAAGAATAATAAAAACCATACGTACCACCAGATATTGGATCATAAAAAGTTTCTGGGTTGTGTTGGCAAGTAGAGGCACGTTTGTGACTTGCATTTGTTAATAATTTTTCTAAACATAAGTGTAATTTATTGCTTAATACAATGACACAATAAAAAATTAAAATTAATTCTCATAAAGATATATTAATAAATTAGGAGAAATGCGTTAAAAAATAAAAAGCCACTTACTGGCAAAGAAATTAAAAAAAATATTTGATTACTAATAAAAGATATAACGAGTTTCATTTAGAGGAATATATGTTATGATTCTGTACTGTGTAAAATATTAACTTACTATGCACTTTTTATATCTTGCATACTATTAACTATTAAGTATGCAAGATATTGACGCACTACAATTTATTAACAGAAAATTTCTTAATAGATAAAAATATCATATATTATACATATTATATATAAAATAGTTTAATAATATAAAAATTATTACTTACATGGAACTTCCATGTGTTCGTTTCCTGCATTCGCTGCATGCAATCAATATTTCCCTTGTTCATTATATTTAGACAATCATATCAGACAAGTCAGACAATCAGACATATTAGACAAATGTATTATGTTAATGTCTAAAATAAAAAAAAATCAATTTCTCTATAGTGCTTATGTGATAAGAAAGTTATTATAATAAATTTGCCATGATATTATTTTTGTGCTTACTATTAATATGTTTCATGTTGTGCTGTTTTCGCACGACTTTCCACTCAGGTCATATATTTTAAATAAACGCAAATAAGCAATAAGGAATATATAAACGGTCGATTATTCATGGAATAACCACAGAATGTATTAAATCATACATCAGCTCAATTAGATCGTAGACCATCGATTATTCTTATAACCGACTGTGGTCTATTTCTAAAGGACCGTCTATAATGAGAGTATGAATATGCAGTTCATATCGTCATCGTTATCGTGTTTATCGTTAGTCGTGAAGATACATACATATATAGAAAGAGAATCGAGACAGTAATAGTAACAAATTGGTTATAGTGACATTCAATGTTGGATGACTAACTAAAAGTTATGGCTAAGTGCATAATATTTGTTGAAACATTTTAATACAAAATGACAAATCAAAACAAAGCGAGACGATTCAAAAAGCAGACAACGCGTACACAGTCCCAACGATAAAAAAAATTATACATAGTTCGTTGTAAACCACATTCAACGGCCACGGAGGCCAACAAAAGACTTAGAGAATCGAGACAAAGAATCGAGCCCTTTGTTCTGTCTCTTTTTGCATAAATGAAAGCTGCATTCCGATATTCATTTCCAGCGCTGAAAATCTACAATGGGTGCATTCAGTACTACAACCGCTCACTGAGCGCTAAGTGAGCTCTTGCATCTGATTGGTGTATATTTTTAAATCTAAAAGAATATACCAATCAAATGTAAAAGCTCATTGAGCGCTCAGTGAGCGGTTGTAGTACTGAATGCACCCAATATATATGACACAAAGGGTGCTTTCGAAATGTCCAGGATTGGATCAAGTTGAGTTAGTTCCACTATAGTATATGTGACTATAGTGGAACTAACTCAACTCGATCCAATCCTGGACATTTCGGAAGCACCCAAACTATATATTTTCAACACTGGCAGTGAATATCAGAACGCAGCCAAAGTGCGTAACATAAAGAGAGAGGAAATGAGCCCCTGTATTCTCGTTCTCTTTTTAGATGTCGACTTCAGCCAATTACATGACAGAACAAAAAGCGCTCAAAGTAGGGATGGGCGATTTTCATCGATTAATCTAAGGAATTGATAATTTTTTTTTTCAATTAATCGATGTTTTCAGATGATTTCATTTTTACTCAATTAATTGATGTTTGATGATTTTTTCTCAACATCGGCAATTAATTTTTATTTTTTTTAAATAAAGGACTTTTGTAAAATCGTATTTATATTGTAAAAGTATAAATAAATGTATTTTCCAATTACGTTTTTTATATTTTCGACAAAGTATGCATTTATTGCGAAATAAATTGACATATATAAATACATATGATGCATTATGACTGCTTTCTACTTCATAAATTGCGGTATAAAAATTTTTATATATGTTATTTGTTAAACTTTTTCTCTAAAATGATGTTAAATAATTATTCTAATAATATCTAATAACATTAAGTTAAAAAATTAAAAACAAGGATCCTGATTCTTTTCAGGACCGGAAGCCAATATATTGGTGCGAAAGTGGCGCCATCTTTTTTGCCATTCAACCCAATGATGTTAGTAATAAAGTTTTAATACTTAAAATAAAAAAGTCGAAGAAAACAACTGTGGTCCTTTAAAAGTTAATCATTCGAAAATTGACAAGGAAAGGACCAGAACTTGCCCCCTCCGAATTCAACAAGTTTAATATATGTTATAGTATTAGCCCCCTTCCCCCTTTATTAATGAAAGGTAAAGCCACTCAATGTAACCATCAAGCATTCACAAGGAAAATGAATTTAAAGTTTTGGGTGTTCCACATATACTGACAAGGGACATTCGGCAACGCGGAAATTCAAAAAAATCTGAAACTCTGCATAATTGTAGAGCAGATATACCTAATAACAAAACAATTTTTCGTTGGTGCCCAAAAACGGTTTTAAGGGTGGAAACAACCCCTTGAACAAAGTTGATTTTTGTCTTTCTAAGCGAATATTATCGAAACTATTAAAGATATGAAAAAATGTTTTAGACAAAAGTTTTATGGTTTTAAAAGTACTTTATTATGCTATATTTAGATTTTTTTAAAATGTAAAATTGTATATAAAATACCCCCCCTCCTTCTCTTTTTTCAAATTGTTAAAATCAATTGTCCAACCAAAATAAAGCTTATTTTATGACAAATTCAACCATATATAATAACATTATGTTTGGAAAAGGCAATATTGAAAAAAAAATTAAACATGCTCTTATATGTATGCTACGCGTACCAAACTTAAGGATTCGCTACTTGACGATGGCATTTCTTTCTTCCTCAAATCTTCCTCATAATTGCAAACTGTAAAAGATAAGGAAGGAAGAAAATAGAAAATCTAAAAAAGCAATAAAGTTGATGTTAAGAAGTAAGTAGGAGAAAAATAGCATGATAAGGATACAGTCACTAATATTTCAAAATGTTATAAATTATAAAATTTCACGTAATAGACGTTTATTTTGCCAACATTGCGGCTACCTTTTTCATTAATTTAAACGACGCGCGTAAATATAAATAAATATGTGTGTGTGTGTATGTGTGTTTTTGTACGTGCGCACGTGTGTGTACATCATGGCAACATGCAAAACACTTGTCACAAGTTTTATGACTGTGCGACCAAAATAGCACTCTTTATCAAGTACAGTGCAATCAAGGTTCATTATATTGACATATGTTATCTTCATTCATTTGCATATAAAAGCTGTCCATTTTGGAATACATTTCAGTGTTATTGAAGCAGTTGTTGAAGCAGTACGTATATTACTATTGCTGTGAGAAATGTTTAATTAAAATATCCTTAAGATTTGTATCATAATGTCAGTAATAAATCCAGCTAATGTTATTAATTTGTTAATTGCGACATTTCATTTCACAAATATTGCAATAACTCCTGTTAATCATCAAGAGGTGGAACTCCATGATACAATTACTGATTTAATAAAGAGTGCTATACATCACGATATTACGATCGAACATGAGTGGGGACTTGATTTTGACGATCCATCAGAACCGCATGACGTACAATTTGTAGATGTGTACGATATTGATGCTGAAGAAGATAATTATGGAAATGAAGTTTGCACTGTGGATTATGAAGGTGGAAATGTAAATTTAAATTATAAGAAAAAGGCAATCGAATTTTGGAAGAGTAGAAAGAAAGGACATTTATCTCTTACTTCTGTACAACATCGTTTTAGAAAAGTAAAGTTTAATTAAAAAATAAGAAGAATAATATATAGTAAAATACTTGAGGCTTTTACGGTGTACAGTGACCGGCAGTGATTCGTTCCGCGACAGAGAGAACTCTATTTCCCCTCTCGCGGAACGCATCATTGTCGGTCATTGTACATACAGCTTTGACTATAAGTATAAAGCATCCCAAAAAATTTATTTAAATTGTGTAACAAAAACATACTATATGAATATATGGAGAACATAATATAGTATACGAGTATATGGAAAAATAATATAATAAAAAAATATAATATAAGAATATGTGGAAAATAATATTTATTTTACAATATTTATTGTAATATAATATAATATTAATATAATATAAATTATAATATAAATATAATATACATAAATATAATATACACATTATATTATAAAATATTAATATAATATTTATTGTAAAGAGATTATATATTTACTATGAGTATATGCATTGATTTCTAGGAAAATACAATGAGTTAGAGATGCTTTATACTTATGACCAAAGCTGTAAATTATATAGTTAGAGTCGCGTTGTTTTTTATTTTAAGTTTTACAATTTGACGTTTCGTGAACATTTAATTCGTATATAACTTCTTTTATTTTTGAATTCGAATTGTTTAATATTGAGATTTGTTTTCTTCTAGGTAAAATCTATTCAACAATTGCACAGATGGCAAGAACATGTAATGCGTGGGGGTTCAAATACAGACAAACTTGTAGTTATTGCTGAATATGTTCTTATAAAATTCCAAGAAGCTGTTAATAGAGGACTTATTATTCATGATATAAATCTGCGAAAATGGGCACTAGAAGCAAAGGAACAAGTGGATTTTTCTTCATTTAAAGCAGGAAATTGGTGGATATGGAATTTTAAAAAGGCACATCGTATTACATCATGTAAAATAACTGCATTTAAAACGCGGTCTTCTCATTTAACTGATCTAACTATACGTCAAAACGCTGAGGAATTTGTAAATACAGTAAAGCCACATATTAATGTAATCGGTGCTGAATCAACTTATAATGCGGACGAAAGTGGCTTTAATTTAGAAATACATGCAGGAAGAACATTAGCTAATGTAGGAGTGAAGACAGTTGGAGCTACTATCCAATCTTTATCTGCTATGACTCATAGCTACACCATTATGCCTATTATATCTGCAGATGGACATCTCCTTTCGCCTTTGTATATAGTATTAAAAGAATCTACTGGTGTTTTTGGACCACAAGTAGAACAAACTCTTTTTAGACCAGTGAATATTTACATTGCGGCTTCAAAATCAGGGAAATTGACAACTGAACATTTCAAAAATTGGTTCCAAGAAGTGTATCT
Source organism: Harpegnathos saltator (assembly GCF_003227715.2). Taxonomy (NCBI): domain Eukaryota; kingdom Metazoa; phylum Arthropoda; class Insecta; order Hymenoptera; family Formicidae; genus Harpegnathos; species Harpegnathos saltator. The sequence continues at coordinate 6,922 of NW_020230719.1, read as the reverse complement.
ACCAAACACTGGAGAGAAAAGTATACTACTGCTTGATTCATGGACAGGACATTGTCCGAACCAATTGGAAGAACTTGTACCAAAAGACAAACATGTAAATATTCTAACAATACCAAAAAAAACAACTGCTTTTATACAGCCATTAAATGTTTTTGGTTTCAGAATCTGGAAAAATTTTGTTCGAAGCCTTTCTGATAGTGTTATTATAAATAATTATGACATAAATTTACATTTACGTAATAACATAATAAAATTGCAATCTTTAACACACAATCAACTGTCTTCTCCAAGATTTCGAAATTTATTTAGATATAGCTGGTATAAAAGTGGTTATTTATCAACACGGCCTGAAAAATTTCATAATCCAATCGATTATTGTTATTTTAAAGAAGAAAAACGTATACCAAAATGTAGCATTTGTGGTAAAATGGCTTTTATACGTTGTGCATGGTGCAAGCAATATTTTTGTTTTGAACATTTCTTTGAGCAATATCATTATTGTAATAATTATATAGAATAAATAATATTTTACTGTCCTCAATTCCTGTAAAATTTGTATATATTATAATCCATACCAAAATATAAGATATCTTTCACTCGAATATCTATATCGACTACCTAATTAATAAAACCTATATACTGAATGAAGCAAAACACATACACACAAATGTACACTGAATAAATTTATAAATTATGTTTTTCATTATTAAATTCGTGTGTGTTCTCCTTTTTTCTTCATATCATTCATTTCCTTATTTGTTCTTTACAATTGAATTTAAAAGATTATCTATATTAGGGTTATATACACTCTGCGTCCTCCTTATCATGCTGTTCTTCTTCAACTTACTTCTTAACATCAACTTTATTGCTTTTTTAGATTTTCTATCTTCTTCCTTCCTTATCTTTTACAGTTTGCAATTATGAGGAAGATTTGAGGAAGAAAGAAATGCCATCGTCAAGTAGCGAATCCTTAAGTTTGGTACGCGTAGCATACATATAAGAGCATGTTTAATTTTTTTTTCAATATTGCCTTTTCCAAACATAATGTTATTATATATGGTTGAATTTGTCATAAAATAAGCTTTATTTTGGTTGGACAATTGATTTTAACAATTTGAAAAAAGAGAAGGAGGGGGGGTATTTTATATACAATTTTACATTTTTAAAAAATCTAAATATAGCATAATAAAGTACTTTTAAAACCATAAAACTTTTGTCTAAAACATTTTTTCATATCTTTAATAGTTTCGATAATATTCGCTTAGAAAGACAAAAATCAACTTTGTTCAAGGGGTTGTTTCCACCCTTAAAACCGTTTTTGGGCACCAACGGAAAATTGTTTTGTTATTAGGTATATCTGCTCTACAATTATGCAGAGTTTCAGATTTTTTTGAATTTCCGCGTTGCCGAATGTCCCTTGTGAGTAGTAAAAACCAGTTGCTAATGAACAGCTAAGGTTGTAAAGCAATGGTCTAGTACACTTATGTAGCGTTGCGTGGCACGAGTTAAAATCTTGCTTTTTTTCATTATTTTTCATTTCCATTTACATGAATGTACATATATATAATTGCACAACATATTTTTAGGGTAAATATTCTTTTTGCGCATTTATTCGCAAATATGTATATATTTTTATACATTTTGTTTCTATTTATTTTATTCTTTTATTGAAACAAATGTAAGAAAGTATAAGGTAAATGTAAAGAAAATATAAGATGAAGATAAGGTTAATGAATAAAAAATGTGAAGTATTTTTTTAGTTTTTACTTTTTTAACCAAACATTTTGTTCCCGTCGGGTTCAGCCGACGGCGATCGCGCGGTATCGCACAGCGCGGTGCGCAAAGGGCGCCAGTACGCGATCTGAATCGCTATAGGAATAGGAGTGCAGAGAAGCCGAGCGAGTATGACGACACACAAAATAAGTTTATTCTATTATACAACGAAATAGCCGTATACGTCGGTGAGCAATCGGCCGATCGCGCGGAAGTCTTGAAGCGTCTTATTCGGCTGTAATACGCGGACTTACAAGCGTAGATTTGTCGTCCGAGCGACGTGGTCTTCTCTTTAGACCGGCGGACATAGTATCCTGCCATAAGCTGCGCGCTCGACCGCTACGTTTGCCGACGGCGCTCGGAAAATGGAGACAATTGCAAATCGGGCAATCCAATCCATGCAAAGTAATGCAAAGTAATGCGTTAAACGCGGCGAGTGCTCGCGGTACCAGTAGAGCGGTACACGATCGAGCATCGAAGAGCGGAGCTCTACCCAGACACGAAGAACGCAGCGCTACTTCCTCGAATTGCAACCGAGGGCACCGAATGCCACGATGAAGTAATAACACCGATCGTGTTAACCGAAAATTCAGTGAAGATCGCGCTCGCCTGTTGCAATCGGAACCAAAGGCCGCTCGGTAGAAAACCCAAAAGCGCAGAGAGATCGATGAAATCTCGGTCTCAATTATATCCTTTTTTCAGCTCGAGCTGGCAGATAAGGATTGGCTGTAATTCGTTGGCTGTAACACGCCGTGATCGCATGCTCGGAGTCTGCCCGACATACACGGCAAATATGCGGCAATAAACATTGTTTCGAGCGTTCCTCGCCGGGGATCCCGTGGCTCAACGTTCGGCGACGAGATCCCCGCTAACCGAGCACGCATAGATCACGCGCAAGCTTCGTGATGTCAAGGCTAGAAGAATATTTGAATTCTTCTAGAAAACTGCTGTGCACGATATGACCCCGAACACATTTTATTTTCTATGATTGACTTCCGGTAATTAATAATAAGCATAAAGATAAAAACGCAAATTTATTATAACAAATATTTCCTGTTGGAAGCACTATAAAGAAATTTAAATCTTTTTTTATTTTAGATATTCACACATCGACATATGTCTGACATAAATATGATGAACCAGAATAATATTTATATGGAAGATACGGAATAAAACAAACATATGGAATGCGCGCGCGCACGCACGTATGTGTGTATGTGTGTGTGTGTGTGTGATTGTGACAAAGAGGAAGAGAGTGAGAGAGAGAGAGAGAGAGGGGAGAGAGAGAGAGAGAGAGAGAGAGAGAGAGAAAGAGAGAGAGAGATAAATGACTCAATATAAAATTATTCATTTCTTACTAGGTTAAATAAGGAAATTAATAATACAATGAGTAGATATTTAAATAAGAAATTAGACAAACTATTTTGTATGCAATTCTCTTCCGATGCTATTATTGCCGCATAGTTTTCTGTTTATTATGCAACCAAGTTTTTATTTGCGGTGAAGTACAATGAGCAAGAGAATAATATATCTTCTTCATCTCTTGAATCTCGCTTAGAGACGGCAATGTATTATTCGCTATGTGCTGTGCAAACGCTTGTAACGCCGCTTCTTTCTCATCTTCCGTCCATCGTCTCCTTTTCGTTTCTCCATAAGGAGATGCTAGAAGTAAACTAAAAGAAAATTACAGAAATAATAAAATAAACATGAGAACATATTATATTATTTGTACCAGAATTGAACATAATATTTTTTGGTGCTATTGGAGCACTCATTTTATATTTAACAGTATTAGCTTTATAGAATAGTAATGTGTGTATGCATGCGTGCGTGCATGTATGTATCTGTGTGCTCATGCGTATAAGTGTATGTGGTATTTTATTGTATTTATTTTTTTAAATATATTAAATCACAGTTATATGTATGTTCAGTAGAAATTGTAGGAAAATACATTACAAGTGTGTACAAATATAGCGAAAAAGGAACAAAAGTATAAGATAAGTATATATACGTGTAGAAAGAAAACAAAAAATTTGTATTATTGGAATACTTAATTATAGATTGGAAACTGATAAGAAAAACTACTTACTGCAACGTTTCCTTTTTCCACTTCGTTTATCTATTAAGTTTTGACAATTCATTTCTATGGAATCCCTTGCGTTATATGATGAAATGTCTACAATAAACGATATGTATTACAACTTTTTTGAGTAATACAATAAATATATCTTTATATAATTTAAACTCAACCACATTGAGTGCAATATAATACATTTGAATATTAATATCATTATAATTTACATTATATTCTTATATATTCTTATATATTCTTATACATTCTTATATAATGAACCAAACCAGCAAATACAAAATATTTACATATCAGTTTATCTCATTACAATCTGATCTGACAACACACGCATGTACATATTACATATTATATTGTGTTTAGTAGGACTATATTACCTTTTTCAGTAGTATTATTTTCGTCAGTAATATTAGTGTCTTCCATTGTATTTTCTTTACCAGAGTCATCGGACAATGCAGATTCATTGTTTATGTCTTGCATATACCCTGGTACAGTTTCTAAATATCGAAAAATTTTGAGTATATCTCTACTTGCCTGCGGTTGCCTATAGTGCTCTCTATGTATTTTATCAGCATGACCCATAAATGTAGCAAGGTCCGAAACATCCACGTCGTTGAGATTGAATTGAATGCAATGTGTTGCTATATGTTTTCGTAGTGTCGTACCGCGCAAAGTAGTTGACTCATTTGCATTACACTACCGCGCAAATTTACGCATTAAAGGACAAGCTCTTAAATATCGGTACCTATCTTTGTTGATCGAAGGTAATCCAAAAATATAAGGATTTTTTTTCGGTACATTAGCTTCTTTATGATATTTCAATATTAAAGTAACACAATCAAAAAGATCATTCGACAATAATACAGGTACTGTACGTCCCAATTTTCCTCTGATGCAAAATCGAATGTATCTCTCGGCAATTTTTCTATCTTCTATGGATAGTGATTCATAAATATCACTGTACATATTCTTATTTATTCTTTCATAATTTTCAAAATCTTCTACACATGCTCGTTCGATTTCTCCTGCACGTCGTCTATTGAAAACATAAATAGAAGATAACGTCACCTCTGCTAAAGAGATCCATTTTTCATACGAAAAAGATTCTTTTAATGCTGCATATGCTTTAATTCTTGTTTTTTCCAAATGTTTTGTGCAATTTTTTAATATCTTGAAGCGATGGAAGATTAATCTTTTTATGTCTCTTATGAGCCGATTGCGTTTCGAACACAGTTCTGTTAATACTGGTACCAATGTCAACAACTAATAACTTTAGAAAGTCTTTAACTAATTTCTTTTTTTCTTCGTCTTGTCTTTTAATGCATTGCGTAATGAGAATATTTCCTATTTGTTTAATAAGTGTTGACAAATTCGCCGCTACTGCAGGAGTTTTATAAAGTTGCTTCTCATTATCAAATTGTGCAACTATATTAATAGCAGCAACACAATCATCATATATCTGGGGATGATACAGCGACTGAAAATCTTCTATATTTTTATTTATTGTCTTCAATGTTAACAGGAAACGTCCAAGAACACGTAATCGTGCACGTATCATGTCATGTTGATGTTGCGACTTATATTTTATACACATCTTGTTACCATATAAAATCAGTAATTCATCATATCGTATAATACGTGTTACTTCGTCATCTCGCATAACAGGAAATACAGTTTTCCTTAAAGCCTCATTAGCCATTGCATGTATTCTACCCATAATTTTTCTGTCCATAACCATGATATTCTTATTTTTTCGGAAATCTTTTTTAAGACAAACTCGAGAATGGTGTCTTATAGTTCTTTTAGCAAAAAAACTTTTGCATTTTACCAAGCAATAAAATCTGTAGCAATCCTCTTAGTTCTTTCATTTGGACGTCTGCAGACAATTAATTTCCCAGTATTCAATTCTGAATTTGTGTTAAATTTGAAGCCGCCCATCTTTCGAATAATATTTATTATTTCTTTTCTTTTCGGATCTTTCTTAGACAGCGTGACAAATTTTTTAACTTCAGGCTCATTGTAATGAACTGTCTCTAAATGGCGTGGAAGTTGCGATTGTGGCTTCATACAAAATGTGCAATAGTGTTGTTTCCTTGATTTTGCAATAGAATTTTCTCTGTACATAGTTTCATCATTACATGCCGATGTACCAACATTTATATTGGAAGTATCAAAACTGGAAGCAGAAGATATAGTTTTGTTAACAACTCGCACATGGTTTTGTGGAGATTCGTTGTCTAATGAACTTTGTTCCGAAGGTATATATTCTGGATCTTCATCGTTATCGTTACCTAGTATAGCATAAATGTAACATAGTATAATATAAAAACGAAGTAATGTCATAACTATATAAAATAAAGATCACAGCTTAAGAACTAACATATACCCAGTAAACACAAAGTATCATCGATGTTACAATGTCAGCTAAATCACTAAATATGGTATGTTACATGACAGTTGCTTTATTATATACAAAGTAACAGTTACGTAACATCATATGATTTAGCTGACATTGTAACATCGATGATACTTTATGTTTACTGGGTATATAGTTCAATATAAATATATTCATTAATATATAAAGTAATGTTATCAAGAGTTAACAATAAGTACCGAACAGGAAAAGGAACAGGAAAAAAGGAAAAAGAAAAATTTTCAATAATTAATATCATTTTACGTGGTTATTTGCATAATAGAATAGTAAAGAATTATTTGTTCATGACCTAATCTACATTTATATTTTTTACTTGATACTTCATTTCGTGAAATATCCTGCATACACGTGCAGTATGTTGAGATATGTGCGTGTGTGTATGTATGTGCGTGCACATATACATGTGTGTTAAATACATATACACCAAAATAGATACATAAAATAGATAGATAAAAGGCAACAAGAACTATAGTTAATCAGAACATTAATAGTGAAATTTGTCTGTCGTATATACCAAGAAATATTTTTTAGAATAACATAAAGAATAACAATGAACGTATATGCGTGTATGTTCCATTATTTAAATTTAAAATTAATCTTGTTTCACAAAAAATGTAGCATAACCA